>NC_080539.1:46614452-46956452 GCF_028640845.1 Ahaetulla prasina
TACAACCAAAGGGAACATTAGGACAGGAACGGTAGGCACGCTGGTGCTCTTATGCATGTCTCTTACAGACCTCTTAGGAATGGGGTGAGATCAACAGTGACAGTCTTAGTTTTGGGGATTTTGGGATGAGACCACAAAGTCAGGTAGTGCATTCCAGGCATTAACAACTCTGTTACTGAAGTCATATTTTCTACAATCAAGATTGGAGCGGTGCACTTTAAGTTTGAATCTATTGTGTGTTCCTGTATTGTTGTGGTTGAAGCTGAAGTAGTCTTTGACAGGAAGGACATTGCAGCAGATGATTTTATGAGTTATGGTCAGGTCATGCCGAAGGCGGCGTAGTTCTAAATTTTCTAAACCCAGAATTTCAAGTCTGGTGGCGAGCAGAGGAGTGGAGACTCTTCTTGTGAAATATTTCTGGACATGATCAATTGTATTAATGTCCGATATGCAGTGTGGGTTCCAGACAGATGAGCTGTAATTGAAAATGGGTCTAGCAAATATTTTGTATGCAAATATGTCATGCAAAGTCCTTCTAAGTAATTATAGGAAAATATATTTTAAAATGAGCCACCAAATGAGAAGGTAGGATTCACTGGAGAAGAGCCCAATGCTGGGAAAGATTGAGGGCAAAAGAAGAACAGGACAACAGAGATTGAGGTGGGTGGATGGAGTCACTGAAGCAGTTGGCGTGAGTTTAAATAGACTCCAGAGGATAGTAGAGGACAGGAAGGCCTGGAGGAACATTGTCCATGGGGTTGCGATGGGTCAGACACGACTTCGCAACTAACAACAACAACAACATTTTAAAATATGCAAATAATATATATTTTTTAAATTAAAGTTACTTTGTTCCACGAACTGATTCTGAATCAAGAGGCAATGTATTTCTCTTTCAGGATTACACTGCTTCCTCAGTGTGTGTAAGTACAGCATTAGCACAGCATTAATACAAGTACACTATGAGACACATCCAGAATATGAGATAATTCTCTCTATGACACATAAATGTCTAATTTGGGTGCAGAACATTTGACCTGTGAGTAAAATGCTGACATCTCCCCCACCAGGGGCAGAAACAGGACAATATTGATAAATTTCCATAAATTAGAGAATGTTCCCCTTTTCTCATCTTAAATAGGGCAATTATATGGCAACTTTTTCAGGGTTTCTGGAAAGCTTTGGAGGCTTATATGGATCTTGGTTTCCAGGCTGTACACTTTATAGTACACCATGAGTGGTGCTTGCATGTAGCCTAGTGCAAATTTTCCAGCTTTAATTTGGAGAAGTCATAATCGTATGCATTTAAATCTTAGTTAATCCAGATCATCAGATTAGAAATGAACTATCTCCCAGGGAAGCTAGTAAATTGAATATGATGGACAAAAATGCATTCAGAAATGCATTCATGTCTGTATCCTAAATTACCTAGCAAGTTTAGGATACAGACATTTTAAATATTAATTTCTCAGTTCTAAAATCATAACCTTAAAGAAACTTTCCTGGAAGTCAATGAAGGAAATAGACTATGCTGAATAAATGTGGTTAAAATTCATCTATTAGGTAATACCTTATATTAACTTTCAATTTTCTTTGATTTATGCATTTCATAGACATAAAACTATAATGAGATTTATTAGTGTTGATTTACCGTATTATCTGACGTTAACTATTAAAATGTGTGGATCTTATTAAGAAGGAAGATCATAAGCTTTGTAAAATATATTTTCCTTTGAATAATTATATTTTAAATAATGGCAGAGTAAAGTAAGAATGTTAGGACATAGAAAATGTAAATATTTGAGTTATTGGAGTTAGACAGGCATAATTTTGGAATCTCTGCTGAAATCAGTGATGATTAATGTAAGACTAATTGTTATAAATACAGGGACTCACAGTATGATTAAATCTGAATTCAATGCCCTAAAATTTGCCCAACAAAGAATTTAAAAATGGAAACAGAACCTTGGGAGCACATCAGGGCCAATACCTTATTTTTGTAGAAAGAATAAAGAGGAAACTTCCCATTTAACACAGCTCTGACTGCCTCCTAGTACCTTAGAATTAATAATTAAATGAGAACAGCTTTTCTAATTTCCATCAGTGTTTCATGTGCCCATATCTAAAAGCATGAAGAGGTAGAACTGCCTAACTTAACATTTCTCAAAATTAAAAGATGACTTTCAAGTTCATATTCCCCCCCACACTTTAATATACACAAAGTTTTAAAGAACAGGTTTTCTGTGAAATAATGATAATCTGATACTAGGAATGATATTCTTTCTTAGTATTAAGACATAGAAACTTTTAAAAAATTATTATATTGTTACATAGAATATAAAATATAGCATGTCATCGGGAAATATCCCTACAGAGGTACTGGCACTCCTGAGATCTTCACAACGCTATAATGCTCCTGAGAGCAATTGTGACAGTGTTCGAAACAGGATGTAATGCTCTGATATGCATCAGAAAGACCTCATCTGCCAAAAGATGCATGGTTGCTGATGAAAATGAAAAGTGCACCCTACAACTTTTGCTACAACATACTCGGTGTTCAAGTAGATGGATGTTTAAAATGAAAGCAAAGATGCTTTTACAAGATTCTTGCATTTGTGCTTACATATAAAAGGTAACACAACAGTAGGCTTTTGCCTTATTCCCAATACAATGAATCAGAAATAGCCAGTTCAGAAATTTCAACAGAGACTGACCCCCTCCCTCCCCAAAGTTTCTCTCCCTCTCGGGGAGCCATCAGCTCCTGCTATTCCTTTACCGTCTCAGCCAAATTCTGTCTCGCATCTGAAAGTCTCAAGTGTAAATGCTGTTTCTATGAGTACTGTCTTACTAAAACCAAGACATTTACAGAAAGCAACATAAATGAGTTTTTTTTTCCTCCTCACTTACCACTGCCAAGACTCAGTAGTTCTGCGTAGGTTCAATAGAACAAAAGCCTCATATGTTCACTTCTCTAAATTTACCAGAAAGAAAAGAGTTTGCATGCTTGTCCTTTAAGTGTCTTGAAACATGGTTTGCATAGCTGGATAGCGGCTTATCTCTGCTTTTCTGCTTTTGCTTCCATACATGGATCTGTTCCCAACAGTAACTCTAAGCTGTTGAAAAGAAGCTATCTGGCAGCTTTCAGCTTCATCCAACACATAAATGATTTAAAAAAAGAAGAAAAGGCTTCACGCTTTCTCTGGCCACTTATACACCCTTTGGTCTATGCCACAAAGCCTATTTCTCTTTTCTTTTCTTTCTTTTTTTTCAAATAAGCTGGAAAGCAATATATTTCTTTTCATGGCTTGCTGAAAACAAATCCTTTGAGATTAGTTTATGCAACTATGAAAAATTGATGCTTGGTCTTACAGGGAACATAAAATGGTTTTGACCTCTTGTGTATCTCTTGGTTGTTTGGCTGCTTCTTTTCAAAATATTTGTATAGCAATCATCAAGACCCACTAAATATATGTGGAAAAGACAGATTTGTAACCGCCACCACCCCTCTATAAAATTCCCAGCAGTTTATTTCTAAGAATACCTTTCTACTCTCTCTAGAGGTCAAGGGTTTGTTTGTGAAGTCATCTGGAAGGGTTTCAAGGCAATATTCATCTGGTCTGTGAATGATGAAAGGTTAAGAGTCACATTTTTGTCGAGAGGGAAAGAAGTACAACAGAGAAGTGTGGCAGCTCCCACACTTCCCCAAGAAGACATCTCCCAAATTAGTAACAAAATGGCTTATTAAATACTGGTGCTATTACTACAGGGCTTGTATTACCATGTGTTCAAAGTCCTCCTGTTAAGTTCGGGTATTGACGAGGCAGGAGACCAGGTTAGTGACAATAGCTCTTTAATATAGTGTGACCCAGCAAAACTCTGGAGAAAAACCTCTCCTTATATACACTTCAGCCTGAGGCTGCAACCAATCAGGAACGAGATATTTCCCGCCTAAAACTCCCGCCAAAACTTACAGTAATACATTACACTCCTTCCCTCCCAGAAGGCACTTTGCCAATATTTGCATATTACTTCTCTACGTAGTCCTGCAGGTGCGTGGGCGTCTCCTGACTCTCCCGGACCTGCGCAGTTCACTTTCTGGGTTGAGTCGAGCTTGCGGAGGGACTTTTCGTTCCTCTGAGCTCCTCCTCCCGCCATCCGGCCCTGGATTATTCGCGGCTCGGACCTGCTGTCCTCTCGAGGGGCCTGAGGGTGTCGCTGGACCTCGCCTGGCTCAGATAAGTCTCTGTTTGGTTCTATGCTTTCTGTTTGTTCTCGGCTCCAGTCAGCTGTGGGGTTAATTAAATCATAGTCACTCCCATGCCCAATGCACGGAACCAGTCTAGTCCCAACAAACCAGGCAGGGTCCCTTCGACGATCGTGATGGGCAGGGTCTTCTTGTGTGGTCCGTACTGACTGGACAGAGGTGGTCCCTTCAACAGGGATGCGATTCCCTTGGTAGTCGTGGACTCGTAGCCGCTTGTGTTTGCAGGTGGCGCTGCGACTGATGGCAACGCCGCCAAAGTGTCCCAGGACATGATGGTGATCGCTGACCCGTGTCCACTTCTAGTCGGCACGGCACTCCTTCTATTTTGGCTTGGTGAAGATCTTCTTCTCCACCGGGTTGTGGCGCGCCTATGATCACCGTCGCTTGATTCGAGTTCGCGCCTTTTTGTTTGAGCCAATCACGGGTCGCCTTGCCGATCCCGCGCCTGATTGGCCGATTTGAATTTTCGGCGGAAGGTTGGGGAGCTCGACAGACTTGAGCTAGGTGCCCTTCTTCTCACACCGCCGACATGTAGCGCCCTTGAACTTGCAGTGTTGGCGCTGGTGTTGACCTCCGCAACTTCCGCATTCGCCCCGGTCCTCTTTGCCACGCTTCGGTTCGACAAACCCTTCCTCATCCTCACCGCCGGATTCGGTCTGGATCTCTTCTTGGTGCACCGGGTTGTTTTTGTGCTCGCCGTGTGAGTGGCTGTTGCAGGGTCTCCGCGGCTAGGGTGGACATTTCATGCGCTCTGGCTTCGCCCAGGGCGTTTGCCAGCGTTAGATTGCTTTTCGATAGCAGTCGCCTCCGCAAACGCATGTCTCTGACCCCACGGATGAGTTGCTCCAGCAGCGCCTCGCCCAGGTCTCGTACCCACAGTCTTTGGAGGCTTTTCCGCAGGGCGGCCATGTAGTCGCCGATGGTTTCGCCTCTCGCTGTCGGCGCCTCCAAATTCAAAACGCCGACGATTTGGACGGCGCTTGGCGAAATGGTTTTTAGCAGGGTTTGCAGAGTTTGCCACGATACCGATTGTACCGGCGTTGGCTCTGCCAGGGCTTCCGCGATGTCGATGACCTCGGGACCGCAGTGGCTCAAGAAGTATGCCCTTTTGCGGTTGTCTGGAACTCCTTGCAGTTCGTTTGCTTCTAGGAAGCTTTCGAAACGGGTCATGTACGTTCCCCATTTCTCTCTGGCTGGGTCAAACGGTGTGGGCGGAGTGTAACTGGCCATCTCCACGTTTCTGCCCTGGGTTTGCTGGGTTCGGTTCTTCCGTACTTCAGCTCGGTTCTGGTGCTCCTTAGCCTCGAAATCCCACCTTCGTCGCCAGTGTTAAGTTCGGGAAGTAACGAGGCTGGAGACCAGGGTAGTGACAACAGCTCTTTAATATAGGGTGAACCCAGCAACCTGGCTGGGGAAAAACCTCTCCTTATATACTGTTTAACCGGCGGCTTCAACCAATCAGCAACGTGCTTGTTTCCCGCCAAAACATTTAAAGATACATAACATACACTATGAGACACATCCAGAATATGAGATAATTCTCTCTATGACACATAAATGTCTAATTTGGGGGCAGAACATTTGACCTGTGAGTAAAATGCTGACATCTCCCCCACCAGGGGCAGAAACAGGACAATATTGATAAATTTCCATAAATTAGAGAATGTTCCCCTTTTCTCATCTTAAATAGGGCAATTATATGGCAACTTTTTCAGGGTTTCTGGAAAGCTTTGGAGGCTTATATGGATCTTGGTTTCCAGGCTGTACACTTTATAGTACACCATGAGTGGTGCTTGCATGTAGCCTAGTGCAAATTTTCCAGCTTTAATTTGGAGAAGTCATAATCGTATGCATTTAAATCTTAGTTAATCCAGATCATCAGATTAGAAATGAACTATCTCCCAGGGAAGCTAGTAAATTGAATATGATGGACAAAAATGCATTCAGAAATGCATTCATGTCTGTATCCTAAATTACCTAGCAAGTTTAGGATACAGACATTTTAAATATTAATTTCTCAGTTCTAAAATCATAACCTTAAAGAAACTTTCCTGGAAGTCAATGAAGGAAATAGACTATGCTGAATAAATGTGGTTAAAATTCATCTATTAGGTAATACCTTATATTAACTTTCAATTTTCTTTGATTTATGCATTTCATAGACATAAAACTATAATGAGATTTATTAGTGTTGATTTACTGTATTATCTGACGTTAACTATTAAAATGTGTGGATCTTATTAAGAAGGAAGATCATAAGCTTTGTAAAATATATTTTCCTTTGAATAATTATATTTTAAATAATGGCAGAGTAAAGTAAGAATGTTAGGACATAGAAAATGTAAATATTTGAGTTATTGGAGTTAGACAGGCATAATTTCGGAATCTCTGCTGAAATCAGTGATGATTAATGTAAGACTAATTGTTATAAATACAGGGACTCACAGTATGATTAAATCTGAATTCAATGCCCTAAAATTTGCCCAACAAAGAATTTAAAAATGGAAACAGAACCTTGGGAGCACATCAGGGCCAATACCTTATTTTTGTAGAAAGAATAAAGAGGAAACTTCCCATTTAACACAGCTCTGACTGCCTCCTAGTACCTTAGAATTAATAATTAAATGAGAACAGCTTTTCTAATTTCCATCAGTGTTTCATGTGCCCATATCTAAAAGCATGAAGAGGTAGAACTGCCTAACTTAACATTTCTCAAAATTAAAAGATGACTTTCAAGTTCATATTCCCCCCCACACTTTAATATACACAAAGTTTTAAAGAACAGGTTTTCTGTGAAATAATGATAATCTGATACTAGGAATGATATTCTTTCTTAGTATTAAGACATAGAAACTTTTAAAAAATTATTATATTGTTACATAGAATATAAAATATAGCATGTCATCGGGAAATATCCCTACAGAGGTACTGGCACTCCTGAGATCTTCACAACGCTATAATGCTCCTGAGAGCAATTGTGACAGTGTTTCGAAACAGGATGTAATGCTCTGATATGCATCAGAAAGACCTCATCTGCCAAAAGATGCATGGTTGCTGATGAAAATGAAAAGTGCACCCTACAACTTTTGCTACAACATACTCGGTGTTCAAGTAGATGGATGTTTAAAATGAAAGCAAAGATGCTTTTACAAGATTCTTGCATTTGTGCTTACATATAAAAAGGTAACACAACAGTAGGCTTTTGCCTTATTCCCAATACAATGAATCAGAAATAGCCAGTTCAGAAATTTCAACAGAGACTGACCCCCTCCCTCCCCAAAGTTTCTCTCCCTCTCGGGGAGCCATCAGCTCCTGCTATTCCTTTACCGTCTCAGCCAAATTCTGTCTCGCATCTGAAAGTCTCAAGTGTAAATGCTGTTTCTATGAGTACTGTCTTACTAAAACCAAGACATTTACAGAAAGCAACATAAATGAGTTTTTTTTTCCTCCTCACTTACCACTGCCAAGACTCAGTAGTTCTGCGTAGGTTCAATAGAACAAAAGCCTCATATGTTCACTTCTCTAAATTTACCAGAAAGAAAAGAGTTTGCATGCTTGTCCTTTAAGTGTCTTGAAACATGGTTTGCATAGCTGGATAGCGGCTTATCTCTGCTTTTCTGCTTTTGCTTCCATACATGGATCTGTTCCCAACAGTAACTCTAAGCTGTTGAAAAGAAGCTATCTGGCAGCTTTCAGCTTCATCCAACACATAAATGATTTAAAAAAAGAAGAAAAGGCTTCACGCTTTCTCTGGCCACTTATACACCCTTTGGTCTATGCCACAAAGCCTATTTCTCTTTCTTTCTTTCTTTTTTCAAATAAGCTGGAAAGCAATATATTTCTTTTCATGGCTTGCTGAAAACAAATCTTTGAGATTAGTTTATGCAACTATGAAAAATTGATGCTTGGTCTTACAGGGAACATAAAATGGTTTTGACCTCTTGTGTATCTCTTGGTTGTTTGGCTGCTTCTTTTCAAAATATTTGTATAGCAATCATCAAGACCCACTAAATATATGTGGAAAAGACAGATTTGTAACCGCCACCACCCCTCTATAAAATTCCCAGCAGTTTATTTCTAAGAATACCTTTCTACTCTCTCTAGAGGTCAAGGGTTTGTTTGTGAAGTCATCTGGAAGGGTTTCAAGGCAATATTCATCTGGTCTGTGAATGATGAAAGGTTAAGAGTCACATTTTTGTCGAGAGGGAAAGAAGTACAACAGAGAAGTGTGGCAGCTCCCACACTTCCCCAAGAAGACATCTCCCAAATTAGTAACAAAATGGCTTATTAAATACTGGTGCTATTACTACAGGGCTTGTATTACCATGTGTTCAAAGTCCTCCCTTTGGGGTTCCCCTAACCCTAATACCAAAGTTATGCTATGATGCAAACACCAAAAAGAAAAATGTAATACAAGAAGGAAAAAGGAAAGTCAATGGACAACATGAAAAAAGGGAGTAGAATTATGAAGTAATTGGAGCCAACTGCAATGTAGTACTCAACACATATATGAAGACAAAGACAGGAATCCTCATACATCAAAAGGGTTTTTGGTAGCATTTTTCTGACTAAAAAACACTTGAAAGTTTTTTTTAAAAAACGATTAAAGAGAAAAGTTGCTACCAATCTCCTGATTTCTAGTAGCCAAGACTAAGGAGGCTCTCCTTCTACAGTATTGTACTTGTTAACTAATGAATCTAAATTATTTATTTAATTTTTCCCACCTTAAATTTTTTAAAATGAATAACTCAAGGTGGCGAACATATCTAATGCTTCTTCCTCCTCCTATTTTTCCCCACAACAGTCCTGTGAGATGAGTTGGACTGAGAGAGAGTAACAGGCCAAAAGTCACCTTGTTGGCTTTCATTCCTAAGGCAGAATTACAACTCACAGTGACCCGGTTTCTAGATCAGTGCCTCAACCACTATATGTATCAAATTGTGTGTGTGTGTGTGTATGCTTGTGTGTATGTATATGTGTATAATACACAATTCACAATCTTTGTGTATCAGATTAGTACTATAGTTAATATTTCTCAGACAAGTTTAGAATTTAGCCTCTGAAGTCTGAATGCCTGAATTTTTGGGGGAATGTATGAATCTAAGAGTCCACCCCTGACCCCCTTATATCTCTTTCCCAGTTTAAGCATGGGAAAGGCCACTAGTTCAGTAGTACAGCTAAAGCGAATTTCAATTCCTGATCCAGGATCAAACATAATAATGAAAAAAGAAAAGTCTTCCTGAGCCTCCAGATACTTTCTATTTGTGGATGCTAGAGCAGAGCAGGATTACCTCTTGTTTTTAGTAATGAGACGATCTGGAAGTTGAGAAAGGGTGCATGTGTGTGTCGGGACTGGGGGATAATTATAACATAACATAACATAACAACAGAGTTGGAAGGGACCTTGGAGGCCTTCTAGTCCAACCCCCTGCCCAGGCAGGAAACCCTACACCATCTCAGTCAGATGGTTATCCAACATTTTCTTAAAAATTTCCAGTGTTGGAGCATTCACAACTTCTGAAGGCAAGTCGTTCCACTTATTAATTGTTCTAACTGTCAGGAAATTTCTCCTTAGTTCTAAGTTGCTTCTTTCTTTGATCAGTTTCCACCCATTGCTTCTTGTTCTACCCTCAGGTGCTTTGGAGAACAGCCCGACTCCCTCTTCTTTGTGGCAGCCCCTGAGATATTGGAACACAGCTATCATGTCTCCCCTAGTCCTTCTTTTTGTTAAACTAGACATACCCAGTTCCTGCAACCGTTCTTCATATGTTTTAGCCTCCAGTCCCCTAATCATCTTTGTTGCTCTTCTCTGCACTCTTTCTAGAGTCTCAACATCTTTTTTACATCGTGGCGACCAAAACTGGATGCAATATTCCAAGTGTGGCCTTACCAAGGCATTATAAAGTGGTACTATAATTCTTTATGTCTTCATCTATTTTCCTGAAGGCAAACTGGGGGGATGTTGTGACCCAGGCCAAATAGGTAGTAATAAACTTAGTCTGTGGAAAAGCAAACTTTATTCAAACAGCTAGGAATTACTTCATTCCCAGCGTTGTTCAACTCAAAGTAAAACAATTTCCTCCAAACACAAATTCCTTAGTTATCTCACAAACCTTAGTCCAATTAGGCAAACTGCCAAAGGCCCTTCCTGGCAAATGTCCAGAAGCCACAAAAACAAAGACGTATACGAAGCAGAGGATGAAGCAGAAAACGCAGCTACAACATTGTTTTCCAGCAAAGCTGAAACACCAGTAGTGGTCTGTTTTAAGCCTTATGGGAGGGGCCAATCATCTCTTGGCCCTACCTCCAAGTTGTCCTCTGTGCTTGAGCTGCTCTTGCCTTCTGGCAGCTCTTCTCATGCGTGCATTAGGAACAGGCTCTCCTGTTCCTCTGCCTCACTACTATCAGTCTCTGGAGGTTCTGGAGTCCGCACTTCACTTCCCGATGGGCCTCACCTCAGCCTCATCACTGTCCAACTCCGTTGCCAGCTCTGTAGGCTGCTGACGGGCCACAACAGGGGATTTTTTAAAATCAAAGTACAGAGTAGAGTAGGATCTGACTCCAAATCACAAGAGTTGTGTTTTTTATCTATTTTTTGCCCATACTTCGCGAAAGAGAAATTGATGAGGATTACAGAAAAGGAAAAGCACGACTGAGTTGTAAGATACACCACAATATGTTTCAATAACGTATCAGTTTCAGAGAAAGGAAAAGAAATATTTGCTCACACAGTTCAGGCCAAAACATGCTTGAAAATTTAAAAATTGGCAGGCAACAGAACCAGAAATGCACTTTTCCCCAATACTCTGATACAACACAGACAGAGAAACAAAATACTAGATCCCTAGATATTCCTTTATTACTTGCTTTTGATTTGCATGATACTTCATAGCATTGCCAGTATATCCCTTTTTTCCACCAATGGAACAATTTTTCTGAGTGACAAAATTTAGAATAAGTTCAGACGTGTACTGTATATATCTACCATTTTTCTCTTGAGATAATGTGTTCAGGCCCATCTGGAGCCCAGAGGTTTTCTTGAAATGAAGATGGCTTGGGATATTAATGCTTCATTACCCTGCATACAGCTGGCTAATTTAGAAGAACTTAATTAAGCTTTAAAATGAAAAAGAAATGAGAAGAGACTGAGAACACATACAACATGGGAGGTGTGAGAAGACACACTGATGACGCTGATGAGCAATGAACTGAGAATCAGAGACTAAATAGTCCAAGGATTTGACTCAATATATTATAGCTTTATGGAAAAAAAATTTTTATACACTCTTATAACAGGTTATGGTTTCCTCAACGCAGACATTATAGCAATAGCAATAGCACTTAGATAAATGTATCTTTTCTTTTATGTACACCGAAAGCATATGCACCAAGACAAATTCCTTGTGTGTCCAATCACACTTGGCCAATAAAAAAATCTATTCTATTCTGGAGCGTGATCAGCATTGCTGGTGAGACAGTCGCAAACCCCGATGTCTTCGGGGTTTGCGCCGATATCCCTTCGACTAGGGGGTCCATCCAATCTTCGGAATGGACCATAGCTGCCTCAAAGGGGCAGTGAAGAGTGGGGGAGCCACCGGAGTGAACGGGGAGGCAGCAAACTCCCCGCAGCTCTGGATCTTCTCCCCCGACCCAGTGGAGAGGAATGCAGCACCATCGTCCATCATGGCAGCTGCACCAAAGCCGCGGTGGCCACAAAAGCGAGCAGGAGGAGGAAGCATTAAGAAACAAATTGTTGAAGTCGGGTGAGTGATGATCTCATGAAGAAGTAACAATTTAAAATAGGCACAAGCCTTAGAGAGAACCTTTAGACTGGCGGCTAATTGAATAATAAGTGAAAGTGAAAGGAACCAATTTGGAGAATACACATTCTGGAAGTGAAAGAGCGAAGACAGGGCTTGGAATGGAAGTAGAGCCCCAATTAAACAAAGAAAAAGAAAAAAAAATTTTTTTCCACTAAACACTGGTTTGGAGATTCCTAGAAGTTTTAATGGATTATATTGGAAATCAAAGAAATAAGAGAAAAGAGTAAAAGAAACTATTGAACTGTTTTTATGCGAATATCTTAAATCCCTCTATTCTAATATTATGGAATATTAAAGATACTAACAGGAGATAAGAATTTGGAAGATAAACAAGTTGAGAATTATAAAATGGACATTGTGTTAAATTAAGATTGTAATTTAAAAGAAGATAATTAAAAATAGAAGAAAATAAAAGAAAAATGAAGGGAAAATTGTTGTTTTGGATTTAAAATACTTATGACTCAACTTTATATACAATTAAAGGAAAATTTGGAAAAACTGACCTCCACATACCAAAGCATTTGAGAACAAAGGAATTTGGTCACCAAAATGGCTACCTATTATCTGTGAGTCGTAATTGTTTCAAAAGGAGACATCTAGAGGCAGAGGAAGATAGCTAGAGTCGAATAGCTTTCCTGTGACTATTCCCATGAGGATTGGTGTTGCTGGGATCACATAACAGTTTTAGAAGAGATTTTCAGATGGTGTGCCTTTGGATTATAGATTCAAGGGGAATTCCCTATTTAAGCGGAACCCAGAGGCAAAGAAAGAATGCAAGAATGGATAGCAGACTATTCCCATGGAGAAGGCGCTGTTGATGTGGGCACAACATTTCTTTTTGAAAGGAACTTATGGCTGCTTTTAGAGTTAAGAATTTAAAGGAGACAACTAGAGGCAGAGGAAAATAGCAAGAATTGAATAGCTCTCCTGTGACTATTCCCATGAGGATTGGTGTTGCTGGGACCACACAACAGTTTTAGAAGAGATTTTCAGATGGTGTGTCTTTGGATTATAGATTTAAGTGGAGAATTCTCTATTTAAACAGAACCCAGAGGCAAAGAAAGAATGAAAGAATGGAATAGCGGACTATTCCCATGGAGAAGGCGCTGTTGATGTGGGCACACAACATTTTTTTTGAAAGGAATTAATGGCTGCTTTTAGAGCTATGTTAAGAAATTTATTTAGAAAATGTTAATATCTATGTTAAAATATGAGTGACAATTATGATAACAAGAATTGAGGTTTTGGGAAATGGAGGGATAGATATTAGAATATGTTGGGATAAGAGGGAAATGAGTGCTATTATATTGAGGAAAAAGTTATCCTTTCTCTTTTTGTTTTTACAAATAAGTAAGGTAATAAAATGATTTGATAAAACTTCTAAGGAAATAGTCAACATATTGGGGGGAATAACTGGGAGAAACAATTAGTGAATACCCTTGTAAATGTTAAATTTTTTGTTTGGTATTAAAATGAATTAGATGGAAAACTTTAAATACATGTTTTTGACTTAGAGGCAGAGGAAGATGATAAGGAAAGAAAGAAATTGTCTATGTGATCTCTGGGCAGTTTTAAGAAAGAGATTTTAGATAGTCAGACCTCTGATTAGTAATGTAGATATAAAGCTGAGATTGGCAAAATTTTGAAACGTAAATAGAATTTATCAATGATGTTATAGGGAGTTAAATACGGGGACTAGACTTCATTTAAATACTTTCCTGAATGGGCTGAATTTGATATATTTTTTCCTATTAGACTTTGTGCAAATAAATAATTGAATTTAAGAAGAAGAAGGAAAATATATTGTATTAGATTATAACTTAGGTGAAACTTAAATTGTTCAAACATGTACCTGACCAATAATTTGTTCACAATAATTTTTTTTGTTATGTTTGTAAAAAATAAAAAATGTTATGTTTGTTAAAATTTTTTGGCAAAAAAAATCTATTCTATTCTATTCTATTCTATTCTATTCTATTCTATTCTATTCTATTCTATTCTATTCTATTCTATTCTATTCTATATTTATATACCACTCCACAGTGCTTTATTGCACTATCTAAGCAGTTTACAAAGGTCAGTATATTTCTCTCAGCAATCTGGATCCTCATTTTACTGACCTTGGAAGGATGGAAGGCTGAGTGTCAGCCCTGGAGCCAGAGGGGGCTTTAGAGTTGGGTTTCCCCAGATGTGCCAATATGACCTGCCTAATAAATCCTAACTTTGAGAAGCATGCCAGTCTCAGAGTTTTGATTCTGTTGGGAGGGTTACTTGGAACCCTGACACTGAATCAACCTTGGGCCGCTCAGGATTGAACTCTTGGCAGTGGAATGCAGAGTTAGCCTGCAATACTGCATTCTAACCACTGCACCACTATGATTCTTGGTTTATTCATCTTTGAAAGATTATTCATCTTTCAAAGTCCTAAAACTGAGGTTCTGCCCAGTATATTTTGTTCCTTCCACCTGGCTTCTTGAAAAACTGCAGTTGGTATCAGCAATAAATTCTGCAGCTAAATACTTTACTTCTGCATGGTCCACACTGCTGGCCCAGTGAGAAGTAATCATTTATAAATCCTGCAGCAAAATAAGCAAACTTTAAGCAATCTCACAATTCTTTCTTGTGTCCTGCTTCATGGTAGAGAAATGGTGTGGGAAGTACCATTTTTTAAAAAAAAAAATTGATATCCAAATGTATGTCAAATTGGTTCTTTCTCAAATTTCCACTCTCCATTCATTCATGAATAAGCTATTGCTTTTAAAGTAAAGAAGTAATTGATACAGATTAATAGAGTTGGAAGGGACCTTGTAGGTCACCTAGTCCAACTCCCCTTTTTAACAGATGGCAGTCCAGTATCTTCTTGAAAGCTTCCAGTGATGAAGCGCCCACAACTTCTGAAGGCAAGCTGTTCCACTGATTGATTATTCTCACTGTCAAAAAAATTCTCCTTATTTCCAGCTTGAATCTCTCCTTGTTCAGTTTCCATCCATTATTCCTTGTCTAGCCTTCAGGTGCCTTGGAAAATAACTGACCTCCTCCTCTTTTTGGCAGCCCCTTTAATATTGGAACACTGCTATCATGTCTCCCCTGGTCTTCTCTTCACTATCTAGCCGTGTCCAGTTCCTGCAACTGTTCATCGTATGTTTTAGTCTTTAGTTCCCTAATCATCTTGGCTGCTCTTCTCTGCACTCTTTCTAGAATCTCAGCGTCTTTTTTATAGTGTGGTGACCAAAACTGAATGCAGTATTCTAGGTGTGGTCTTACTAAGGCTTTATAGAGTGGTATTAGTACCTCCCTTGATCTTGATTGTATCCCTCTGTTAATGCAATTTAGGATTGCATTGGCTTTTTTGGCTGCCGCCACACAATTAGCTCATATTTAATTGGTTGTCCACTAAGACTTCAAGATTTCTCTCATAGTTACTGCTATTAAGCCTGATTTCACCCAATCTATATGTGTGCTTTTGGTTTTCCTTGCCTAAGTATAAGACTTTACTTTTTTCTACATTAAATTTCATTTTGTTAGACAGGGCCCAGTGTTCCAATCTGTCAAGATCCATCTGGATCTTGAGCCTATCATCTAGGGTGTTGCCTATTCCTGCCAGTTTAATATTATCCACAAATTTGGTAAGTTCCCCTTCTATTCCCTCATCTAAGTCATTGATGAAGATATTGAAGAGTACTGGGCCTAGGACAGAATCTTGTGATATGCCACTGCTTACTTCCCTCCATGTACTCTATAAGGAAAATCTATTTTCCCCTCCATCTATTATCTCCCTGCATTTTCAATTGAGCTTTATGTGTTTCATTGGAAAACACAAAAAACAATCAAGTGGCGAGTAGAGATGAAAGTACGTATGGGAAGCATGAAGTAGCTCAGCCTTTCTCACCCATATGCATGTAGTTTAACCTTCTGGGCCACAATTTTACAAGCTGTTATCAGTCTTACATTTATTACTATGTAAGCAAAGGTGTATCTTTATAGAGTGACGTGCAAATGGAAAAACAGACTTGCATTTTATTTTATGGGTGGGTGTGGTTATGGAACACTGGGCACCAAACTATATTTTCCTGTCACATATTGATCTTATCTCTCTCTGTATCCTTAGCTTAACAAAAAAAAAATTGACTTGCTCAATTAAGGACTTTTTGTGATAGAGTTTGTCAGTTTGCGACTCTGATTTTATTTATTTATTTTGTCATGACAATATATGTAACTATCATACAGAAAGGTTATATAGTATATAAAGGTATAGAAGAAAAGAAAAACAATAGGACAGGAACGGTAGGCACGTTTGTGCGCTTATGCACACCCCTTAGTATGATGAGTATGGCAAATCCTGGAGGCTTTTAAAGTCTTTTTTAAACTTTTTTTTTTTTAACAGAGGAAAATAATTCCTGCTTTAGTGTACAACCAAGAGCGTAGACTGTCACCAACTGATTTTTGGCTCTTGATTTTCTGTGAGGCCAGCAAATTCACCAAACCAAGGTGCCCATTCCATTAGAATTTGGATAACCATAAATCAGAAGAGCCCTATTTTATTTTCATTGTGAAATCAGATAGATTGGGGAATCGGAAGGCTGGGGGTTTTTTTTGGGGGGGGGAGAAGAAAAGTGCCCTAAATTATCACATTTTTTGTGATAGCAATCCTTCCTTTCAAGACATGCTTAGAGCTAGGGAGAAATGCCGCTTTTGTTCCAAATAGGCTGAATAGGGTGGACAATAGGCTGGTATCATAGAGGCCAGTCCTCATTTTAAAAAAAATGACCAATCCAAATTTGTTTGGAAGCAACTTAAATATGAGGAAGGACAGGTCTGGAATTTTTTTTCTATCAATCCTTACCAATTTGACAACATGAGTTAAGCTGAACATAATTTTTTCATTCTGGTGGAGCTGTGTTACATGTTTACTTCAATTATTTTTCCTATTTTGGTGCAAAAAATATTCACATAAGCAAAACTGTCTCCTCTTTTTTAAAATTATATTTTATATGATAACCCTAAGGAGTTGTGACAAGGAAGAAAATGATCAAAATGATCAAAGTATAAAATCTAATATTAATATTGTCATTCAGAGCAGTTTATCAAAATTTATCCAAGGCAAATCTTAAAACTGCAATAATTTATGTTGAGCACTGAATATGCTTATTTAGAGAGAACACAATGATGGCTGAATGCCACACTACAATAATATGTAATAAACTAGATGAATGTGAGTGATTCAAGCCAGCCTTTGGCAAATATGAACATTCTGTAGATCATATTCTTTTATAAAGTGGCTTAAGTGTCATCCCATCCTTAGAATAATTAACAGAGTTAAAATTTCCCCATCACTCTTAAACATGCGATGGAAAAATAGAAAATCTCTAGCTACATTACATGAGTCATAAGTGTGTTCAAACAAGGGTGTTTTTTATAAAAAATATACTTAAAGTGATCTGAATGTTTATCCCTATCAATGAAAAAAAGAACATTACAACTTCATATTTAAAAATCGTGGGTGCCATATTTAAGAATCTTGGGTGCCAGTGGTTAGAATGCGGTATTGCAGATTAACTCTGCATTCCACTGCCAGGAGTTCAAATCTGACTGGTTCAGCCTTCCATCATTCTTAGGTCAATAAATGAGGACCCAGATAGTTGCAATAGTTGCAATATGCTGACTCTGTAAACTGCTTAGAGAGTGTTGAAAAGCACTGTGAAGCAGTATATAAGTCTAAGTGCTATTGCTATTGCTAAAAGGATCACAATAATTAGGATAAACTCTGACTTTGCTACAACCAAGAACATACAAAGGACAGAGGGAACCACTTTTCATAAGTATTTAGAATTAATTTGTATACATTTGTGCAATTTGCAATTTGTAATATATAAAAGGAGCATCTGTTTTCAGAAATATCTTAAACTTTTTGGAATGATAATGTGAGGAATGAGGAATTATGATTCATACTGATTTCAAATACTTGACCGGGATTGGGAAATGTGAAAAGTTGTTTATTTATTTCATAAAACTGTATGTTTTCCAATGTATCATTGTTTATAATTTGACAGAATTAGATTAGTAATGGATGACAGGGACAGTATCATATTAGTAGGCCCTATGCAAATATCCTACTGTCAAAAATATAAATAAATAGCATTATAAATCTATGTTGTATATATTACAGATAGCATGATGGGGACATCTGCAAAAATTCAGGTTAAAGTGTACTTCCTAGGAGGGCCCTCAATTTTATTTCCACTCAAAAGAATGTACAAAAATATTTTCTTTTTCCAGGCTAACACATGAGAAGAAAAGCAGCTGGGTTTTGCATTTTCATCAAATGAAATGCAGTAAAGCACCCAACTGGCCTTTCATTAGGTTGACACTAATGCTTGTTGATCTTTTCACTTTGAACTCAGCCAAGGTATTTTTTAGATGAGGATTCATAGAGAGAAATCTGAAGCAGACAAACAAGGCAAGGCATTCTTGAAACAAAATTAGGAACTTTGGGGTTTGTGTGTGTGTGTGTGTGTGAGTGTTTCAAAAGCTCATAAATTGGTGGATTCATTGGTGGCCTTCTGAATCAGAAAGGACAAAAGTAGGCATGTGGAAAAAAACAAACATAATTATTTATTATGTTTACTTCAGTGTGCAGAAACAATTTAGAAAAGTATAGTTCTGTCAACACTATGTTCACATTTCCTGAGTACTTTCAGAATAATGGCAATGTTCGCTTCATGCATTACTCTCTTTTTATCTCAGCAAGTATCCAATTATGCTGACCACAAACGTTGGTTTGGGTTGGGTTTGAACATAATAAAACAGAGACACACCAAAGAATTGGAATGTTAATTCCTCTGATTTTCATTGAAACATAAAACTTTGTCAAATAGATTTCTCCCTGCAGGGAGACTCTACCATGTCCTAAATACTTTTGCTTTAAAAAAAAAAAAGAAAAGAAAAAGAGGCTTAATCTGTTTTTGGCACTACACATTGCCTAGATGTGACTGAAGAAAATCCAAATCCCCTTTCTTTTGGTAAATATTTGTCATTAAAAACCCATCTAGGTACGTATGTGACACTGAGTGACCTTTCTTGGATCTCTTTCTTATAATCTGAGGATAATCCAGGATGTGAACCAATTTGAATGAGGACAGATGCTGTAGTTTTGTCCCATATATTCCAAGGCTGCTATGTAGAGTAGATACATGTGTGAACAACATACATATTTTAAATTTAATTAATAATTTAAAATATAAAAATTGGCATCTTCTAGGTTACAGCCTAAGGTTCACCATGAACTACTGGCAGGCAGCACCTTTCTCTTCTCAAGAAAAAAAAATCAGCTCAAAGGAGAGATCAACTTGACTCTGCTCATCGGTTAGGAAACACAAGTGGATATTTTAATAGTGATTTTCCTTTTCTAGTTTCATTTTTTCCTGTTAAATGCTTGCTGCTGTTGTTTTTACCATTGATGCTATTGATACTGCCAATAATATTGCATTGTTCCTGCTGCTAATTTAGCAATGGGGTCTGAATGGGCAGGGATGCCTTGTGATGATGAGCTCAGCTTAACTGCAGCTACTATGAAAAGAGCTAATTCCATGCCAGAAATTATAAATGAAGGAATAACAGAGAAAACAGCCATTATTGCAACGTTGTGGTAGAGGCCACACAGATACATTTTGTTTGTATTATCCCTATACCTTTCCATTCCCCCATAAAAATAATAATAGAATTTTAGAGTTGGAAGACCCCACAAAGATCATCAGAGTCCTATGTTCTGCAATATGCAGGAAAACCAATTAAGTCATCTTAAAGAGTTGGCTGTCAGGATTCTTCTTCTAAATCACCAAGACAGAATCCATTCAACTGTGAAGTTATTGGTGGTTTCTTAGGTTGCTTATTTGCTTACCAATGTTTATATACAGTAACTTGCTCTGGCGCTGTTGGTGGGGGTGTGGTTTTCTCCTTGGTAGTTCCTTGATTAGGGTATTGTTTTCTGCTTAGTCGTTTGGTGTTAATCCATACTTACTTGGCTGCTGGTAAGGAGGTGTTCCAGTCTTTTTGTTTCCTTTTTTATTGTGTCTTTTGAATAGTATGTAAAAGTTATTTATTTCTATGTGTCTACTGATGGCTGATTGCTTGAGTGCCAAGCTTCTAAGAATTCCCTATTATTGAAAATGGTAACTACATGAAAGGCCATTTAATCAAACTTGATGGACATGTAAAAAAACTGCTAAAAATAGGATTCAAATACATATTTTGATATGAGATTTATTAACCTGAAAACAAAACTTTTCTTTTTATGATTAATGGATAAACAGCTAAAAAAAAGCCATGGGAGATTTTTGATGTAAAAAATCTCAGTGCAATTTTTGCAGTGCGATTTTTATATGCACAGAGATGGAAAAATCAACACTACCCTTTATGGCGTAACTAACAGATCTTGCTGAGATGGATATACCAGTTTTCTTTAGAGAAAAGACACTATGTTTATTCATTATTTATTTACATTTGCACGCAAAAATAGTAAATAAATGAGCTTGTAAGTCTGACTTTAATGATTAGACAAGTTAAATTATAGAAAGCAAAGTATTATGATATAACTGAAGAATATTGTTGCATAAAATCAAATAAATCTTTCTCTATTTTCCATTAAATAATTATCATAATAATTACAATTTATTAGGGCCTCCAATAATCAAAACCTTTCTTGCCACAGTTGTTAAGAGAACCACTGTAGTTGTTAAGTTAGTGAGACAGTTGTTCGAGGACTACCTGTAATCTCCAGAAACTCTTGAATCAATCATGCAATGATGCATGAAGGTTAGGATAAAAATTTTATACTTAATTTACCAAGTACATTTCTTCCAACTGCTTTGCATCCCTTCCTTACATTAGTCACAAGGAGGATGCTACCTAAATATGAAATAGAAAGTGTGGCAAAACCTGCTTCCTGAATTAGAATTATCTTCAATTAATAGTTCTTAAAATAATATTTATATCTAGTGCCCCAAAGTTTGCTATGGAAAGATTAAAACTGTTAAAGTTGACAGGCAGCATTCACCAGAAAATAAAGGCAAAATTCATCAAACCACCTACAGCATGCACTGAAAGATCACTCTTGCTGCTTGTCTGTTATAAAAGACCATAAGGACGAGACAATTGATAATAGAAAAGTGGTATGTGTTCTTCACTGTGACTCAGTATTGTAACTGGGCTTCGAATTCAACGATTGCAATAAAGTAAGACGTCTGGAATCTTGGGAAGACCCTTTATAATTAAGGAGAATGACATTGAATGGGATGGTTTAACAAATTGGGGAAAGAGACCTAGCTTCATGATACACTACTTGGTTTCCATGAAAAATATTTTGGACCCAATCCTGATATTTCCAATGGAGCTGGGGAAAAGCTCTAAAATGGTAGAAAGCCATTGCTTTTATTGGTGGGCAACCCTGAGACAAATGGAGCAATGGTCTATAGAAGGCAGTTTTCTCCATTCCACTTCTTGACTTCAGTTTTCTTTTTTCTGATCTGCATTAAGGTAGTCCTCACCTTACAACAGTTTGTTTAATGACCGTTCGAAGTTTGAACAGAATTGAAAAAAGTGACTTATGGCTGTTTGTCACACTTATGACCATTGTAGCATCCCCATGGTTATGTGATAAAAATTCAGATTCTTGGCAACTGATTCATATTTACGGCCACTGTAGTGTTCTGGGGTCATGTGATCACCTTTTGTGACCTTCTGACAAGCAAAGGCAATGGGGAAGCCTAATTTACCTAACACCCATATTACTAAGTTATCAACTGTAGTGATTCACTTAAGAAGTGTGTTAAGAAAAGTCATAAAATGAGGCAAAACTCACTTAACAAATGTTTCACTTAACAACATAATTTTTGGGCTCAGTTGTGGTCATATGTCGAGGACTACCCATACATGAAAAAAATAAGATGAATAATAAATAGAAGAGGAAAAATGGCTACTTCTCTCATACGCAATGAATATTAAATTCCATTAATATTCATGATTTTATATTTATATACCGCCCTGAGTCCTTTGGGAGATAGGGCGGTATATAAATATGAATAATAAATAAAAATAAATAAATGATTTAAACCTCAGGAGGAAGGAGACCAGGCAGAAAGTGAGTTGATGGCCACAAAGTTCTAAATTCTATTTTACAATGAAAGGGATATGTGGAGAAATCTGGACTTTCATAATTAATTGGAAGTTCTCCCATAGTTGGGAGAACTATAACTCCCAACATTCTCACTACTAGGCCTGCTGAGTGGGGCTATTTAGAAGTATAATTCAATGACAGTTAGTAGGTCATTGGGTGCTCATTGTAGCAGAATAGGTTTGACATTTTGAGACAAATTCTACAAGTTTATGGCAGGGGCAACCCTTACATATAAGGCTTAGCTTCTGATGGTACAGTACTTGCCATGAGACCTTTTACTTGAAAATTCTGAGTTCTTTTACTGAGCATCTATGTGGTCTACTACACTGGAAGGACTTCATTTAAGCTCATCATTACCCAGAGTCAGTTGATTTTCTCCTTAAGTCATTGTTAGCAACTGTAAGATCGATGGAACTAAGTAACTGTGTTTGTTACTGTCACCTGAAAGATGTCACCTTTTGTGAGGATTTGAGAGCAGTAAATCAATTTTCTGGGCTTTAAAAAAAATGCTGACAGTTTTCTCATTTTGCCACAATACTGGGGCAAGAAAAGGAAGTCGAATTATTTTGTGGAGTAGCTGGTAGTGAAGGGTATCTGGTCACCTGCCAAACCGTACTTAGCCAGATTGAAATGTAACAGCTGACTGTTGAAGTCATTATTAATGTCATCAAAAATCTGTCATGCCATATAAATATTTTAAACCAGTCCTTGACATCTGTGTCAGCTGAGATGCAAGGCTCATTGTCTTACAGTTTGGTTTTTAGATGCAGCATACATTTTTAAAAAGCAAATAAATACATAGTTGTAACAATAAAAGGAGCTTTCTCAAAATGATGCTTAATAGGATATGATTTTTGTTACCTTCTGGAACAGGTATCTGCAACCTTGGCAACTTTAAGCCTGGTGGACTTCAACTCCCAGAATTCCCTAGCCAGCTTTGCTTTGCTGGCTGGGGAATTCTGGGAGTTGAAGCCCACCAGGCTTAAAGTTGCCAAGGTTGGAGACCCCTTTTCTGGAAAACCTGAGCATTTCCTTTCTTCCTTCTTAAAAGGGTATATTTAACTTTGCCAAGGATAGCATTAGATTTTGGCAATTCTATGATTAAGGAATAAAGTTGCGTAAGCACAAAAAATTATGAATTGACTTCGCCCAATCTGGTCTATGGAAATATTGGACATTTCTCTGAATCTATTGGATAGTCAACTTGCAGAGAACTTGGTAGGATCTGGGCCATTTGTGATTGTCTTCTCTTCTCCCCTTTATATATATTTGTAATCAATAAAGTAGAGGTAACACTACGATAGATAATTTGAATCTTTCTTAAGATGAAACAAATCAATGATGTGTTTTTAAACATATGAGTGATCATTTATTTATTGTTACTTTATTTACTCATAAAATGTACATCCTGTTTTTATTTTTTTAATAAAACAATTAATTGGCAATACAGAAATATATCATCCTCACCAATACTACCAATGTTTTTTTATTTTTTTTAAAAAAATGGTTATCATCAATGGAACAATGGATACTACTTGATATAAATTATATTGTCATGATAGATTAGCATGCGAAACAAGCAAAATGCAAAACAAACAAAACCCAACCATGAAATAAGCCTTGAGATGGATTGAAAAAAAATGAAATGTTCATCACTGTTCTCAACTGACCTACAACAGGGCATATAAATAATTGCTTAATAATACAGTCTACCTTACGGTATTATTAAAATGGTTCTAGATGAGATGCTGTGAGATGCTTATTTATTTATTTTATAGTATGAATTGATTAGTCTGAAACTATATTACTGCAGACAGTAGAACTCATTGCAGTTATAAGTCAGTACCAAATGCTAATGCAAATTAAAGAGGTTCATCTAAGGAAAGAAACACAATAATAATTATGATGCTTCTTTCATCCACGTGAATTTTAGAACAGGATACCAGTACTACATTTCAAAGAGGTTTATATTCAGCTGAGTGCGGATAAAGAGTGAATTTGTTGTTATATTTAATTGTCTTAATTGTCTTCTACCATTTTTCTTCTAGCTAAATACTCTCCAACGAAATGCCCTCCAGATATGTTGGTCCTCATCTCCCGTAAGTTTGCTACCAGCATCGAAATTGAAGTCCTATTCATCAGGTGGGGAATTCTGCCTGTGGATTGATGCATTGTTTGTATCTTGAACATGTGCAGAAACCGAATCCCCACAACTATTGCATCCTTGACAAATTATATTTAATATCTTAGAAGGAGGAAATTATACATGACTAGTAAGAATACCCTTGTTTCATTTTAATTTTAAACAATTATTTATTTCTAATTTAATATATCTGTAAATTAAAACTGAAAGAGTTTTTGCCATCTATTTCTGAGACTGAAAAAAAAACATACTGCATGTAAATAACACAAACCAATATTCTTAAATATGGGAGGGAACAGGCAGAAAGAAGGCATCCAATACAATATTTTGTATTGTTTCTTTAATGCTGTTTGTATTTTCTTTTCTTGATTAGCTTCATATAACATATTTTTTAAAAAGGAAAGAAGACACTAAAAAATAGACCTACATAACCTTATTAAAGTTAGTGGGAAAATATATATTTTAAACCTTCAAAGGATAATTAAGATAAGAAAAACATACAGGGAGCCTATAGTTTTCACACATTAAATATTAAATATATAATGGGACAAGCTAAGGGCGAGCATGTAGCTTGAGACAAAAAAGATACTGCATTCTGCTTGCTCCCAATGATACGCTGCTTTGAGTATTTTGCACCAAATGCAAATAGCCCTTAACAGAGGGAGAAAATGTTCTGTCTTCTGGGCTAGCATTAGAACAGGGATCTCCAAATTTGGGAACTTTAAGACTTGTGGACTTCAACTCCCAGAATTCCCCAGCCACCTATGCTGTTCCCAAGTTTGGAGACCCCTGCATTAGAATAACATTTCTCAGTAAATATTTTTTGGGGGCGAGAGAGGATCTTTTCATGACCTATTGTAGAATTTCAGCTTGATGATAGCTAGCAAAAATACCAGTACTTTTCACTGACAAATCATGTATTTTTTTTATTGTTTCAACTAAACAAACTGTAGCTTCTTTCAATACTCATTAAGGCCAGTATTTATCAGGAATGAATTTCTGAGAATATTCCCTCCCCCCACCAAGGATGTTTTCTGAAGGACTTTTCTCATGTTGCTATTCTGTGGATTAAAGCCTAACAGCTTTAAGTAGGAGGTTGGAAACCAACCACATTCTGAATGAGATGCCTCTATTCAAAACAGTTAGTTAGTAGTACATAATGTAAACATAATAAACCTGGATCTAATCTGAGAGTTTTTGAATTTCAAAGTTGGCAAAAGGAGCAAAACTTCATATGGGTATATGAGTTTGGACGATCGAATAACTAATTAAGGTGGTTCACATCTAAGATAGATAGATTATAATGAAATAGATAAAGGCAACTATTAATATTATATAATATTCACAGTTTTAAAAAAATGAATGCCCATCTTCGGTAATTTATTCCTTAAAGCGATTTCAAGTTGTAGTGCTGAGTATTATAAGCAGCGGTCCCAAACTTTTGGGCAGCAGGGCCCGGAGAGCAGTTTTTCCACAGACTGGAGGGGATGTGGTTTTGTATGCTGCCTGCATCCCACTGATGGTTGGGGCGGGGGGGAGTGTTTCACTTATTTGCATGGCCTGGTTTCTGGCATTCCATTGCCCGGTGCCAGTCCATGGACCCGGCATTGGGGACTCCTCTTATAAAGAATAGCCTCTCAACATAAATAAGAAAACAAAAACAGATGTTTTTCCTCATGAAACTCTTCAAGATATATAATGGCTTGCTTCTCATGGGACAGAGCAATAAGATAATTTTTTTCTTTAATTTAATTATATCTAATCATATCATATTTTCTTTAATTTAATCATTTATATTGATATTGATTATTTCCTGATTGCTTATTTGTAGCCTATGACTATTATTAAGTGTTGTATCATTAAGTGTTAAATTTGTACCCTATGACTATCATTAAGTGTTGTAAGTGTTGTACTTTGATGAAAGTATCTTTTGTTTTATGTACACTGAGAGCATATGCACCAAAACAAATTCCTTGTGTGTCCAATCACATTTGGCCAATAAAAAAATTCTATTCTATTCTATTCAACTCCCAGAATTCCCCAGCCACCTATGCTGTTCCCAAGTTTGGAGACCCCTGCATTAGAATAACATTTCTCAGTAAATATTTTTTTGGGGCGAGAGAGGATCTTTTCATGACCTATTGTAGAATTTCAGCTTGATGATAGCTAGCAAAAATACCAGTACTTTTCACTGACAAATCATGTATTTTTTTTATTGTTTCAACTAAACAAACTGTAGCTTCTTTCAATACTCATTAAGGCCAGTATTTATCAGGAATGAATTTCTGAGAATATTCCCTCCCCCCACCAAGGATGTTTTCTGAAGGACTTTTCTCATGTTGCTATTCTGTGGATTAAAGCCTAACAGCTTTAAGTAGGAGGTTGAAACCAACCACATTCTGAATGAGATGCCTCTATTCAAAACAGTTAGTTAGTAGTACATAATGTAAACATAATAAACCTGGATCTAATCTGAGAGTTTGAATTTCAAGTTGGCAAAAGGAGCAAAACTTCATATGGGTATATGAGTTTGGACGATCGAATAACTAATTAAGGTGGTTCACATCTAAGATAGATAGATTATAATGAAATAGATAAAGGCAACTATTAATATTATATAATATTCACAGTTTTAAAAAAATGAATGCCCATCTTCGGTAATTTATTCCTTAAAGCGATTTCAAGTTGTAGTGCTGAGTATTATAAGCAGCGGTCCCAAACTTTTGGGCAGCAGGGCCCGGAGAGCAGTTTTTCCACAGACTGGAGGGGATGTGGTTTTGTATGCTGCCTGCATCCCACTGATGGTTGGGGCGGGGGGGAGTGTTTCACTTATTTGCATGGCCTGGTTTCTGGCATTCCATTGCCCGGTGCCAGTCCATGGACCCGGCATTGGGGACTCCTCTTATAAAGAATAGCCTCTCAACATAAATAAGAAAACAAAAACAGATGTTTTTCCTCATGAAACTCTTCAAGATATATAATGGCTTGCTTCTCATGGGACAGAGCAATAAGATAATTTTTTTCTTTAATTTAATTATATCTAATCATATCATATTTTCTTTAATTTAATCATTTATATTGATATTGATTGTTTCTTGATTGCTTATTTGTAGCCTATGACTATTATTAAGTGTTGTATCATTAAGTGTTAAATTTGTACCCTATGACTATCATTAAGTGTTGTAAGTGTTGTACTTTGATGAAAGTATCTTTTGTTTTATGTACACTGAGAGCATATGCACCAAAACAAATTCCTTGTGTGTCCAATCACATTTGGCCAATAAAAAAATTCTATTCTATTCTATTCAACTCTCAGAATTCTCCAGCCAGCATAGCTGGAAGTTGACGTCCACAAGTCTTAAAGCTGGAGAGTTTGAAGACCTCTGCCCTAACCAATATTAAACTCTAGTTATGGAATGGATTCATAATAACACCAAGAATAACACCAACATATTTATTGTTGACAGAGGAATCAATGCAATGACATATTTGGTAGTGACAGTGAGTCACCTTGAAAGATTGATATTAACCTCTCCCAGTGTATTACTAACAACTTTGTCTTCTGTTATATCCAGTGGTGAGATTCAAATTTTTTTACTACTGGTTCTGTGGGAGTGGCTTGGTGGGAGTGGTGTGGCTTGTTGGGTGTGGCTTGTTGGGTGTGGCAGGGGAAGGATACTGCAAAATCTCCATTCCCACCCCACTCCAGGGGAAGGTTACTGCAAAATTCCCCTTTCCCTCTGAACAGCTGGAACATGGGAGGCAGAGAATAGATGGGGGCTGGGCCAGTCAGAGGTGGTATTTACCAGTTCTCTGAACTACTCAAAATTTCCGCTACTGGTTCTCCAGAACTGGTCAGAACCTGCTGAATACCACCTCTGGTTGTATCATTCATCTTTGCACAAAGATTTTGATCAATTTGAAAATGTAGATAGACAGGTAATTGGCCTGTAGTTGTCTAGTGCTGCCCCTTTTGTTGCATCTTTTATTATCAGTTCAGTTTTGCATGATGTTAACCAATCTTCAATTTCATATTCTTGTAGTGTAAACTGCTTCACAGAGAGTGGGTGTAGATCAGTCAAATGTTTCAACCAAAAACCATGCAATTCATCTTTACTCACTGTGGACCAATTCTTGAACTTCCTTGCCCTTTTGTCCACCATTTCCACTGCAGTTACAAGTTCTTTCATTTTAGTTTCTTGTTTATTCTTATTCATCTCCTTTAGCAGGTTCAAAACACCACCTGATTTACAAGAAATCATACATTTCAGCGGAATAGAAACCTAACTCAGGGAAAGCGAAACTTAACTTGAGGAGCAATGCTATGGGTACTATGAATCATGTCTGTCAGGCATTAGATATCATGTAGCACTGAAAAAGGTCAAGTCAAGTTCTCACGGCTGTGAGGCCTAAGAAAACCTGAACCAATGATATATCCATATTCTTGTTTACTGCTCAGCAATGGTACAGATATATCTGTATTGTCCTATAGCTGTGTCCAAAATTGCACTCTTTTTTCTTTGTCAGTCAGTCAGGTGTTAATTGGTTCATGTGTCTCCACTGATGGATGGGTAGAAATGTTTCTGATTCAATTGATATTGGAGATTCAGCCTATAGTGTACAATCCAAGCTTTTTGCAATTATTCTGATTATTTCTAGTGCTTCCTTAATTTTTTAGGTGATCAGATATCCTTTAGTCTTCTTCAGTTTCTTCTCTTTTATCTGTTCTAGATTGCTTGCATCTGATCTTAACATGCTGATCTTATTTTCCAACTTGATTTCCATTTTGGTGATACATTGTTTGGTTTTTATTTTCTAGTTTATTGATTATCCATTCAAGATCTTCAGTTATAAATGCAGATGTTCTGTACCTTACTTGGTTCATTTCTTGCAGTGAGCTGATGTATATATTTGATAGTGCACTATAGGCATATTTTAATACTTGTACTAGCTGTTTCTTTGGAACAAGCTTCAACAAAGGAAATCTTACTCTGTTTCTTTTCTTATTCTGTTGCTGTTTTAGATGCTCAGTTCTTTGTTTCAAATCATCTTGCTTTCTAATCAGATGGCTTTGTTTTTTCCAAGAAGAAAGCAGAGGGGGAAGGTGCTTGATTTGGGAATGAAAATGATTCAGTAGCTATGCTGGCTTCCTCTAGTGCTAACTTCTGCTTCTAGAGTTTGAGCTACTTCCGGTAAGGCTTTGCTTGCCCTGGGTAGACTTCTTATGGATTCTCATGAATTGGAGTTCTTATGAATTGGTATCTTGGATTCTGCATCCTATCCAATCATCCCATAGCTTTAAGAAATGGTCCCTAGTCTTCCTTGCTGATCATGAAGATGATGAAAAGCATCCTGTGACCCACTCCTTTCTTTTCCAATACTCCAAGACAATACACCAATTCTCAAACTAGTGGATGCAAAAATACTATCAAACATGAATTGGAGTTCTAGAAACATTTTAATGGATTGGTTCAAAACTTTATATCTGTGCAGCTCTTATGTTGCTCTCCATGGTCCTGAAATCCATTCCAAAGTCTTAGATTGATATCAGCAATCCTAACCATGGTACTGAATCAGTTGTTCTCTGATTCTGCTCCAGCTTGTTGCCTTGCTTTCTATTCAAGCTACCACTAAGTATAGCTTAATATTTGATCATCTATGGTATTGATCTTGCTCCATGAAAGTCTCTAAAGAAGCCTCTAAATGTAGCTCATAGGGATTCCTTGTGATTGGGGCCACTCAAATGCATATGCATCTGGAACTTCTGAAGGCTGTTGGTTGCTCACTGGGGAGGTTATAATTGTAAGCAGCCATACATGCAATTAATTCTTCAGATGACTGGGCTCATTCTATGATGAGGAAATGTGAAGTTAGTTTGGCTGAGCAAGATTTGTTGAACATGAAACATTTTTTTGGCACAAACCTGAAGGCACATAAAACTGAATAATATATGCACATAAAAATCTAATATATTGAAATGTAAAAATAATTCTAGAATTCAGTTGAATGTCGTAGAAGTCCACAGAATTTTCCTTCAGAAAAAACTAAATAAAATCTCTTTATTTTAGATCATTCTCAATTATTGGTACATTTTCAATGATAATTAATTTTCAAAAAGTATGAAAAATGTGAAAAATTTATCTGTGTGCACACATAAAAAGAGCAGGCACTATAGTTTCTTAAATTTCTTCCACCTAGCCCAGTAAGAAATAGGAAATTTTGCATAAAACTGAATATGAAACACTTGAAGAATAATTCTGCAAAAGTTTAAATGAGAATTAGAGAGTCAGATCAAATTAATGTCCCAATCCCCATTCAGCTGATATTCTACAATTGTTTTCCCTTGTCTTTATAGATTATATTCCCCGTAAAATATAGTGAAGCCTGATTCCATTGGGAAAGCGTTGTAATGGGTCTAGGAGTAGTGAGGATTGGAAAGTGAAGAAGAAAAGATAAAGAGGCAAGAAAAAAAGATAGGAAGGAAGGTATTTTTAACTGAGGAAAAATAAGAAGAGTGAATTTTAGAAGAAAGGATTATCTACCATTCTCCTCTTCTGTCTGTGATTATGAGGTCCTCCTCCTTGGCTTGCCCTGCAGCTAAGATGCCCCATTAACTGTTTGTTGAGGTCCTGAATACACAACACAAATTTAACTAGCTTCCTGACTCACTGTAATGACAGCCTCCACTTGTCTTTTGTATTCTATATCAGCAGTATTTTCTGACTTCTGACAGCACAAGCAAGCTGGGCAGTCTGTCTGAAAAGCTTTCTTTTACTTTATGCAGTGCATTATGTCCAATTGGCTGACAGTGGCAGTGATTAGCATGAGCGTTTCACCCTGGTGACTGGTAGCTGCCCTCAATGGCTATTTTGTCTTGGGTTGTAGGGCTGTCTGCCTTTTTCTGCCTTCTAACTTTCCCAAATGTCTGACCGCACTTCAGGTTGAAAGGCATAACTAACATTTTGTGTGGGATCCTTATATATCTGAAAATGCTGGTGTTTGGGCATAGGTGAGAAACTGAAGTACTGCTGAAGGATTTCAGCTCTTGTAAGTTGGCAATGTGCTAGATGCTTTCATCTGTTTGTCTCTGCCTGTTGTCATTCAGGGAAGTATTCCATATAAATGCAATGGGTCAGTGCCATTTTGTCTAATGCCTGTTTGTGCCCTCCATGAGATATTTGTGAGTATTGTGGCTTTTTGCTGGCAGCATTCTCTTGTAAGTGTTATTAATTTGGAGTTTTTGAAAGTTGCAAGGAAATTAATATAAGTTCTGATAAAACTGTTTACAAGCCTTCTACAAGAGTGGTCAATGGGCTGGAAGGTGGCTGGGAGCTTTACTTCATCACTTTCCTCCATCCCATCAACCTGTTAGCTGGGCTTTTGAGGGGATGGAGCTGTTGTTGTTGTTACTGTTGTTTTATAAAAGACTGGTAGACAGGTTTACACTCTTCCTGATACTTGGGCTTTCAGAAGACTTGGGTAACATGAACACTCTAGATGGCTAAAGGCACCAATTCCAAAGCCCATTCTACCACTTTAGGAAAATAATTTGTGTATTTGTTCTTGTTAGCATCTGACACTGGGTGTGAAGGGAACTAAACCTGGGTAATCTTGGTATGGATAGTGGGAGGAAGAGAGAGAGCAGAGGAAATTATCTTCTCTACCCTTACCCACTTGCAGTGGCAAATGAAGACGCAAAAGGAGGTCAGCTCATTTGATGCCAGTTTTTGATGCCATTACATGGGATGCAAAACCGACAGAAGACTCAGAGGTCTTCTGCTGCCAATAATTGGCATCAAAGGAGATGTTGTCCTCCCTACATCTCTCTTCCCCCTTTTTCTGTGGTAGTAGCAATAGCAATAGTACTTAGACTTATATACCACTTCACAGTGCTTTACAGTGTCAGCATATTGCCCCCAACAATTTGGGTCCTCATTTTACTGACCTCGGAAGGACGGAAGGCTGAGTCAACCTTGAGACGGGTGAGATTTGAACTGCCAATTGGCAGTCAGCAGTACTGCATTCTAACCACTGCACCACCATGGCGCAGAATAGAATAGTACCTCTATTCTACTTCTACTTCTACCTCATTTTCACTGTTTTCATTTTGAAGACAGAATGGGAATTTGAAGCATAGTCAGCACATTTTAAAGCAGGCATATTTTAACCTGACTCCTACACTGTATAAATGGGACTTTTGGGCTGCCATTCAGAAGAGCCCCATATGCAATCAGTTGGATTAGCACTCTATAATAGTATAGTTAATACTTCCTTTGAAACAGCAATTCAGCAATGGTACAGATATATTTGTGGACCACAGTGTATGACCAAAGATCTGTACTGATGATTAAGCAGTCCTAACACTTCCTTCCTAAATGTCAGTTTACTCTGACAGTTTGATCACAGCTGAGCTGTGATCGTCAGAGCCTCTTTTTTTTTTAACCTTTTAAAAGCATTTTTTAAAAGAACCAACAAGTGGGCAAGCAGGCGACCAGGCGATTGGGTGGGCATGGGCTGGGGGAGGGGGGGCGGCAGGGATTTTTGCTACCGGTTCTCCAAACCACCCGCCGCCATCACTACCAGATCAGCCAATCTGGTTTGAACCGGGAGCATTTCACCCCTGGGTAAATCATGACATACAAAACATTTTAAATAACTTCTAAAAGTAATGGATATTGTAACTTGACTAAGCAGTAATTTATTGTTTTCACAACCCAATCCACATCCCTCATTAGTACAATTAGAGATGAAACAACTGATAGAAAACGGAAGGCTGTTAGCATTTGACTTTCTGGCCATGCTGTGGTATATGCATTTTCCCCTTAATTGGCAGATCATTCCGTTTCTTAAACAATATTGCCATAATGCTTCTTACTGTTCTTTCCCCTCCTGGGTGAGGTTTAGGACAAATATTTGATCATGTGCGCTTTTATTTTTTTTTCCAGGCCAACAGGATTCCACATTGAAATGAGGCTGTTAAAAAGTTATTATCACATCTAAATCCATTTGACGTAGTAACTGTGTATTGATTTGCATATACAACTTGTGCAAACGTCTGCTAAAGGAGAAAAGCTGGAAACAGCTATTGTTGAACAAATAAATCAATATCCTTTAAAGTACAAAGCCAAAATGAGGATCAAGAATCCCTTAAAAAAAGAGAGGAAATGTTGATATTTGGTTCTTAATTTCCAATTTCTTTTCTACAGAACTATTTCTGATTCTTTCTGATCTAAAAACATCCTCCCCCAAAGAAACTACAACCGTTTTTGAAATTAAAACTCTTCTTAGACTCATAGCTGCTGCTGGAAAAGCAGGTGGAAGCCAGGGATGAGAAGGCCTTTGCACATCTTTGGGTTGTGGGCCAGTTGCACCCATTCATGAACTGGGAAGCTTTGAACATTGAACAACATTGAGCTTTGAACAAGAGTGACTTCCCATTTGGACTTCCCTTGTGACTTCCCATTTGGACTATTCGAAGTTTCAGTTGGTACACAATACAGGTTGTAAATTCGTGTCAGTTATTTGGCATGTGTAACACAATTGCTTTGCGGGCTGCAGGGATCGCCAGTATGTTTCTGGGTGCAATTCAATGTGCTGATTGTCACCTTTAAAGCCCTTCATGGCTTGGGACTGGTTTACCAGAGGAACTGTCTTCTTGTAACCATTTCTAACCATCCAATCTGGTCTAATAGGATGGGCATAAAGGAATGTAGGCTTTGGGGAACCAGGAGATAAGCTTTAGCTGCCATAATACCTGCCCTCTGGAACATTCTCCCTCCTGAGGTTAGGATGGCCCCAATGCTGTTGGTCTTTTAGAAGGGGAAGACTTGCTTATGTGCCTGGGTCTGGAGTCCCAAGTATGTGAACGGTCCCATATCCTGGATTATAATATCTCTTGACTGTTATTTGTATTTATTTTTGTATTATGCATTAACTGGTGGCTCAGCAGACTAAGTCTGTCTGTTATTAACACAGCTGCTTGGAATTACTGCAAGTTCAAGTCCCCACCAGGCCCAAGGTTGACTCAGCCTTCCATCCTTTATAAGGTAGGTAAAATGAGGACCCAGATTGTTGGGGGCAATAAGTTGACTTTGTATATAATATACAAAAAAGGGATGAAGACTATTGCTTAACACATTGTAAGCCGCCCTGAGTCTTCGGAGAAGGGCGGGGTATAAATTCAAAAAAAAAAATGTTTTAAGTATGTTGATGATTGTTTGTTTCCCAGGTCTGAGATGGGCAGCTGTACGAAACGAATAATAGACTAGGCTAGGCTAGACTAGATTACATTTTAAAAAAAGTCATGCAGATTGAAGAGTTTAATCAGTGCACCCAAAACTAAACAAAATGCTGCCAATCGAATCAATTTACTCAAAAAGTGTCGCCATTTGACTGTTACAACAGAGAAAGCCCTATTGATCTAGCCTTTTTGGTTTTGTTTTGGAAAGACATAAAAAGAGCTTTCATGGCAGTTTTCAACTATGGATGGCTCTGGCTTGAGAAGTAATGTTTTATATATCCTGGCCTCACACTATTTAGAACTTTTCAAATAAGAAAATGACATCTTGTTAAAATAGATTTCACATTAAGATCAATGAAGTGCATTTTCATGGCTACATTAATCTTCAGCTCTGGGCTTTGAAAGTTGTTAGGGCAAAATACGCTTGGCAAACTCCATCATTCAGAAAGTGGGGCTGATTTCTTTCATGGTGGTTCTATGAAAGACTGAATGTGTTTGCTGAAATGTGCAATCAGTAAGAAGTAGAACTGGCACACAGTAATTGCAGGGGCATTAGTAACAGCCTTGATAACAATACCCGTGCAATGGGTATCTTGGTTTTCTTTATTAGTGAGTTTGTTTTTACTACAGATGTGGATTGTGTGCTTGTTGCGGCTCCTATATTTTATACTGCTTTAATTATTGTCAGTCATCCAGAGTCATGAATTTGGGATGGACAGCCATATCAGTTGAGATAATTCTAATAAAAAACATGGGGAACAACAAAATGTGATTCAGGACAGTCATCATGCAAAAGATGCAGCAATGCAGCATAGTACCTGTCTATGATTTCTGAAGCAACTAAGTTTGTTGGGTCATTGGCATCATAACATACATTGTGTGTGTAATTTGCCCACTTTGCTGCCTGCATATGCCTGTGAGTAGTGTCTAAATAGCCAGAGGTTCTCGCAAGCTGAGGACATTCTGAAAATCCAGGAGCAAGAGATACAATGAATACATAAGAAGAACAGAACTACAATGGTTGACTCCATCACCTGAATAAGTTTAATGAATTATAGTATAGTTCTATTTACTGATAGCCTCCTCATTTCCTCTTGAGCTAATTTCAACAACTTCAAATTATTCAATTCATTTCTTCCCTTTCCCTTTGAATTAGATTTGTAGACTTGATCTCGAGAAATCAATGTTCACTTTTGCTTTTAGGTATAAGGGTTGTTTCAGCTCCCACCCCATGTGATCAGCTGTAATGTTCTTCAATTGTTCTCAGGTCAGAGAGCAATGCCTTTTCTGATCTGTATCTGTAACTTGACTCCCTTATCTGTTTACATGTTTTGTTCTTGTCACCAATTCTACCCTTAGAAAGTGTTGGTGAACTGACACACTAGCAAGGAAGTAAAGGATTATAGGGCCCAAAGTTTCTGAATATAATATGGGACTTCTTTTAATAGCAATAGCACTTAGACTTATATACCGCTTCATGGTGCTTTATAGTCTTCTCTAAGTAGTTTACAGAGTCAGCATATTGCCCCAAATAATTTGGGTACTCATTTTGCTGCCCCCTGGAAGGATGGGAGACTGAGTCAACCTTGAGCCATTGAGACTCGAAATGTGAAACTGCAGGCAGCCGGTAGTCAGCAGAAGTAGCCTACAGTGTTGCATTCTAACCACTGTGTCAGCCTGGTTCTTACATGAATGCATGAGCATTGGCTGATGCTCAGTGACACTGTATACTGTTACATTTGTTTCAGGTTTCTGTGATTGTATTTTCCTGGAATCTGCCAGGTTGTTATGCTTTACTTCTTCTGAAATGGATATGTTCAGCTTGGGGCCAGGATAGTTAAATGATGTCCTCTTCATTGTTCACTGTAAACTTACATATTACCTTTCCTTCAAGAGCTCATGGTAGCTTACATATAATAGCAATCTCTTTTTCTCCCACAACAGCAAAATAGGGATAAAAGAAAGTGCCAGGAAGAAAGTGTCAAACAGATCTATCAAAAAGCCTCCACAGCAGTGTTTACTTCAACTTGGGTTTCCCTGGTTTTTATCTAACATCTAAATTATTGTTTGCTCAGAAATACTTTTTAAGCCCTGGTATATGTTCCTTTGTCAGATGTACAACAAACCAAAACATAAATCATTACAATAGTATCATTTAAAAAATATTTATATGTAAGACAAAAGACAACATTAAACCTACTATATACTTTTTGGAACTTAAAACAGAAGAAAGATATTTTAAACTATTTATTTTTCTTTAATACTGAAATGAGACTGGGAAGAAAAACCAAGAAAACTCTCTCTATAAAATGCCTTGGAGTCAGGGGTGAAATGTTCCTGGTTCGGACCAGTTCGCCCGATCCGGTAGTGATGGCGGCTGGTGGTTTGGAGAACCAGTAGCAAAAATACCTGGCCTCGCCCCCTGCCTCTACTGAGCTGCACCATCATCAGAGGTTGTTTTTTTTACTTTTAAAAGCAGTTTTTCTTCAGCCGAAAACATGCCTTTAAAAGTAAAAAAAAGTGTTTGATGATCCCGCGGCTCAGCTGGGATAGTCAGAGCCTTTAAACTCTTTTTTTTAACAACCTCTTTGACTGAAGTGGTTTTAAAAAAATGGTTTTAAAAGGCTCCTCTGGCGATCCCAGCTGAGTTCCTCATCACCAGAACCTTAAAAAACATGTTTACTACAGGAAAAAAATCCTTTTAAGAAGTTCTGGGCTGATGAGGGAACTTCAGCTGGGATTGTCAGAGGAGCTTTTAAAATCTTTTTTTCCTCTGGCGATCCCAGATGAGTTTCCTGATCATCACAGGCTTTTAAAATCATTTTTAACATCCTCTTACAACAGTCCCCACCCATGCCCACCCAATCCCCCCTCCTCACTTACCTATAATTACTGCTCCTTAATCAGTTGCATCAGCTAGCAACTGACTCTGCCTGCCTAAAATCCATCTCCTCATGAGCAACTCAATCTGCCTGCTTTGCTGGCTGAGGAATTCTGGGAGTTGAAGTCCACAAACCTTAAAGTTACTAAAATTACCCCTGATTTAAATAAAATAAAATAATAAAATAAAATATTTGTGCAGCTTTCTGAGATTTGGTGTGTTTCTGTAGTGTTTCACTCTAACTACACACACACACAAAATCTCACAAAGCTGTATGTGGTATTTTGTGTGTGTGTGTGAGAGAGAGAGTCAATTGTGTTGTGTTATGTGTGTGTAAAGTGTGAAAGTGTGAAGTTCCTGCTTGTTGCAGGGGCCATTTTGGGTGAAATGCAGCTGCACTTCATTGTGTGTGAGTCAGTTGTGTTGTGTTGTGTGTGTGTAAAGTTGATTTTTGGCACCTCCTATTGTTTTGTATACTTTGTTTATAATTTTTATTATTTATTGTTATTGCCCACACCCACCCAGTCATCTGTCCACCAAGCCACGCCCACCAATTAAGCCATGCCACAGAACCGGTTGGGAAAATGTTTAGATTTCACCCCTGCTTGGAGTTACCAAAAGAGGAAATCTTTAGGTGAAGCAAAAGGCCTGGACTTTTCAAAGTAGACCTCACTGATTTAAACTCATCTTCAAAATGATATTGTTGATTGGTTTTCTTTTGTTATTTTAGTTATTTTTAATTTGTTTTACATTCTTATGTAGGACACAATAGACTTGGAACATCTCTAAGAGGTTTCTATAAATACAAATGTTTCTTATTAACTGCTATTCTTAGAAATGTTTTCAATACATGAAGAGAAATAGTTAAATTACAAAAGCAAAGCCTTTTACAAAATATATTCATTTTACTTCTGCTCACCAGCTAAAACTTCTGATTATAGGAGACCGGCAAATCTACTTGGAGAAAGAACAGCTCTTCTAACATTAATGAGTTTTCTTAGTTTATAAAAATATTCTTTTGTGGACTTGCTATGTATAACTGAACAAAATAAGATTGGGGAATGAATGTATTTTTTTTTTATTGTCAAAGAGGAAATATCCTTGGTAAATGTTTTGAAGAAATGAGGGGTGGAGAAGAAAAAATATAATTGCTAAGGATCAAATCAATGGTAAATATTGAATGTCCTGATTTCTGAAATGCATTCTGCTTCCTATAATAAAATACTTTTTATTGGCATTTGAAGTATTATTCTCTTGATGGCTTTTTTTTTTTAGTTTTCAGTGTCTGCCCTCTTTTTTCTTTCTCTTATATGTCCCACAATTAAATAATATTTGGTTCTTGGGAATGCATTTATAATTTTGGAGGCAAGTCTGTTGTTAAAATGTTTGTTCAGATCAGTGGTGGTATTCAGCCGGTTCTATCCAATTTGGGAGAACCAGTAGAGGCCCATGCACCCGGACATCATCATATCCTGTTTTTGACGCTCTACGCATGCACAGAAGGTTTTGTGCATGAGTGGAGGTAGCACGTGCAAGTGAAGCGAGCACGCGTGCTCCCATTTATAAACTGGGAGCAAAGGTAAGTGAATACCATCCCTGGTTCAGATTGTAATATTTTTAATATGATAGATTTAATAAAATTTACATAGATATGATGAGAGATATATAAGATGGATTTGATGAAAACTAAACTGAAACTTGGTCCAGATAGAATGGAGATGCTGCTGGTAGTGAATACTTGAAGCTGATTAGCAATGGGTGGACAATAATTAAAGAACAAGTTTGTTATTGCGGTTAAGATACCAGATTGAAACCAGGAGACCATTATTCTAAACCTGTCATAGGTATGAAGCCACCTAGTTGACCTTGATTTAATTGCTGTACATCCTGGGAAGCAGGCAATAATAAACCACTTCTGAAATCTTTCCAAGAATATTGCGAGGATTTGTCCCCAGAATCAACACTGACTTGATAGCACACACATACAAAAAAACCTTTGACCACTTTTTAATATTTTAATTGTAATTTTAGTATTTTAACAAAGCTGTCACAATGAAACACTGCATTATAGTATATAGTACAGGAATAGGTAAGTCATAAGAAGCTTCAGTTTCTTTTATTTAACTTGGTTTATAGATACTAAACATATAATGGATGCTGCCATATGATTCTAACTGTAATCTACAGAAACACTCAGGTCTGCAAGCAAACAGCGTATAAGATTGCAAAACAGCCAGTATGTCTTAGGGTTCCAAGTAACACCCCCAACAGAATCAAAACTCCGAGGCAGGCATATTCCTCAAAGTATAAATTTATTAGGGATGTCATATTGGCATATCTGGGAAAAAACCCGATTATGAAAGCCCCGCGTTTTCCTCACCCAAATTAAAGTCAAAGTTATTTCCCCCCATTCCACATGTCTGTCACTTGGTCCAATCCGGTCACTGTCCCAACTCCAGTTGCTCTCTGTCCATGCCTCCCCAGCACCTGGTGAGACATCCTTGGTTCCCAGAGGAAATAATTTTATTATGGTTACAAAGCCCTCGTTATCTCTACCTTCCCCCTCCTGTTCCCACAGCTTGCCCAGCCACCGCTATGGCAGCCCTGAAGACACCAAGGGAAAATGGCTCCAGGGCTGACAGTATGCATAGAACCAGCTGAAGCTGAATTAGCTGAATTTGTGGCTTAAGTTGAACTCAAAATAGCTTTCTAATACTTACGAAGTTTCGGTCACATTCAGACTTTAATATCTAAGAATGTCTGATGATGAAAAATAAGTTTGGTGCAAATCAGTTAAGTTTAATTTTATCAGAAGTCTATTAATATCTTCAAAATATTATTGTAGCTTCTAACAATTCCTGTTCCATCCTGTCATAATTATGGATGCTTGTGTAAACCCATTCTTCTTCTAAAAAAGGAGAGGGGGCTTAAAATACAAACCTTACTTGGTTTGACATCCTTCTGTAAAAGATTAACTGGAATTTAGCATTTCAGTCCATTTGCAGAGCAAATTAGATCATGACAGTTAAATCTTACTTCGACTTTCCAGTGGCTGGGCTATCCAACTTCTCCATACTTTGAATGGATATTTTATATGGTAATTCCCCCCCCCCATGGTGGGGATAGGTATGCTTATTACATTGGCTATTGATGGGCAATAATTGGCATTTGTGTGTCTATGTGTGTGTTTGTGTGTATGTGAGAGAGGTAACTGTTAACAAAACTAATGACATATCTTCAAAAATGGGCTAGGTAGAAAACAGTTTAATGAAAAAAACATCAATGTATATGTCCTTCCCTAGAACAGGAATATTTCATTCTTTGTTCACTCTTCATACAGTATTGGAGGAAATGAGAATAAGTTACTGAATTCACGACTGGCTTGAATTTTTACCTGAAACGCATGCAAATTCTCACTGAACAAGCATTTTCTTGTTGCTGAAGATAGCAGTTTCCAAATAATCTGCTGGAAAAGGTTAAAACATTGTTTTCAAGGGAGTAGTTTGGGCCCGCTTTCTGAACACAAATATTCATTAGAAGAGTGGTATTGAAATGTGACAAGAAAGAAAAAAACGGTTTTCTTAAAGACGGGTGATTTTATTTGATCTCTTTGGTTCACTTTTATTTTTATTCTTATCTGAACTTAGAGAAAAAAAATTGCTTCAGCTTCCACTACTAACAGAAACAGAAACAGAAATCAAGTCAAGTCACTGCATAAGGAAAGATGAAATGTTTTATCTTTTTTAAAAAAATTATATATATATATATATATATAAAAAGAAATCAGGCCAATTTTCCTGCACTTCGGATTACTTTTGCAGACATACTTGATACAGAACTTCCATGGACTCAGAGGCCTGTGGACCCACCAAAACATTCTTTATTTGCTAGAGATGTGCCTTTTATCCTACCCTTGAAAATAGAAGTAATGGCATAAATATCATCAGGGCAGTGAATCCCGCTCCCTTGTGGCCCAAAGGTACATTAGGCTGACAAAATCCCACATCCTTCCCACCTTGGTGGGTTTATCAACAACAGGCAACAGTAGTAGTAATTCCTGTGATCTTCTGCAGCAAGTGCCTGGGCTGCAGTTTGCCTGCTATTTTACTTTTTGTATTGAATATCAAGTGATGGCATATTATGAAAAAAAAATATAGGATGGTGCATAACGTGCAAATGTTTATCATCAGATAAAATCGAGATGGGTGGTACTGTTGTGATCCAGGCCCAAGTGGGTAGTAGTAGACGCAGTCAGTTCAAAAACAAACAGATTTTTAAAACAGCTGAGAATTAACTCATTCTCAGCATAGTCCAAACTAAATCAAAACAAATTCTTCATAACACAATTCTTCAGTCTTATCACCAACCTTGGTCTAAATAGGCGAACTGCCAAAGGCTTTTCTTGGCAAAAGTTCAAAAGCAGAAGACACCAACAAGAAATAAATGCAGCAAGACATGGAGCAAGTCTATCAACCTTGTTTTCTGACAAAGAGCCCAAATGCCGTTGTTGGTCTTTTAAGCCTTATGGGAGGGACCAATCATCTCTTGGCCCAAGTCCTGAGTCGTCCTCTTTGCTTTAGCTGCTCTTGCCTTTTGGCAGCTCTTCTCATGCGTCCACTAAGAACAGACTCCTCCTGTTCCTCTGCCTCACTACTGTCAGCTTCTGGAGGCTTCGGAGTCCACACATCACTCCCAGATGGCCCTGGCCCCATCTCTGCCTCTGATACAGAGCACTCATCCAGGCCTTTCCCAGCCTCCAGGACTGGTCCATGTTCTTCCTCAGCCTCATCACTGTCTGACTCCATTGCCAGCTCCGCAGGCTGCTGGCGGACCACAACAGGTACATTTCTACATGACAATTTTGCACATCAATATAATCTATTCATAACACTGTAGTCAATTCAAGTAAATGGATGACGGAATTGATGTGCTCTTTTGCTTTCTGTGGAACCTGCTCTTTTACTTTTAGGATCTGTTTAACACTTAATACTGCTTAACATCAACTAGTGAAGAGCACGGGAAAAAGATGTTTTCTTTTTTGGTAAGCCTGATAATATTTATGCCTTTAGGCTGAATAAAAATCTAAGATGAATGCAAGACATGTCATCACAATTCATCATAGCAAGGGAATAAACTATAGCCCAACTAATAAATATTTTTAAATAAATGGAATAATAAATTCAGTCACATACAGTCTAATCTGTTATTCCCTCTATATATTCAGCTGCCTCTCTTATTTTTGCTATGGTCCATCAGGTAGCAAAGACATCCAAAATAAATATCTTTAAAAATAGTTTTTTGATTTATATGCTAGATCTACCATGTGAGTTGGAGAATGAATAAGAAATATTTGAATGTTTTACATTTTACATTAAACTTGGGGGGAAATGTTTGCAATGAATTATAATCAAGGGTATGCAATGGCAGTTTGTAATTCCTGAAGGAACCTTTTTGAATTAACTTTATGCTGAGGCTGAAAATGAATAATCCAAAGCTATTTACCAAAGTCAGTTAGCTCAGTTGTACAAAATAAGTCAGATACACTAAAGCCAGAATTCAAGCTTTTATGATTAAGCTTTTAAACCCCTTAATTTCAGTCAGATTTAGGCAAGCCTGAATTTTATTTATGGCAATGTAGAGCTGTCAGTTGTTACGATGTATGATGTAGAAAAATCAAATCCTTTAAAGTTGGAAATTGGGGTCACCAGATGAACCAGATTGGCAATAAATTCTGTATAGCAACTACTTATTCAGACAATACATAATTACGATTGCTGACTCAGCTGCAAGAGTGGTGTGGTGTGCATTTGATCAAATCTATAAAATTTATGTATGCATGCATGTGTTCTCAATAGATGACCCATGCTTTTCAGATTTTATAACAAAATTCAGACCTAAAAGCAATAGTACATTATATGTTATCTTTTTCATTTCTTTTTTTTTATAATAATTGTATTAAATATTACAATTGAACAGAAAAATAATAATAGAAACTAGAAAAAATAAGAGTAAAAAGAAAAGAAATAGAATGTGCAGAAAAGAGAAAAAAAATAGAAAAAATGGAAAAGGAAGAAATACACACACACACACACACACACACACACACACACACACACACACACATCTCCTGTTACATATATATATCCTGTTTCCCCCAAAATAAGATATCTCCTGGTAATTACCACCATCAGAATAGCAAGTCCATTTGTGTTATATACTAGTATGGGATTAATTTTCTGATAAATATCAGAAAAATTAGCTCACATTGTCATACAGTAAAAATGCCTTTCCCAGACTACCACGTTGATTAGAACAGGTGTCTTTTAGACTCTGTTGTCCAGATTTTGCAACACAAAACAAATCACTCAAAAACTGCATGCAAAAGTGAATTTCTAAAAGCTATATGCATACAAAGACAAACGTGTAAGGAAAAGATCCATGCCAAAAATAAATGGAGTGGTCTTGCATTTTAAATTTTGGTGGTTATGGCAGAATTGACATGGACTGCATCTCACCTAATCCACATATTAGCATTTTGATGTCATTAGTATAACCATCTTAAATTATAGCAGAATGGGTAAATCTTTGACTGTGGCCAGATAGAACAATCTTAGCCAAGGGAGAAGACAGAAATGTTTGTTTAACAGATGATATTATGGTATAGATCTGGGGAAAAAAACATCAACTTGCTGCTGAAAGATGCTGCTGAAAGGGAAGTTCCTGGACAGAAATGATGTACAGTGGAAGAGCAACAAAACCTATAGAGTTCATCAAAGAAGAGAAGCTGTCAGGAAAGAATACCATGAATTCTAATCCTGCCTCAGGGTGACCCTGTATCAGTTACTCTCTCTGTTTTAGAAAGAAGACAATGGTAAACCACTTCTGAAATCTTGCCAAGAAAAGATTAGGAGCTAGTTCAGGTAGGTGCTAGGAGCCAAAACTGATTTGAAGCCACAAAAAACAAAGAGGAAGGATGAGTTAGTTGAGATCTAGTGGGTCACTTTGAAATCTAAAGAAAAGCAAAGTAAAAGATAATGATTCATGTGTCTTTTTTTTCCCCAATTCCCTTTTTTCCAATTTCAATTCAAATTCAATTCTTCCTGGCCCTAGAGCCCTTAATATTATACTGGATCTCCAGTTCTTGGTTCTATATAATCTTAATTATAGACATCACAATCAATCAGGAATACTCGTACTCAAAATGGAGATATAATAATCATTGTCCCCTGCATTATTCACTAGAACATAGCACTGTATTACCTGTAAGTTATAACACAACGTAAGAGAACAGCCTTGTGAGAAGAAATACATTCTTTTCCTTGGGCAAACGCAAGACCTATTTACAAAAGTCTATTCCATTCCATTTTTGCTAATGAAAACATTCCATTAATTTGCTAGTTTGTGGTTTTCAAAGTACAGACATTGTGCCAGCAAAAAAGGGAAGTTCCACAAGTGAAACTATCAATATTTTGTACTCTAGAAGATTTGTGAACACTGTTAATACTGTTTAGAAAGAAAAGAAAGATTTTGTAACAGCAGGCACATTCTTTCCCTCAGCACATTGCCATCAGCCAAATTCCCTTGAGTATCCTGATAATTGCCTGAAGGTGAGGTGGAAGAGAGGACAAATCAAAAGCTTTAAGCCGATGCTGGAGGATCAAGCCTGCCAGTCAGCAGACATCCTATTCTGTAAAGGCTCAGATAAGTTGTCCCTCTTGTCACAGCAGCTTCAATGCTCCATTCCTCGGCCTTGAGGCTTTCCTTTTGTCCTAGTTCTCATTGAAAATGTATAGCTTTTTCTTTCTCTGCCTGCAGCCAGCTTCTACCACGTGTAACTGAATGAAACTGTATATACCCTTGATGGCAAACCTATGGCACATGTGCCACAGGTGGCATGCGTAGCTATATTGGTGGGCATGTGAGCTCAGCTCCAGCTGATTTTCGGGCCTTCAGGGTGGGTGGGTGGGGAAGGCCATTTTGGTCCTCCCAAGGCTCCTAGAAAGGCTCTGAGGACAGCAAAAAATGGGCCTTCTGGTCCCACCGGAAGTTGGCAAATGGGCCATTTTTGGCCTTGGGAGGTCCTCCGGTTAGGGGGGAGGCCACTTTCGCCCCCCCAGCTCCTAGAAAGTCTCTGAAGCCTGGTGAGAGCAAAAAACAAGGCCTACGGAGCCAAAAGCAGGGAGGGTGTTGCATGCGTGGGAGCGGGGCGCATATAATTATGGGTGTGGGCACGCACACGACCACCACCCCCGCGCTCTACCTGCTTTTGGCACGTGATGGCAAAAAGATTCACCATCACTTGTGTTATGTATTTAAACTTTAGGAGGGAAGTTTGGGCGGGAACAAGCATGTTGCTGATTGGCTGATGCCTCAGCCAAAATAGTATTTAAAGAGGGGTTTTTGTTGTTGGTCTTTTGCTGGGTCACAATAAACTAAAGAGCTGTTGTCACTTGTGTGGTCTCCTGCCTCGTTATTGCCCAAACATAACAACTTGTATATACAGAATCATCAAATATAAGGGTTAGATGGCACCTTGGATGTCATCGAGTTCAATTCCCTTGCCCAATGCAGGAATCCAATACTACAGTCTCCCTGACAGGTGGTCACCCTTGTCCTCCCCCCCACCCAGATAAGTTACCTTACTACTAAAACTAGGTGATAGGGATGAGGTCTCCAATTTACCTTCATTGATTTGCTAATTTTCATCTTTGTATGATTGGGCTTTCATTGAACTGTGGTCTGAAGGCACATATGAATGACTCCTGCATAACAACATAGGAGAGCCTGCTAGATCAGACCAGAGGGCCTATCATATCTGCCTCCATGGAGGACAAGCCAATGTCTAACCATCATCTCATTCAGATTCCATAGCATTTGGTTCTTAGAGGCAGGTAGCTTCTGAACTGAAGATAAACTACCATTGTCATGATTAGTGGCAGACCTTAGTGGTAGGAAATAATGAACAAAAGATAGTGGAAACCCTTATCTTCTCTATCAGTTCAGTCTGAACCATAAAGGAACCTTTTAAGGATCCAGCAAAATTAAAACAGCTGATTCCAATTTATTTGCTGTGATAGTCATACTATAAATCACTGGGAGAATACTGTCAGATGCTTGTGTATTTTTTATAAGTCCAGCTTGAGATGGATGAATTATAGATGGTATTACTTTCTGTAGTCTTCTGGCTAGTGTTGCTGTTAATATTTTAGCATCCACATTAAACAAAGATATTGGTCTATCTATAACTTTCACAGGCTTTAATATTATTGTCATATTGGTGCTGATGAAGTCTTTTGATAATACCATAGCTAAGAAAACAAACAAATGGAGCAAAGAAGGAATCAAGCTTGTACTTACGTACTTGAAATAGGCATGAATTGTCACAGCATTGTCCCCCAATTCATTATTTGTTCTACTGATAAGATCTGTCTTGTTCCTTCAGTCTACCAATAACTCTGGCATTCCCATTTTATTGATACATGAAAATCCAGCTGCTCCAACATCATTAAAATGTAGCTTTTCATATCCAAACATGTATGTATAAAAGCATATGGGCCACTGGCAGCCTTGCTAATCTTTGAGCAGTAACTGGAAGTTTAAAAACACTTTCTGAGAAAATCAAAGACTTTTATTTCTCGGCAGCCGGGTGTCAACACCTTGTCAGTTGCCTCCTCCAGGATGCAATTACAATGAGTATTAATGATTTTGAACTTCTGGCAATGGACCGCCTGATGAGAAGGATGCCAAGACTTCTTAAATGTAAAAGTAATTGTCATATTCCAAAATTTATTATCAGTGCCTTGCCATTTAATTTGTCACCACTATAACTTTCTTTATTTTCCCACATTGGAAAATTCTAGAAGCTTTAGTTCTAGTTCTCAAAGTAAAGTTTATCAATGCATGATGCATTTGTTTTTCAGCTGCCTGGTCACAAACTCTGATTAGGATTGAGAAGAAGTGATTGCCCAAGCTCCCCTAACTAGCTTTCATGCCTTATAATAGTAACAGAGTTGGAAGGGACCTTAGAGGCCTTCTAGTCCAACCCCCTGCCCAGGCAGGAAACCCTACACCACTTCAGACAAATGGTTATCCAACATTTTCTTGAAAATTTCCATTGTTGGAGCATTCACAACTTCTGCAGGCAAGTTGTTCCATTTATCAATTGTTCTAACTGTCAGGAAATTTCTCCTTAGTTCTAAGTTGCTTCTCTCCTTGATTAGTTTCCACCCATTGCTTCTTATTCTACCTTCAGGTGCTTTGGAGAATAGTTTGACTCCCTCTTCTTTGTGGCAACCCCTGAGATATTAGAACACTGCTATCATGTCTCCCCTAATCCTTCTTTTCATTAAACTAGACATACTGAGTTCCTGCAACCATTCTTCATATGTTTTAGCCTCCAGTCTCCTAATCATCTTTGCTGCTCTTCTTTGCACTCTTTCTAGAGTCTCAACATCTTTTTTACATTGTGGCGACCAAAACTGAATGCAATATTCCAAGTGTGGCCTTACCAAGGCATTATAAAGTGGTATTAACACTTCACGTGATCTTGATTCTATCCCTCTGTTTATGCAGTCCAGAACTGTGTTGGCTTTTTTGGCAGCTGCTGCGCACTGCTGGCTCATATCTAAATGGTTGTCCACTAGGACTCCAAGATCCCTCTCACAGTTACTACTATTGAGCAAGGTACCACATATACAGTACCTGTGCATTTTGGTTTTTTTGCCTAAATGTAGAATTTTACTTTTTTCACTTTCATTTTGTTAGATAGCGCCCAATGTTCAAGTCTGTCAAGATCCTTCTGTATCTTGAGCCTATCTTCTGGAGTGTTGGCTATTCCTGCCAGCTTGGTGTCATCTGCAAATTTGATGAGTTCCCCATCTATCCCCTCGTCCAAGTCATTGATGAAGATGTTGAAGAGTACTGGGCCTAACACAGAGGCCCAGTACTCTTGCCTTGCCTGTGGAAGAGACAAACCTGCCTTTTCCCACTCCTTAGTCTGGCACCTTAATCTCTACATCAAGCTATGTCTCTTTTATAGGCTACATGTTATGGAATTTTGCAAATGGAATTTTATCTTTTTCATCTAATGGTAAACTTGGTAAAGATCATGCATTATGTACTAATTATTGATTATTGCATTGATGTAGATATCAAAGAAATCGAGTCACTCTTCTTTGTTATGAAGCTTGTGTTTGTGCAGGTTTTTCCTGTGGTTTTTTTTTAAAGGAAGCTGATGCAGATATTAAAAATATAACTGCCAATAGATCTCAACAAGCAATCTCATCAGTGGTTAAGAATAACCAGGTCAGCTTTATCAGCACTAGATATGGATCAAATAGTATGCAGCAGGTAGCAGATTTTGACTGAATAAAGAAGAGAGAGCTGCAATCCTATTGCTGGATGCTGTGTTTGATAACATTTACATTACCTTAGCTACATTTTTTATTTATTTATTTATTTATTTATTTATTTATTTATTTATTTATTTATTTATTTATTTATTTATTTATTTATTTAGTCATACAGTATATGTAAGGATAAGCATGAAATAACTATACAGTATATAAGCATATATATATAAGCATGAGTATGTAATAACTATATTAATTGGATATAACAAAAGGAAACAATAGGACAGGAACGGTAGGCACATTTGTGCTCTTATGCACACCCCTTACAGACCTCTTAGGAATGGGGTGAGGTCAATAGTAGACAGTTTTTGGTTGAAGCTTTGGGGATTTTGGGAAGAGACCACAGAGTCAGGTAGTGTATTCCAAGCATTAACAACTCTGTTACTGAAGTCATATTTTCTGCAATCAAGATTGGAGCGGTTAAAATTAATCTTAAATGTATTATGTGCTCGTGTATTGTTGCAATTGAAGCTGAAGTAGTCTTCGACAGGAAGGACATTGTAATAGATGATTCTATGAGTTAAACTCAGGTCATGTCGAAGGTGGAGTAGTTCTAAATTTTCTAAGCCCAGGATTTCAAGTCTGGTGGCATAAGGTATTTTGTTGTATTCAGAGGAGTGGAGAACTCTTCTTGTAAAATATTTCTGGACACGTTCAATTGTACTGATGTCAGAAATATGGTATGGGTTCCAAACAGTCGAGCTGTATTCAAAAATTGGTCTAGCAAATGTTTTATATGCTCTGGTTAGTAGTGTAGTGTTTTTGGAGAAGAAGCTACACAAGATTAGGTTTAGAACTCTTAAGGTCTTTTTTGCGATGTAGCTACAGTGGGCTTTGGTACTTAGATCATTTGATATGAAAACTCCATGGTCTTTAACAGGGTGGGGGTCATCAATAAGGTAATGTCTATCAAGCTTGTACTTAGTGTTTAGGTTCTTTTTTCCAATATGTAAGACTGAGCATTGCTGGTTGAGATTTGGAGTTGCCAAGTTTTAGACCATTCAGATACAAAGTCAAGGTCTTTTTGGAGGATAGCTGTATTGTTGGTTGTGTTAAATAGTTTGACATCGTCAGCAAAGAGAACACAATTACTTGTAATATGGTCACATAGATCATTATTGTATAATTATAGAAGAGTGTTGGTCCAAGAATGCTGCCTTAAGGAACACCACTTTTGACAGGAACAGGATTTGATAGAGCATTGCCAATTTTGACCACTTGTTGTCTGTTTGATAGGAAAGCTGTTATCTAATTGTGGAGGGATCTTCTAAAGAATGGATCTTCTAAAGAATGCAAAAAGTAGATCCATCCATGAATAGTATACATGTTCCTTATCTGAGCTCTCAAATTGGGGGGGGGAGGAGGAGGGAAGAGAGAATTGTTGTCCTATATCAGGGGTATACCAACCAGCAAAGTTGGCTGAGAAACTCTGGGACTTGAAGTCCACAAGTCCTAAAGTGGCCAAGGTTGGAGACCCCTGTCCTATATCATAACCTCATGCTGAAGTTTCCATGATTCCACCTCCGCAGGGGATGTGTTTTTCACTCTATCTTCCTGTGCTTTTACCATTACTGACCATTTTTCCTCCTACTTTTTTAGTTTATAAAGGTACTAGACAATACTATAAGTCCTCGACTTACAGCAGTTCATTTAGTGACTGTTCAAAGTTACAATGGCACTGAAAACAATGACTTATGGCAATTTTTTCACACTTACGATTGTTGCAGTATCCCAATGGACACATGATCAAAATTTGGACGCTTGGCAACTGATTCATATTTATGATGGTTATCCCAGGGTCATGTGATCCCCTTTTGAGACCTTCTGACAAGTAAAGTCAATGGGAAAGCCAGATTCATTTCACAGTGTTCCTAACTTAACAGCTATAGTGATTCACTTAACAACTGTGGCAAGAAAAGTTGTAAAATGGGGCAAAATTCACTTAACAAATGTTTCACTTAGTAACAGAAATTTTAGGCTCAATTGCAGTCGTACATTGAGGACTACCTGTACATTTGCCACTTTGATCTTTATTTAAAATTCTGCACCTGTGCTCTTAGATAATATCTGTTACAATAAGATTATAGCATCTATAGATTTTTGTATATTCAATAAAGCATAAATTGTATCATATTTTCAGCCTAGACTAGGAAGCACAGCAGGATGAGCCAATTCTTGTTTATTGTAAGGTTGTATTAATAGAATCTTACAAGTCCAAATCTGCATTTCTATTCCTGGCCCCTTTACAGCCCAAGAAACTAGGAGGGTTGTTTCTGAGCCTCTTATTTCACCTACATTAGCTGCAGGCTAAGTTGCATGTGACCATTTCCTTGACCAGAACTCCTCTTACATATAATACAAGGTCATTGTATTACGTATCATAAGATTCACTGATGATATTTTATTATTTATCTTTGACTATCATGCCTTGATGCTGACTTTGATTAATGTGATTAACAGTTTTAGTCAAATTGTGATATATTTTGGTCAAAGTCAAATTTAAATTCTATAGGTAAAGATTTTCTTATTCACACATTAAGCGATCACCATTTTTGTTAGCTGTGAATCATGCAATAGTACCTTTTGAAAATAGAATAAATATTCTTCAAATGAATGCAATTCACAGGATATATTTGTATGGAATTCCTAGGTACATATCCAGGAACATATTTTTAAAAACTCAATTTCTATTCCTCAGCTCCAAAGATATATTTGATGCAATTGGCTAAAACAATTCTAGTATGGTGAATAATCTTATTTTGTATGTAATTATACTGAAAACCTGTAGAATGTGATCCAATAAAATGTGTCATTAGTTAGACATGTTTTTTTTAAAAAGCTAACCTTTTAGGCTAGGTCTATAAAATATGAACTAACTACTTTAGCTTCAGAATTAACTGATTTACAACATCTGTGTTTTTCCCCTTCTTTCCAAGAACATTCTTTTGTTATCCTTGTCAAGCATGTTCTTAATGTCTTTAGTTTCACAGGAAAATCATTTGAATTTCATCAAACAGAAAAAATGGGCACCAGAGGTTCTGAACAGTTCTGGAGAACCGGTAGCGGAAATTTTGAGTAGTTTGGAGAACCGATAAATACCATCTCTGAGTGGCCCCGCCCCCATCTATTCTCTGCCTCTTGAGTCCCAGCTGATCAGGAGGAAATGGGGATTTTGCAGTAACCTTCTCCTGGAGTCGGGTGGGAAAGGAGATTTTACAGTATCTTTCCCTGCCACGTCCACCATGCCATGCCCACCAAGCCATGCCACGCCCACCAAGCCACCCCTACAGAACAGGTAGTAAAATTTTTTGAAACCCATCACTGATGGGCACCACAAATTTTCCTCTCACTGTGACTATTCTGAACAGGAACGGAGTGTTTTCTTCTTTGAGACATTTGTCTGTTATGCAGGGGCTACAATGAAGACAGATTCTTCAAACATGCAACATGGAAGTGAATTTAAGAGTCACCCCTGGATTATGCAAGTAGAGTTCACTATTTTGCTATCACCATTTTAACACTTCCACATCAAAGCACTACTATTATTTTGAAGCTCATAATAATAATAATAATTAAAAGGTCAGAATATAAAACTCTTTGGTTTTAAGAAGTTTTGATCCATGAGACAAACAGGAGAAAGTATTACCGCAACAATCTGGTGATTTGGTCAGCAATAGGTAATGTTTAATGCAAGGAAGTAAAATGTCTTTTTTACTTGGTTTTCTTTTGAAAGAAGTTCTATCTTATGAAACATTACAGAGTTGTCTAATTTTTTCACAACAGTGAAGTTAAAGGTACACCATGTTCTATAAATTTCGTAAACTGAGATATGGATTTCTTCTAAACTAAAGCAAAGCCAGTCCACTGGCCTTTTACTTCCTCCCTACCATTCTCTCTTTTCTCTCATTTTCAAGACCCATTCAGAAGAAAGTAAAAGAGCTAAGGGAAACTGCTCTACGTCCTTACTTTGCAGTCTCATAAAAGGCAGATATCGCAAGAAGGTCATATAAACAAGCAACAGTGTCCATTCCTGAGATAGATAGCCTGGTTTTGTAGAGTCCTTGGTGGATTTGCACTTTGTGCTCTTTGAGTAGCACCAATGATGTTACTTAGTTTGGTAATAAAATGTCTGCAAGAAAACAACCAAGTTCAAAGAGCACCAAGGACTCCACAATTCAATCTTCAGTACAAATATTATCTTCTATTGATTAAGTGGCTTTGAATAATAAACAAAATTTAGGGTATATGATGGGATTAGGTAATTGGTAATGCATTTCGCTTGAATTCAGCCTTGTCTCAGTATGTTGTATCAACAAGGCTATTGTATTAAGGCAAATAATTTTTTTATAATAAATATAAAAATATTTATAATATAATAAATATTTAAAATATAATTATTTTATATTTAAAATATTTAAAATATTTAAAATATAATAAATATAATTTTTTTTTATAATAATGCATGTCATATGAACATAATGATATTTCATTAACAGGATTTAGAGTTTAATATGCCGCATGGACCTGGCCATTCTATTCAAACCCAATTCTGTACTTAGTACAGAATGTTGAATGATATGTTGAATAATATTAATATATGTTTACCTCTTTTCCTGTCCTATCAACTTCGTTTTTTCAAGTTTGAGATCCTATCTAATGCCTTAACCATTTCAGAATGGAAGTTATATATGCACAGATCTACCTCCATACCCAATTATTTGGTTAATCTTATAATCTTCATGGTTCTGACTCATGGTTTTTCCACCCCAATGATTCCCTGGGGCGCTAGGCATTGGGCCAGAGCATGATTAGTCCTCTGGTGTGATGCACTTTAGGGTTTTTTGTTTGTTTGTTTGATAACATGTTTACTATTTTAAACTAATGTTTGCCCAGAGTTGCATTTGTGAACCAGGGAGCAACATAAATTGAATCAATCAATCAACCAATTCACCAATCAATCAATCAATCAATCAATCCTCACTTTTTGCAGTCAGGAATATTAAATAGCACTTCACATGAACAGTGAACCATAGAAGGTTGTGGGGTCCTAATGTACAAACCCAAACATTATTTAATTATGTTCTTCTGCTAGGGAAGAGTTAGTTTTCTTAAAATAGGTTGCAGCCAAGCAGAAACCCTGCCGGGTAATTAAAGAAATGCCATGGTTTGTAGCTTTTTTTCCACATGAAGGACACAGATTACAGAAACATTTTTTTTCTGAACATGCTTGAAATGAATGTCCATTTTAAAAGTACAAGTGATCCTTTTGTGCCTTGATCTGATAAAAAGAGGTTTTTCCTCATTCCTTGAAATATAATCTTTTACCCCATCGTGTTTATGTTGGAAAATTGCCTCGATAAGGCAATGGTTAGAGGAAAATTGTTTCCAACCCTAAAGCCACAGGACTGTACCTTGTTACAATTAGTTTCCTTCTCAATAGCTTTAATTAAGAAGGCAAAAAGAAAAAAAATAAAGTGACCAGGCCTATCGTACCTGAATTTTGTAATATCTGAGTAGATCTAAGATATCTAAAAGATTTCACCCAGTAATCTATGCTTCTTGGATCACAATAGGCCACAATTTGATCTCAAACACTTTCTATAAGTGGTTGGTCTAAACATTTCCAGGCAATTTTAACCTCACAGAAAGACAAAATAGTAGGTTTGGAGGGGATCTTGGAGGTCCTCTAGTCCAAACCCTTGTCCAGTGCATGAATCCTCAGACCATTTTAGCAAAAAGTTGTTCACACTTTCTTTGAAAGCCTCCACTGACAGTACTCCCAAGTTTCCAGGAGGCAGATGGTTACAATGATTAATAGCTCTCATACTCAGGAAATTGTTCATTATTTTGAGTCGGGATCTCTCTCTATAACCTTCAAGAGCCATCATAAAAATGTCAGCCAACTCAGGGACTCAGAAAGGGAAGAGGAAGAAACTCAAGAGTGCCCTGACTTGTGTATCTTAAGTATAAAGAGTAAGGATACTTGTATTGTGGTGATCAAATTGAATATGATATTTTAGACACAGTCTGACTGCTTATGCCTTTCTGTGTAGACAAAGATTCACGAAAGACCGCATCCATGGGTGTGGTTTTTCCACCAACTCCATATCCAGCTGGTAGTTAGATATCTATCTTATTTTGTTCCATTTTATCAAGGAACCTATGAACTATGAATGCCTTACTGAACTCTTGGTCTAATATTTCCACACATTCCGTTGATCAGCCCCACTTGGAAGACCAGACCTGGAAATCATTTCTGCAGGAAGATTAAAATTGGCTATAATAATCAAATCTTGCAAGTCTAATGCAGTATCATTCCCTTTTTTTATACCCATGTGAACCAGAGAGGCATCTGCCTGCTTCTGAATATAATCTTGTTTCTTGGGTCTTAAAAAGTGTTTCAGCTCCCTTTGTCTGGGTAATGATATTTCCATATTTCCAAGTTTATCTTCCTTGCTCTCTCTATCCACTAATATACTCATTTTCTTAAAAAACACACACACACAAGATTAGTCTCCCATGACATACTTTTAGCAAAGCCATGCTGCTTCTATTAATCACTTGTTTCTTTCTAAATGGAAACTAATCAAAACAAGCAACCTAGAACTAAAGAGAAATTTCCTGACAATTAATCAGTGGAACAACTTGCCTCCAGAAGTTGTGAATGCTCCAACACTGAAAGTTTTAAAGAAGAGATTGGACAACCATTTGTCTGAAGTGGTGTAGGGTTTCCTGCCTAAACAGGAGGTTGGCTTTGAAGACCTCAAAGGTCCCTTCCAACTATTCCATTCCATTCCATTCCATTCCATTCCATTCTTTCTTATTTATAGACCCAAAGCTTAATTATCTTTTCTAGGATTTTTCTAGTGATTGGAGTCAAGCTTGGTTTGTAATTTCTTGAGTCCACTTCTTTCCCTTTTCAAAAAATTGCAAAAATGTTGGCTCTTCTTCAATCTTCTGGTACTTAAGGAGTTTACAAAATTACAGTTAAGTGGTTATGAGGTCATATCTGCCATCCTGGGATACGTTTCATCTCGCTCTGGTAACTTGAATTCATACAAAGCAGCTAGGTGTTCTCTCATTGCTGCCTTACACTTTTTGACCTCTATTTCTCCTGTGTCCCATATGGTGCACTTTTTGACAGGTTGGACTATTTTTTCCTTTTGCCAAAACAGATGCAAAATAGGAATTAAGTAGGCTAGACTTTTTCCTCCTGTCTTTTTCCATCTTGCCATTTTCTCCAAACAGTTGGAGTGAGTGCTTCCTAGATTTTCCTCTTGTACTCTATGATGTGGACATTAAAACAATAAAATGACTGCTGGGTAGGGATGTTTATCCAGTCACTCAATGCTTCCCATACACATTTTCTAACCTTAGCCCTAACCCTAACCTTAACCCTAACCCTAGCCCTAGCCGCAACCCTAGTCCTAACCCTAGCCCTAGCTGCAGCCCTAGCCCTAGCCAGTGGTGGGATTCAAATAATTTAACAACCAGTTCTCTGCTCTAATGATTTCTTCCAACAACCAGTCCACCAAACTGCTCAGAAAGTTAACAACCGGTTCTCCCAAAGTGGTGCAAACTGGCTGAATCCCACCACTGGCCCTAGCCCTAGCCCTAGCCCTAGCCCTAGCCCTAGCCCTAGCCCTAGCCCTAGCCCTAGCCCTAGCCCTAGCCCTAGCCGCAACCCTAGTCCTAACCCTAGCCCTAGCCCTAACCACAACCCTAACCGCAGGCAGTATTCCAGCTGTCTACTCACTCTCCAGACAACACCTGCCAATCCCAATTTATTTTTGAATTTTGTGGTCGGACAAGTGAATATTCTACCAAGCAAGGCACTGGACTGCAGATATATTTCATTTTTATGTTGTAAGAACTGGTAGTCTCTAATTTTCTGCACATCATTATAAATCAGAAGTATGGAACAATGCCTCCTTTATGGCTTGTGGATTTCAACTCCCAGAATTCCTGAGCTGGCATTGGAGGCTTCTGGGAGTTGAAGTCCACAAGTCATAAAGGGGCCATCATTCCCCACCTCTGATTATAAATGCTAAGATATTTGCCAGAATCCAAAATCTGCATGAGATGTTAGCCCCGAACTATCTGACAGTATTTGATACTGAGCCTGCAGATGCTCCCAACCTGACAAATTCTGACAATTCATATGTTATTTTTGAGCAATTGAGTGCAAAAACACAGAACATGATAGTTTCATTTCATTCAGTAAGAGGGGTTTGAACAGGAGCTGTAAATTCCTGTTTAGTTCTCCTTGAGGTATCCATGCACAGCATGAGTTGAGCTAAGAATAATACACATACAGATAGGAAGAAATACATGTGCAGCCCTGACCTCCTATACATATTTACCCTTGTATGATTGAAGAAATGCATGTAGAGGCCTTTTGCTTCCCCGTTTAATTGACTTGCTTGTGTAATTGTGCTGCAGCTCGGGCTCAGATTTAGTTAATCCATAAACAAGTTCTTGAGGATAAGCAGCCAGATTTCTTCCTTGGCATGGAAATGATAGTAACAACAGGAAAAAAACATACTATACTCATTTTGCTTTGGAAGAAGATGAAGTCATCTCTTCCCACTTCTTTTGGATGCCATAGGATAGTAGACCAGCTGTCTCCTTGGCAAGAACGGGGTGAAAAATAACAAGGAAAGAGACTGGTTCTTTCTTCCTTGATAGGAGATGCTTTGAAACTTTATTTTTTATGTGCATCAGATGACAGAGAAATAAAGGGCAGATGAAGCATCTACCCCTTTAGTGTGTCCTATATGCTAAATATAAAAGATCTTGCTCTTTTATATCCAACTCTTCTCTTTCTCCTGCCTTCCATGCATAATGGAGCACAGCTAAAAGAAAATGAGCTCTCATCTTCTTTTCCTCATTCTTTCCTTGGAGTCTTTTTGGACGAGTTCATGTAACATTCTTGAATTGGGCCATGGAGGACTTAATCATGTCTTAGAGGTGACTAAGTGTTGTATGCAAATGTCACAATTGTCAATGCCAATTAAACATGGTTGAGATAGATTTATCCCCAGATATATCTGGTTTAGGGTTAAATTAATCGCTCATTGGTCATTTTCTAAGCTGTATAATAAGCAATTAAAACTATTTGTTGAGGAATATTTCTAAGAGAGGGTTAAGGAGGTTTTTAAATTCAGCTTTTTGTAAATTTTTATCTAAATCAACAAACGGGTTATGGGGTGGGGTGGGTGAGGGGGCACACCCACAGGGGGTTAGGTTAGTCCCTTCTAAAGTTCACGATCTGGAGGTTCATAAAATGGAGGTCTTAGAGGAGATTAAGGCTCAACCACATGTGGGCATTCCCATCTGCACGGTAAGTGGGAGGGGCAGGTATGGCGGAAGCAGGGGCTCGTATCATGTTCGGGGAGTGCGTTCTCGCTGTTTGAAAGCGATACCGCACTCCGGGCCCCTTGGCTCCCGCACTTTCTATATGTATGTACTGTAGGCATCTAGCATGACAGGATATTAATGACTGTTCTTCTATAGGCACAGGAATCATGTTGAACCTTTGTTAATGTTTTGGATAAATGAGATAACAGAGATAATTTTGGAATTTGGACAAAAACTGACATATTTTCTATTGTAATGCACACAAGGACTCTAATTTTTCTGCAACTTAAGAAAGGTTCTATTGACATGAAACTAATAGCCCAACTATCCCAGCTGGCAATCAACCACTTTTATGAAAAGTGTTATACCCATCACATGTTTCTGTCCTTTTTTAAAATCACTTTGTGTATCTATGTTGATGGAAACAGCTGCAGCCCCAGAGTGGCTAGACCAGGGGTGTCAAATTCACATCATCATGGCAGCATCACATGACGTATTGGGACTTCTTCCCCTGCCCTAAACCATATGTGGGTGTGGCCAGCATGTGATGAATCTGGCCCGTGGGCCACAAGTTTGACAGCCCTGGGCTAAACAATTCACAAATTTGTGGAGCCTCTCTAGGATTTTATTTTGATTATTAATGCCAAAAGGAATTAATATTTATTTTATTTATTTTATTTTTATTTTATTTTATTTATTTATTTATTTGATTTTTATACTGCCCTTCTCCCGAAGGACTCAGGGCAGTGTACAGGCAAGATAAAACATACAATATACAAATTAAAATACAATTTAAAAAACTTATTTTAAAATTAGCCTGAAAAATTAAAATATGCCATGAACTAAAAACCCATTTAAAATTAAAATACAATTTAAAAACTTATTTTAAAATTAGCCTGAAAAATTAAAATTCAATTCAAGCCAGCCCGCGAATAAAAGATGTGTGTCTTCAGTTCGCGACGGAATGTCCGAAGGTCAGGTATTTGGCGTAAGCTGAAGCTCATTCCACAGGGCTGGTGCCGCCACAGAGAAGGCCCTCCTGGGGGTCGCCAACCTACATTGTTTGGCGGACGGCACCCTGAGAAGTCCCTCTCTGTGAGGCGTCGGGTCGGTGGGAGGCATGTGGTAACAGCAGGCGGTCCCGTAAGTACCCAGGCCCTAAGCCATGGGCGCTTTAAAGGTCGTAACCAACACCTTAAAGTGCACTCGAAGGCCACAGGTAGCCAGTGCAGTCTGCGCAGGAGCGGTGTTACATGGGAGCTACGCGAGCTCCCTCTATCACCAGCGCAGCTGCATTCTGGACTAACTGAAGCCTCGAGTGCACTTCAAGGGAGCCCCATGTGAGAGCATTACAATAATCCAAGCGAGAGGTAGCAGGCGCATGAGTGACCGTGCACAAGGCATCCCGATCAAGGAAGGCGCAACTGCGAACCAGGCGAACCTGGTGGAAGGCCCTCCTGGAGCGGCCGTCAAATGATCTTCAAGCGACAGCCGATCATCCAGGAGGACACCTAAGTTGCGCACCCTATCCTTTAGGGCCAATAACTCGCCTCCAACAACCAGCCGCGGCTGGAGCTGGCTGAATCGGGGTGCCGGCATTCACAGCCACTCCGTCTTGGAGGATTAAGCTTGAGCCTGTTTCTCCCCATCCAGACCCGTACGGCTTCCAAACACCGGGACAGCACTTCAACAACTTCATTCGGGTGGCCTGGGGTGGAAAAGTACAGCTGGGTGTCATCAGCGTACTGCTGGTAACTCACCCCAAAGCCACTGATGATCTCACCCCAAAGCCACTGATGATCTCACCCAACGGCTTCATATAGATGTTGAACAGCAGGGGCGAGAGAATCGACCCCTGTGGGACCCCACAAGTGAGGCACTTCGCGGTCGACCTCTGCCCCCCTGTCAACACCATCTGCGACCGGTCGGAGAGATAGGAGGAGAACCACCGATACACGGTGCCTCCCACTCCCAATCCCTCCAACCGGCGCATCAAGATACCATGGTCGATGGTATCAAAAGCCGCTGAGAGATCTAATAGGACCAGGGCAGAGGAATAACCCCTGTCCCTGGCCCTCCAGAGATCATCCACCAATGTGACCAAAGCTGTCTCTGTGCTGTATGATTGATTTATTTGATTTATTTATCAAACTTATATACTGCACCATCTCCCGTAGGACTCAGGGCGGTTCACAGGCATATTAAAACAATATAAAAACAATATAATAAATAAACATTAAAACCCAGTTAAAGCTAAATATTATCATAGCCTGATCACTAAAACAGTAAAAACCATTAAAACCCCCATTAAAATTTAGCTAAAACATTTTGTTCTTAGGCTAGTCCCGCACGCTGAAATAATAGAGTCTTCAGTTCACGTCTGAAGGTCCGGAGGTCAGGGAATTGTCGTAATCCTGGAGGAAGCTCGTTCCACAGGGCTGGTGCCGCCACAGAGAAGGCCCTCCCCCTGGGGGTCGCCAACCTACATTGTTTGGTCGATGGCACCCTGAGGAGGGCTACTCTGTGGGAGCGCACAGGTCGTTGGGAGGCAATCAGCGGCAGAAGGCGGTCTCAAAGGTATCCCGGTCCTAAGCCATGGAGCGCTTTAAAGATGGTAACCAAAACCTTGAATTGCACCCGGAAGACTACCGGTAGCCAGTGTAGGCCGTGCAGGATAGGTGTTATATGGGAGCAACGCGGTGCTCCCTCTATCACCCGCATTGGACTAACTGGAGCCTCCGGGTGCTCTTCAAGGGGAGCCCCATGTAGAGAGCATTGCAATAGTCCAGGCGGGAAGTGACGAGGGCGTGAGTGACCCTGCGTAAGGCGTCCCGGTCAAGGAAGGGGCACAACTGGCGGATCAGGTGGACCTGATAAAAAGCTCCCCTGGCGACGGCTGTCAAATGATCCTCTAAGGACAGCCGGTCGTCCAGGAGAACGCCTAAGTTGCGCACTCCCTCCCTGGGGGTCAGTACTTCCTCCCCCACAGTCAGCGATGGTGTAAGCTGACTGTACCGGGACGCCGGCACCCACAGCCACTCTGTCTTGGAAGGGTTGAGTCGAAGCCTGTTCCTCCCCATCCAGACCCGTACGACCTCAAGACACCGGCCCATCACCTCAATGGCTTCATTGGGGTGGTTTGGGGTGGAAATGTACAGCTGAGTGTCATCAGCACGAAGCAGGGAGCAGGGAGCAGGGAGCAGGGAGCAGGGAGCAGGGAGCGGGTCACCCTAAACAGGGTGGCTGGGCGATTATCTGCCGATGCGATGAGTGCGGAGAAATAATTATGTTTCGCCGCCCTGATCACCACTAGGTAGGTCTGAATATATGACCTTACTAGTGTTCGGTCAGGTTCGGAGCGGCTGGACCTCCAGGCGCTCTCTAGGCTTCTTTTCCGGTGCTTCATCTCTCTCAGCTCCTCGTTATACTAAGGAGCTGGTCGAGTTCGTCGCCGGGTCAGAAGCCCATCCAAGGCGGCCGCCAGTTCCTCAGCCGAGCCGTGGGCTAACTCCCTCGGAAATGGCCCAAGCTCCGTCAGAAACCTCTCAGGGTCCATCAGGCGCCTGGGACGGAACCATCGAACCGGTTCTGTCTCCCTGCGGTGAGGTGTAGCGGTCCGAAAGTCTAGCTGAAGGAGTAAATGATCTGACCATGACAAGGGTTGAAATATTAATTCCTCTAACTCCAGATCATTTAGCCACTGTCCCGAGACGAGAATCAGGTCCAGTGTGTTACCCCCGACGTGGGTGGGGACCGCAACTACCTGGGTCAGGTCCAAGGCCGTCATGGAAGCCATGAACTCCCGAGCTACCATTGACGAATCGCCCGCCGACGGCAAGTTGAAATCCCCCATGACCATAAGTCTGGGGGTCTCAACCGCCGTCCCGGCTATCATCTCCAGCAGCTCGGGCAGGGCTGCCGTCACGTAGCAAGGAGCCAAGTACGTGATCAGCAAGCCCACCTGCACCCCCCGGCCCCACCTCACGAAGAGGGTTTCACAACCGGCTATCTGCGGGACAGCAACCTCCCTCGGATCTAGACTCTCGTTAATGACAACCGCTACACCCCCACCCCTACCTTGGGCCCTCGGCTGATGAAACGCACGGAAACCCGGCGGGCACATCTCAGTGAGGGGAACCCCCCCCCCTCCGTGCCCAGCCAGGTCTCCGTAATGCCCATTAGGTCCGCTCCCCCCTCTTGAATAAGATCGAATATGAGGAGGGCCTTATTCATGACGGACCTAGCATTACATAACATCAACCGAAGGTCCAGGTTCCGAGGGATATAACCACTCGAAAGTAACACTCCAAAAAGGGGCAGGACTAGGATCAAATGAGCAAATTAATAAATGCTGGTTAAGATTAATTGTTTGAAAAATGAAGTATATTTTCTCATTATGAAAATAATGAATGCTCATCTGCAAATGCCAGCTATTTTCTGTCTCATACCCAAACCACTGTCTTGCATAGAAGTAGCCCCATTCTGACTTCAAACAGAAAGAGCAAAAATTAATCAGGAAATAGGGCAGGAGCACTGGAAAGGAAAAGAAAAAGAATGAGAAGATAAATGGAGAGAAGGATCTGGACAGGAAAGAAGCAAGGAGAGAGAAATTTTGCTGAGGTATTACAGAAAGTTTAAACTCCAGCAGGCATGCAACCCCTCCCAAGCCACAGCTAATCTTCAAAGGCAGCCAAGCTTTGCTAACAGCAGGTTCACCACCCTTTGCCTCTCGCACCCCTTTGTTTGCTTTGAATAGAGTCTTCTATTCTTCTCAGTGTAAGCATGGTAGATGTTTTCCTCTAACCCATGGAAAGTTATTTCAGGGGAAGCACTTTCTCGCAGAATGTGTAGAACCATCGACTACTTCTGCGGGCTAGGTTTGTACTGCTGGGGAGTTTATTACAGGGTCAACCAGATGTGAATTAACATTGCTGGACTATCTCAATCCCTAAGCTGAAATAAAATAGTAAGAGGAATTAGGCATTTACGAACTGTATCTTGCCCAAATATGTCAACAAATATGGTTTTTTCTCTCTCTCCTCCTCCTCATTCCCTTGCCCTACAGTTGAAGAATGGAGGGCTTCAATTAAAAATAAATGTAGGTTATAGTCATGGGAATGATACAGACAACAGTAATTACAACAAAACTATTCTGATTGACTGAAAACTCACTATCAATCTTTGGGAGAAGGTGACAATTGCAATTGTATATTACAGCTGTTCAATGATCTGGTTTCAAAGCACAACCACAATTTATAATGTAATGAGTTCACCAGTTGTATCTATATGGGAAATATTTATATATATATAAATATATATATATATATATATATATATATATATATATATATATATATATATATATATATATATATATATATATATAGGTCTTTGGTTGTTCGGGTTTTCTCCGTGTAAAATTGGAAGTGTCTTGGCGGCGTTTCGAAGTCTCATTCGTCATCTTCAGGCTTCAGCTTCGTGCTTCTGGGAGCAATGTGTGATCGCAGCTGTTTCTTCCTTTTAACTGCTAGTGGGGGTTTGAACTGATTGGGTGGGAGCTTGGCTGTGCTCTGATTGGATGGAGGTTTTTCTGTGCTCTGATTGGCTGGGGGTGTGTCCTGTGTTGGTGGGGGCTTGGTTGTGCTCAGTCTAGTCTGTGCTGCAGGGGGATTTGAGCTGGTGAGCTGCATAGCTGTTGTTTGGCTTTGTGGTCGTGCTACATCTTCATAGTGGGTGTCAGTCTGCTGCATGAATGGATTGGAGGGGTTTGAAATGGCTGGTAGGCGGGAATTTTACACGGGAGAAAACCCGAACAACCAAAGACCTATATACAAACACCCGTGAAAACCTCAGAAAACATATATATATGTATGTATATATGTATACATGTATATATATATATAGGTCTTTGGTTGTTCGGGTTTTGTTCGGGTTTTGTTTGGGTTTTGTTTGGCTTTGTGGTCGTGCTACATCTTCATAGTGGGTTTCTGTCTGCTGTATGTATGGATTGGAGGGGTTTGAAATGGCTAATGTTGCAGCTGTGGTCTGGCTTCTGGTCCTTGGTCGTGCTTCCTGATCAGTGTGGGTTTGGGTCTGCTTTCTGGGTGGATGTGTGGTGGTGACATCCTGTGTGGACCTCGTGAGTGTGGGTCTGGTGTCATTCCTCACGTTAGGGACTCATTTGTCAATAAGGGCGGGTTTCCAAATGGCTGGTAGGCGGGAGGTATCATCTCGTTTGTTCATGCTGTGTGGCCGTTTTTCTATCTCGATGGCTTCTCTGATTATTCTGTTGTTAAAGTGTTCAGTTTTGGCGGTAGTTCTGGTCTTTTAAAGTCAATATCGTGTCCTGTGACTTTAAAGTGTTGGACCAGGGAAGAAGTTGGTTCCTCTTTTATGAATGAGTTCTTGTGTTCTTCAATGCGTGCACTTATTCTTCTGTTGGTTTGTCCAATGTATGTGGTGGGGCAGGCGGTGCATGGGATTTCATATACTCCTTGATTTTCTAACTCAATTTTGTCTTTGGGGTTTCTTAGGATGGTGGATATTTTTGGTTTGTGCAGAATGCTGTCTTGATGTTGTGTTTGTGGAGGATCTTGCTGATTCTGTCTGTGGTGCCTTTTATATATGGGAGGAGGGCTGTGCCGTTTTCTTGTTCTCTGTCTTGGATTTTAGTGGGGGTTCTTTTGGATTAGCTTGGTAATCTTATTTGTTTGGAATCCATTGGATGTTAGTACGTTAGTGAGAGTGTCTAGTTCGGTTTTAGGTGTTGTTCATCAGCTAAGCATTTTGTTCTGGAGATGAGTGTCTTGGCTACGGAGTTGATCTGTGCTGGGTGGTGGTGTGAGAGTGCGTGCAGATAGCGGTTTGTGTGTGTTTTCTTCTGGTAGATGGTGTGTCCTAGGGAGCCATTGGGTTTCTGTAGACTAAGACATCTAGGAAGGAAGTTGGTTATTAACTTCTGTTTCCATGGTGAACTGTATTTTGGGGTGTAGGCTATTGAGGTGTGTGAGGAAGTTGTCAAGTTTTTCTTTCCCGTGTGGCCAGATTATGAAGGTGTCGTCTACATATCTGAGCCAGAGTTTGGGTTTGTGATCAGATTTTTCTAGAGCTTGGGTTTCAAAGTGTTCCATGTAGAGATTGGCAATGACAGGTGAGAGGGGTGATCCCATGGGTGCTCCTTCTACTTCTTTGTATTTTTGTCCATTGTAGATGAAGTATGTGTTGGATAGGCAGTGGTTGGTCAGATCTAGGATGTGCTTGGGGGGGTTATATTTGTTTTGGATAGCTGAGGTTTTCACGGGTGTTTGTATGTAGGTCTTTGGTTGTTCGGGTTTTCTCCCGTGTAAAATTGGAAGTGTCTTGGCGACGTTTCAACGAAGACCCAAACCCACACTGATCATGAAGCACGACCAAGGACCAGAAGCCAGACCGTAGCTGCAACATTAGCCATTTCAAACCCCTCCAATCCATACATGCAGCAGACTGACACCCACTATGAAGATGTAGCACGACCACAAAGCCAAACAACAGCTATGCAGCTCACCAGCTCAAGTCCCTCTGCAACACAGACTAAACTGAGCACAACCAAGCCCCCACCCAAACAGGACACACCCCCAGCCAATCAGAGCACAAAAAAACCCCCAGCCAATCAGAGCACAGCCAAACTCCCACCCAATCAGTTCAAACCCCCACTAGCAGTTAAAAGGAAGAAACAGCTGCGATCACACATTGCTCCCAGAAGCACGAAGCTGAAGCCTGAAGATGACGAATGAGACTTCGTTGAAACGTCGCCAAGACACTTCCAATTTTACACGGGAGAAAACCCGAACAACCAAAGACCTACACACACACACACATATATATATATATATATATATGAAAAATAAAAAATCATATCAAATGATTTAAGTGCCAAAGCCCACTGCAACTACATTGCAAAAAAGGCTCTAAGAGTTGTAAACTTAATCTTGCGTAGCTTCTTCTCCAAAAATATTACACTACTAACCAGAGCATACAAAACATTTGCATGACCAGTTCTTGAATACAGCTCGCCTGTCTGGAATCCACACCTCATTTCGGACATTAATACAATTGAGCGTGTCCAGAAATATTTTACAAGAAGAGTTCTCCACTCCTCTGAATACAACAAAATACCTTATGCCACCAGACTTGAAATCCTGGGCTTAGAAAATGTAGAACTTCGCCGCCTTCGGCATGACCTGAGCTTAACTCATAGAATCATCTGTTACAATGTCCTTCCTGTTGAAGACTACTTTAGCTTCAATCACAACAATACATGAGCACACAATAGATTTAAGCTTAATGTGAACCACTCCAATCTTGATTGCAGAAAATATGACTTCAGTAACAGAGTTGTTAATGCTCCAATCTTGATTGCAGAAAATATGACTTCAGTAACAGAGTTGTTAATGCTCCAATCTTGATTGCAGAAAATATGACTTCAGTAACAGAGTTGTTAATGTCTGGAATGCATTACCTGACTCTGTGGTCTCTTCCCAAAACTCCCAAAGCTTTAACCAAAGACTATCTACTATTGACCTCACCCCATTCCTAAGAGTTCTGTAAGGAGCGTGCATAAGAGCACTAACGTGCCTACCGTTCCTGTCCTAATGTTCCCCTTGATTGTATCCAACTTTTATAATTATTTCATGCTTATACCTATATATATACTTATATGTTGTATAGTTATTTCATGCTTATGCTTATATATACCATTGTGACAAAATAAATAAATAAAATAAATATAGATAATTTTTCAAATCACGTGGTTTACCCAAATCACATTTTATTCTTTGAATCCAGGTTATGGGTAGCTTTTGCTTGGGCTTATGAGATTAGCAGGGTTAGCATCCAGGTTAATACTTGTATAGAATTCGTTTAAGGAACATTAAGACCAGGAAGCTGAAAAACATTCTAGAAGAAGATAATTGCCAACATATTGCTACAAGGAAAACTACGAGGACATCTCAATCTAGTCATTTGGCATCAAACCTGACCCGAGAAAATATTTAACTTTTATATATGATGTTGCTTCAATATTCAAATAAATTCCCTTATCTCTCTCGGAGGTTAAATCGAGTTCATTCCAGTAGGAAAAGCATTGCACAGATTTTATGACTACTTTTTAGGCCTGTAAAAAGCTGTGCTGATGCAATTCATTTTCATGCAATGCGTCCAGCGTAGCTGTTTCACAAATCAATGCATCTCTCTGGCTTCTAAAAGCTAATCAGAACAGTTACTACATTGCTTTAGTGCCTCTGGCTTTTCAGGTTTCCTCTGCAGTCTTGACTGGTCTCCAATAGCTAGAAGAGATTCCTGTGCATGTGATACACATGAACAGGAACCTCCTCTGGCTATTTGAGTGCTGGCGGGGGGGCACAAGATAATGAAGAGCCTTGAGATGGTGGCTGCCTTGCACAATCCTAATGTGCATAACCAGCTAGGCTAAAATGTGGTTGGGTAATCTGTGATTTACTATATTGTAGAGTCACAACCATTTTCTGCTTTCCAGGGCAGCAGCAATAGGAAACCCAGAGGAGACAGTTACAATTGGAGCATGTATGTCGCTACTTATTGGGAACAGTCCATCAGGACAGTCTACTTAATTAGAAGAAAAAATAATGAACAAAATTAGTGGAAGCATGCATAAGTGAATAAGGATTGAGAAATGAATATTAATAGGATTTTTTTAATTGGCCAAGTGTGATTGGACACACAAGGAATTTGTCTTGGTGCATATGCTCTCAGTGTACATAAAAGAAAAGATACGTTCATTAAGAATCATAAGGTGCAACACTTAATGATACTCATAGGGTACAAATAAGCAATCAGGAAACAATCAATATCAATATAAATCGTAAGGATACAAGCAACAAAGTTACAGTCATACAGTCATAAGTGGAAGGAGTATGCATGCTTAATAATTAGTAATTAATTATTCTTTTCTTCTACTTCAAATATGACCTGGGCTGATCCCATTAATTATATTATTTTATATCTTGATTTTTAACAAAACAGGAAAGGCAATTTCTAAGCAATCAATAAACAAGGTTGCATCCTTTTAGCCTTGTTCTCCAGCCAAAATAAATCTGGCTGCATTTTCTAAGAACCTGGGCTGTTCTTGCTTTTCCCAGCCTCACAATTGTCTGCTTTTTATTTATTAATTTTTTTTGGTCTTTCCCTTGTGGTTCTACCCAAACTTGGAAGCTTTCGTTTTGGAATTCCAGGACTATTGGCCAATAAGTATATGATGCATAAAAATTAACCCAGTCACTAAACCATGGGGAGAGCTTTTATCTCAGTAGTATACTGAACATGTCTGGCATTCAAAAAGCTCAAAAATCTCTATGGCAGGGCTGGGGAAAAAATTCCAAGATAAATCCTTGGGTCACTTCCAGGAATGGCTGGCAATATAGAATCTGGCTCAGCACTAACTAGGGACAAACAGGCCTATTTATTTTAAAGCAGTGTTTTCTGTTTGTAACTATGCATATTGTTGGATTTTATTCCATTCTTTCAATTATATTAGAACATGAAGAAAACTTTTTTTAAAAATACAGATTAGATTGCCCCTAAATTGTAGGCTTACTCTAGCCATTATTTTCCTGAGCCATTGAAATGTGATATGATCCTGGTTTAAAGTCATTACCTTGATGTACAATTTCTAAATCCACTATTTCTTTGTTGGGCTTCCAGATCAGCTGCAAAAAATTCAGAAAATCACCAGAGAGGCAGGAAAATATTTGCTGTCATGTAGCGGTTATCTCGAGTTTTGCATCACAGGTCTAGTAATTCTACTTTAAAGCAGATTTGACAAGCCTAAAGTCCTCTGTACAGATGCTGTGAATCTATAATTCAGTATGGGACATCAGTGACTCATGTGGGTTGATTTCTGAATCTTCCTCATTCCATATAAAGAATTCTTGCTAGTCACGGATCTTTAGTGGAACCTGCACTGAGCAGAAGGTTAGATTAGATGACTTCAGTAGTCGTTTCCAACTTTATGATTTTATGTCATGTGAAACTTTTCTTTTAGTTTATGCATATCCATTTTGCTGCCTTACCCTGACAACTGGCATACTAAAATATGTAGTATGTGAAATTTTAATCAGAAAAGCCCCAGTTAAATTCTCATTTCAGCTACAGATTCACCAAACACAGGTCAACTGAGGCTACAGTCATGTTTTGCTTCAATCCCTTATACTCTATTGAGGCAGTTTTTGCTTTTAACGGTCAGCCCTACCATTAAATAGTGTGAGGTTGCTGCCTAAGGGAGTTGTTAGATGCATGTAAGAGCAGTGAATTGTTAGTTATTTAATGTATTATTATTTTATTTGTAGTCACAGGAAGGGATGAAGAAGATGCTTAGGGCATTTTCTGCTTCAGTTGCCAGAATTATTTCACTTGGGAGAAGGTAAAATTTGCTGCTCTATCTCATGCAGCAAATTGACTTGACACCAGAGCTTCAGTCAGTGATGTGATTGTGTTGTGTGGGTCACAGATATGTGGGGCGAGAAATTTCTTTTTTTTTGAAGGTGCACTTGAGCATTTTAATTCCCGGTTTTGTATGCGTATGCACAGCCTGAAGGTTGAAATAGCTTATAAAATTGTTTTATGAACCTAAAGACCAATGTTTAGTAACCACATTATCAGAATTTGTCAGATAAGTACAAACAAAATACCAAGTGCCACAAAGAAAATATTGAAGGCTATGTCCAGTTCTTGGCTATGTGCTGCCCACTTTGTTTAGCATAGTTTCCCTCCAGCATGGCACCAAGCAGACCATACTGGTTAGAAGCTTCAGTACTAACACATCTCAAGACCATCAACTTGGAGAGACAAGCGGACTCCCTCTTCACACTCTTCCCAACTGAGTTCTATAGGAAAAAAAATTGGTTTTAATCTGAAGAAGAGTCAAGGGAGGGACAGTTCTGCCTCTTCCTCATGGATGTTGAATTTTCAAAGGGAAAAACTTCCTTGATTTATATAAAGGCAAATTCTGCAAAATTTTATCTGAAGTTATTATTACTTTTCGTCCTTGAGTTAATTAAATCTTCATATTGCGAGCTGCTGTTAGTGAGAAGGTAAGCAGTTTGTTATGACAGTACTAAAGGACCTGGTCACAGCTCCTTTGAGGGAGAACCTACACCCACGATTATCAGGCAATATGATGCAGGCAAAGTTTAGTGTCACCGCTTGTTATTCCAGAGGTAATGAACCCTATTCGACAGGGTCTTTTCCTGACTCTACCACATAGTAGTATTGAAGGAGTGCAGATTCCTACAAACTCTAGTTTTTCCACCACTGGGGTGGGCGGAGGGGGTGATTCTTTCAGTGGTGAAAGAAACTCCTATTCCAATTTGTGGGTGTTTGTTTTCTCCTGAAAGAGTATGAGTGCCCCACACCTCCCAATTCTCATGTTTATCCCTACTCACCAAAATCTTTTCCAGATAAATTATTTTTTCGCTCTCTGTCATTTTGCCTCCAAAATGGAATTTGGAACTTGTAGCACATTCTTGTATGAAAGATATAATGCAGACTAATTGTTAGTTGACTTCTTTTGACAAAGGAAAGGCAACCTTACAAATCTCATAGAGGCCCATCTGTGAAAGACGCCAGCCTCCCCTTCAGGGATTAGAGGATGGGGGAGATTTGTATTTTAATACAAGATGAGATCCTTCTGTTAGATCGTGGGAGGCAATGAACAGGCAGGACAACAGACAATAACTTCAGCTCTTTATTTAAGTGAGTGACTTCTGCAAAGGCTTATCCAGCAGCACTCCCCTTTAAAGGGAGCTGTCCCACCAATTCAGCTACTGACAACACTTTACTTTTCCCTCCATTTGAATCCACCAATCACCGGCAGGCCCCATTTGAATCCACCAATCAGCAGTGGGCATGCAAATGTCCAGCTAAAGCTGGACCTGAGTGAAGCCTACATCCCTGGCTTCACTTCTATTTACATGTGTAACACCAAGCTGGACCTGAGTGAAGCCTACATCCCTGGCTTCACTCGCTATTTACATATGTAACACCTTCTCTTTTCCGGTAAAAGAATTTCTACTGCAAAATCTGAGGGAAAATGAAGTCAAAATCTGAGGGATCTGAAGTCAAAATCTGAGGGAAAATGAAGTCAAAATCTGAGGGAAAATGAAGGCAAAATCTGAGGGAAAATGAATTTCTACTGCAAAATCTACTGCAAAATGAAGGGAGGGGAAAAAAAGTAACTCCTGTCTCAGGTTTGACAATGAGTTTGTTTCTCCCCACCGAGAGAATTCACTCAGGTGGGTGGTCTCACTGAAGGCAGCATCAGGTCAGCTTGTGGGAGTGATTGTTCTCCATTGTCCAAGAGAAATCATATGCCAGCAGGTAGCAGATGGGATTCTTTCATTATGAAAGGAGTTTTTCCATTCCTCCTGCAGGCTTCTACATGGTCAGCATTTCAGGCTGGTAAAAAGGTACTTGTCGCTACTTTCATTTGGCTTCCCAGGGAGGCCTCTTTATGCAAAGCCTTCCCGAGGCAAAGAGAACAAGCAGATATTGATTGCACAAATAAAATGAATTGGAAAGGAAGGGAGGACGAAGCATCTCATACAAGGATAGTGTTGTGTCTTGCCCGCTTTCACCGCAGCCGGGGTCTGCTTATCTGCTTCCGAACGCTGAAGAATGTCCTCCCGGCCCCAGCCCTGGCTCCATGCCCAGACAGGCTGAGGAGGGGGCATCTCCCGGCCCCAGCCCTGGCTCCATGCCCAAGCAGGCTGCAGAGGAGGGAGCACCCCCCCGGCCCCAGCCCTGGCTCCATGCCCAGGCAAACGGAGCAGCTAGACCCCTCCCCCTCCTCCACAGCATGTGAGCCTGAGGAAAGTTTATTTCCAACAGCTGCTGATTGGAGTGACCCTCGCATCAGAAGACTGGATAGGCGGAGGCAACAGAAGGAAGGGAGGGGCAGGCCTTAATGAGTGCTGAGTCATGGAGCCACACCCCATGGCCTATATAAAGGATCTGCTTTCTGGCAGTCTCTGAGTCAGGCAAAGTCGAACTTATCTTGCTGAAGTCACTTTCTGGTCTCCTGCCTGCTCTGAGGACGGACTTTGCTAGGACTTTGGGCAGAGCTGCAGAGGCAAGCCTGATTCGGATTTCCCTGACCCGGCCGTCAGCGGAGGAGTGGGACACGACAGATCTTTGTCAAAACAAGAACCCTTCTCTCACTGTTCCCAGTTCTGCAAACTATATCCTCATTTCCCAACTACCAGTCAATAATGTCAGGTCAATAATCTTGGGACAAGGAAGAGTATCATGCTCAAAATAGTGGACTTCCCAGCCTTATTCAAACTACAACTCCAAGAATTTTCAGCAGAAAGCTAGCCCAATCTCACTTTCAGTGCTTCAGTGTGGGGCTGCCTAAGGCTTCTATCTGTCCTCATACCCTTTCCTTGGACAAAACTGGAGTGTTTGTTTATAGATGGTAATGGGGTCATCTGCCACAGGTTAGAGGAGCAACCAACAGACCTCTTGGACAGCAGTAGAGAACCATCTGAATCCCCAAAGCTGACTGAGTCCATGAAAGTCTTAGATGTAGCTACCCAAACTAAACTTTTTAATATGACACAGGATAATATTAAACATATTTAACACATTTAAAAGAATGCTGACGAAGTATAAATTTATTCAAATGCAGTTTTCGTCTTGGAGTTTAGTCTCATTGCACTATTCAAAAGCCATGTGGGATCCTTGGCACGAAAATCTTTGTTCATGCCTGTTATATAAATTATACCTTATGAAAAGTTTCCAGAAGGCACATATTCTGGACGTATGCTGCTACTCATAATAATTAATAACACCATACTGAAATCTGTCAATTTCACAAAAATTTTATTCCCTTGAGAAAAAGGTTTGCGTAATAGCATCTATTACACATCTTATTCTGAAGATCTTTGGTTAGTCAGGCCACCAGCTCTGAAAATTGCTATACAGTGTCTTCCCATGGGAGATATAGAAGCATAGGAAGCTGGGTACTTGCCAGTCTCTAGAGAGATGATGTAACTGAGGATGAGACATCCACATTCAGCCATTACTCATAGTGAGATGTCAAAGAATGTCCCTTCCTTCTCAAGAAAATCTCTTCAATCTCTTCCGATTTTCTTTGAGAAGAGGAGAAAATAAACTCTAATTTATTATATTCAATGAAAACTGGTTAAAAGGAGTACAAAAGAATGTTTGGGGACATACATATATTAATTTCAGTATTAAAATTACAAATGGAGAAAAAATTGTGTGGATCACTGAAGGCATTTGATTCTCCCTCTGAGGCAAAAGATATCACAGTTACCTGATTAAGCTGTTCACAGAACTACAGTATATACTTAATTACAGGTAGCTTCTTCTTACAATAAACTTCTAACTTAAGAAAATGAAATGTTGCAGAAACAAATACAAGAACATTGATGATGCCACTTTGCCAAGGTTCTTGTGTGCTCAAAATTGTATTGGAAAAACATCAGTTTGTTATGATCAGCCCTAAAGGTGATGTTTCCATAATACTTTCCACAAATACACTACTTGAGTATTTTCCACTTTCTGGTACTTATGACAAATGGAAACACTGAAAAATGCCATTCTATGCCTTTCAAGGTCATATTACTTCCCCAAGAAAAACTTGTAATTAACAACAGTTATCTGAAACATAGATCTTTCATTCCATGACCTTAGTTCTATTTCTGTCACTCTTGTCCATTCCCTCTGGGACTTTGAGGTCACTGAATGAATCTAGAACTCAGTGGCTCCACCTGTAATGAATTATTCTTGGCTTGCTGGTGACATATTGGTGGACTGAACAAGATAATGACGCTACAGTGCACATCACTGTTTTAAAACCCTTAGAGAAGAAATATAGGCTTCTTAACCAGATAACTGAGGTACATAACTCTTTTTAGTAGGATTTTGTATGCTGGATATTGCCCTGGCCCAACTCAGATGAGTATAAACTAATATATTTATCACAGATAGAGGTCTGTTATAACAATGTGCAATTTAGTCAACTTTATTTTTGGGAATCTTTTTTTTTTCATTGCACACTGGAAACTCTCATCAGCTCCACTGTTTATAAATTCAGGAAAAAAATGACATTCAAAATATTTTTACATAGTTTCTTATCTACTTATTTTTATGTGGCGCATTCCTGTGTTTTTAAATTTATTTTTTCCATGGGAAAATAGCTTTCCCCCCTCTGTAACTTTGTCTAAAACATATACTTTTGTGCTTATGGTTGCCTAGAGGACAAGACTGTATGTCCTTATTTAGTGAACTACACAATTATAAAAATTGCACATTTTGGTTGATGAAGATGATGGAACTTGTAGATATGGCCAAACTGTTTTCCCTGATTAGAGAAAATACAACATTTACATTTATTGTTAGTTGGAAACCTTTTACAGACTTTTGCATGAAACAGAAAAAAATGAATTCATGATTTGTGGTTTTGATCATTAGGAAAATAAACTTTAGCAATAGAAAAAAGAGAGCTTTTAGTTTTGTAACCATAGAATAAGATATAATTTTGTAAATAACCTATTTTCCCAAAAATAAGTCCTAGCATGTATTTTATTCGTGTGCCTAATATAAGCCTTACCCCCAAAATAAGCCCTACTTAAAAGCTGGTGCAGCCACCTACCTGCCCATTCCATCTGGTTGCTCATGTTGCCATGACAACAAGGTGAGGTGGGGTGGGTGGAGTTGCCCCATGTGCCCGTACCAGCTTACCTCAGGGCCCATGCAATAAGGCCATCCATGACCTGACACCTGGCTTGAGGTGGCAACACCATTACCCATGTGCAGCAGGAGCCCATGGCTGCTGGCCCACGTCTTCTGCTTGCTCGCAGCCATAATGGAATAGGAATCTGAATTGTGTGCTGGTGCTGCAGCCGCAAGACAAGGCAGGTGTCAGGGCATGGATGGCCTGGCTGTAGGGGCTCTGAGGTAAGCCGGTGTGGGGCACATGGGGCAGCTCCACTTGTCGCCTCATGGCCACAGCAACGGCATGTCATTTGGCCTCCTCTCTGTTGTGGCCGCAAGCAAATAGAAGTGGGCTGGCAGCCACACAGGGTCCTGCTGGACAGGGCTGCTGGAGCTGCTGCTGTGAGGCGAGGCAGGTGTCGGGAAATGGGTGGCCTGGCTGCGAGGGCCCGGAGGTAAGCCAGTGCAGGACATGTGGGGGCAGCACCACCCCATCTCATGGCAGTGGCACTGGAGCATCACATGGCCTCCTGCCCCACTGCGAGCAAGCAGAAGTGGGCCTCCCAGACATGGGGAAAAAACAAGATACCAAAATAAGCCCTAGTGCTTATTTTGGGGCCCAAAAGAAAATAAGACCTGGTCTTATTTTTGGGGAAACACGGGTAATATTTATATTTGCTGCAAATAAAATTTGATACTTTTTTTCTTTTGTTTTTGTACATTTGTCTTTTCTTTTTTTCTCTTCCTTTCTTCTCTTTCTTTACTTTATATTTTTGTTATTTTTTTATCTTCTTTTTAAAACCTTTAGTAAAACTTAGGTATGTATGTAAAAGAAAATTAAAAATGTCAGCATACATCTATAGTTTTCATTTTTTTATTGTTTATATATATATATTACTAGAAACCAGTAGGATATTTGGCTATAATTTTCACACATTCCAAAATGTTCCTTAGACTCAAAGGTTCTAGGCAAAAGAATGTATTGGACATAGTTATAAATAAATAAATAAATTAAATAAATAAATAAATATATATATATATTACTAGAAACCAGTAGGATATTTGGCTATAATTTTCACACATTCCAAAATGTTCCTTAGACTCAAAGGTTCTAGGCAAAAGAATGTATTGGACATAGTTCCTTTGTTAGATTGTTGCCTTCTTTTGAAGAAGGAAAGAAGAATTAATCGCCATGTTTTTCTTAACAGGAGGATTTAATTAATTCTACTTGCTTCATTAAATAAGGATAGAATTTTTAGACTTAGAAAAACTTTTGTTAATAGTTCATTCTGAACTTACGATTCATATTTTACTGGCTACCTTAATTTTTGAATATTGACTTTGGTTTAATAATTGTTCTGAAATCTCTAATTAATACAAGAAACTTTAATGTGCAATATTAATTTAACGTTAACTTGAAATTTCAATTTAATTTTATATACAGTATTTCCTCTTAGTAAAATTATTAAAGATCAAGTCAAACAAATTTAAAAATATAATTTATCTGTAGCAAGTAATGGCTCCTTCTCTCCTGACTATGTGCTTGGCAACCTGCTTTGTCATTGCTTTCCTCCTCTTCTGTCTTCCTCCTCACTTCATATCCACTTTATCCCATGTCTTGCCTTCCTTCTTTCTTCTCTTTATCACTTGTCTGTTTTATCAACCTATTTTCCCAAAAATAAGTCCTAGCATGTATTTTATTCGTGTGCCTAATATAAGCCTTACCCCCAAAATAAGCCCTACTTAAAAGCTGGTGCAGCCACCTACCAGCCCATTCCATCTGGTTGCTCATGTTGCCATGACAACAAGGTGAGGTGGGGTGGGTGGAGTTGCCCCATGTGCCCGTACCAGCTTACCTCAGGGCCCATGCAATAAGGCCATCCATGACCTGACACCTGGCTTGAGGTGGCAACACCATTACCCATGTGCAGCAGGAGCCCATGGCTGCTGGCCCACGTCTTCTGCTTGCTCGCAGCCATAATGGAATAGGAATCTGAATTGTGTGCTGGTGCTGCAGCCGCAAGACAAGGCAGGTGTCAGGGCATGGATGGCCTGGCTGTAGGGGCTCTGAGGTAAGCCGGTGTGGGGCACATGGGGCAGCTCCACTTGTCGCCTCATGGCCACAGCAACGGCATGTCATTTGGCCTCCTCTCTGTTGTGGCTGCAAGCAAATAGAAGTGGGCTGGCAGCCACACAGGGTCCTGCTGGACAGGGCTGCTGGAGCTGCTGCTGTGAGGCAAGGCAGGTGTCGGGAAATGGGTGGCCTGGCTGCGAGGGCCCGGAGGTAAGCCAGTGCAGGACATGTGGGGGCAGCACCACCCCATCTCATGGCAGTGGCACTGGAGCATCACATGGCCTCCTGCCCCACTGCGAGCAAGCAGAAGTGGGCCTCCCAGACATGGGGAAAAAACAAGATACCAAAATAAGCCCTAGTGCTTATTTTGGGGCCCAAAAGAAAATAAGACCTGGTCTTATTTTTGGGGAAACACGGGTAATATTTATATTTGCTGCAAATAAAATTTGATACTTTTTTTCTTTTGTTTTTGTACATTTGTCTTTTCTTTTTTCTCTTCCTTTCTTCTCTTTCTTTACTTTATATTTTTGTTATTTTTTTATCTTCTTTTTAAAACCTTTAGTAAAACTTAGGTATGTATGTAAAAGAAAATTAAAAATGTCAGCATACATCTATAGTTTTCATTTTTTTATTGTTTATATAAATTTTATTGTTTATATAAATTTTATTGTTTATATAAATTTTATTGTTTATATAAATTTGAATAAATAAATATATATATATGTTGTTTTATCTGCCTGTGAACCGCCCTGAGTCCTTCGGGAGATAGGGCGGTATATAAATTTGAATAAATAAATAAATAAATAAATAAATAAATAAATAATATATATATATATTACTAGAAACCAGTAGGATATTTGGCTATAATTTTCACACATTCCAAAATGTTCCTTAGACTCAAAGTTCTAGGCAAAAGAATGTATTGGACATAGTTCCTTTGTTAGATTGTTGCCTTCTTTTGAAGAAGGAAAGAAGAATTAATCGCCATGTTTTTCTTAACAGGAGGATTTAATTAATTCTACTTGCTTCATTAAATAAGGATAGAATTTTTAGACTTAGAAAAACTTTTGTTAATAGTTCATTCTGAACTTACGATTCATATTTTACTGGCTACCTTAATTTTTGAATATTGACTTGGTTTAATAATTGTTCTGAAATCTCTAATTAATACAAGAAACTTTAATGTGCAATATTAATTAAACGTTAACTTGAAATTTCAATTTAATTTTATATAGCTTGTAAATCTCTTGACTCTTTTCTTTTTGTTTTTCTTTTTCCCCCCAGTATTTCCTCTTAGTAAAATTATTAAAGATCAAGTCAAACAAATTTAAAAATATAATTTATCTGTAGCAAGTAATGGCTCCTTCTCTCCTGACTATGTGTTTGGCAACCTGCTTTGTCATTGCTTTCTTCCTCTTCTGTCTTCCTCCTCACTTCATATCCACTTTATCCCATGTCTTGCCTTCCTTCTTTCTTCTCTTTATCACTTGTCTGTTTTATCAACCAACACACAGAATGGATGATGCTGGACAGCTGGTAGAAACCGGATTCATATATAGTACATGCTATTTTAAACTAGCTGACAGTATTTCTGAAACATAGAAAAGAACTGAACCTATCAGCTAATGCTTCGAGGGTGCTTAGCCAATCAGGGCACCAGTTTGCCTCCTCCTTGTTCCAATGCTCTCATTGGATATGAATAGCCAAAGCAGTGCTTAATTGATTCAGATTACTGCAAGGCTACTAAAATATATATACTTCAAAATGAGATGGAATGTGTATATTTCTATAGATCCAATCAACTGGGTAGCAAAGTATTTTCTTTTTATCTGGCTTGTTTGGGTAGTCAGATCCTTCCGGGACCTAGTGGATTGGTCCCAGTGGAGCAATAGCATGCTCAAAAAGGATTTTCAAGGGTTTAGCTTTTGTTAAGCTTTTATTAAGAATGATGCGTTACGTGAAACTTAGTCTAATTGAATATGATGTTCTTATTTTCACAAAGGTGTATTAGAATAACAAAATTCAGGATTGTACATTGTTTGACTGCTATGAACTGACATCTCTATCAATACTAGGACAATCTGATGTTTTATTTTTCTGACTGTAAGTTTGCCTTAGATTAGACATCAGTTCTGATACTTCTTTTGTGAGCAATATTCTGTAAAGTAGTGTAATATAACACAATGTAACACAACCCATCATAACATGATATAACATGACAAGGGAATTCTGGAACTTGAAGTCCATACATCTTAAAGTTTCAAAAGTTGAGAAACATTGATCTAGAGCCGTCATGGCACAGTAGTTAGAACGCAGTACTGCAGGCTATTTCTGCTGCCTGCCGGTTGCCTGCAATTTGCCAGATCGAATCTCACCAGGCTCAAGGTTGACTCAGCCTTCCATCCTTCTGAGGTGGGTAAAATGAGCACCCAGATTTTTGGGAGCAATATGCTGACTCTGTAAACCGCTTAGAGAGGATTGTAAAGCACTGTGAAGCGGTATATAAGTCTAAGTGCTGTTATCTAGAACATGCTTATACATTAAAAGTCAAACCAAATGTTTAGAGATTTTACCTTATGGTTAACAACTAAACAAAACAGTTCAAAATACACATTACATATTCATGTTGCGTTATGCTTTGTTGTTATATTATGTCATGCTATGATGTATTATGTTGCATTGATTGTCATCTGGGAGTTGAAGTCTACACATCTTAAAGTTTCCAAGGGTGAGAAACATTGTCTAGATTGTGTTCATTGGAATGAATATGTTTTTCCTCCATCTCACAGTCCCAAATTTTCAAGACTCGTGGAGAATATTCTCAGAAGTTTCCCTGTAATGGACAATGGAAAAACCAAAATTGTTAAGTGTTTCAGCAACAAGAATGAAACATTCAAAACAAATGGATACCATATTTCAGTATGTTAATTTAAAATCTCAGGTTGATTGCAGTGGTAACCTTAAAGTTAAGTTATACTTTGTAATATGCATTTTTAAATATATTTTCACCCAACAATAGTTTTTTAAATTACCAGTCTCAGTAAGTCAATAATTTACTTTCTGAAATTCATTTCCTTAGAATTTCACAGAATAAAAACCCATTCAGGAAGAGATATAAACAGTGTATGTGCATATACCTCCGGATATACCTGTTGCAACTGATGGTATGAATACTATTCCATGAAAAATGCCTTAAAGATATCACACAGATTTTTGTTACTCTTTCTTGCATGGCCACTCTTCTGGAAATTATAATATTTAATAATAATAATATATCAGAGTTGGAAGGGACCTTGGAGGTCTTCTAGTCCGTCCCCCTGCCCAGGCAGGAAACCCTACACCATTTCAGACAAATGGCTATCCAACATTTTCTTAAAAATTTACAGTGTTGGAGCATTTACAACTTCTGCAGGCAAGTTGTTCCACTGATTAATTGTTCTAACTGTCAGGAAATTTCTCCTTAGTGCTAGGTTGCTTCTCTCCTTGATCAGTTTCCACCCATTGCTTCTTGTTCTACCCTCAGGTGCTTTGGAGAACAGCCCGACTCCTTCTTCTTTATATTGATTTATATTGATATATTGACCATCATTTGTGTTGTAAATGTTGTACCTTGATGAACGTATCTTTTCTTTTATGTACACTGAGAGCATATGCACCAAGACAAATTCCTTGTGTGTCCAATCACACTTGGCCAATAAAATTCAATTCAATTCAATTCAATTCAATTCAATTCTATTTTATTCTATTCTTTTTTGTGGCAGCCCCTGAGATATTGAAATACTGCTATCATGTCTCCCCTAGTCCTTCTTTTCATTAAACTAGACATATCCAGTTCCTGCAACCATTCTTCATATGTTTTAGCCTCCAGTCCCCTAATCATCTTTGTTGCTCTTCTCTGCACTCTTTCTAGTCTCAACAACCTTTTTACATCGTGGCGACCAAAACTGAATGCAATATTCCAAGTGTGGCCTTACCAAGGCATTATAAAGTGGTATTAACACTTCATGTGATCTTGATTCTATCCCTCTGTTTGTTTGTTTGTTTGTTTATTTATTTATTTATTTATTTGCATTTTCTCATTTCGGTGTGACAATATCTTAAAGTTGTTTTTCTGGAAAAGGGGTGAAATTACATGACAACATTGTTCCTACTTTAACTTGGCTTGAAATGCAGATAGGAAACCTGTATCACACAGAATATTCAGCTGCATTAGAAATGGTTTTACATCTTTTTTCTTTCATGCCAGTAAGTCCATGTACAATCAATTAATGGCTATTCCATGAAAAGGCAATTGATCCCTTTATCAGTTTGGAATACTGTCTGCCAAGAATTTGCCAAAGAAAATTGTTTCTATGTGGTTTGCCCCATAATTCTCAATTCTATTTACTGAGCTTGCTGTGATCGCATGTATGTTTTTGTTTATGTACATAAAGCAAAATATTTGCTGATATGAAATATATGAGTATCTGAGGCTTTTTTCCTTACATATACTGAGGTGTTTTTTGCAATACGAACATTGACCACTAGATGTCGCTGGGTTCTATAAAGGGAAGGAAGCAGAGTGTGATTCAGGGTCAAGAAAAGGGGAGACCAACCTGGAATCCAGTTATGGAACAGATAGTTATCCTTACAGTGGACGGCAGTTTCACTCAAACTACTCACATGCTTTGTGGTTTCACTAGGTAATACATTGGAAGGCAATGATTCTCATTTCATTTTATGCAAACAGTTAGTTCAGAGTCTGTAATAGAAGATAAATATTTTTTAGATCTAGAGTTGTTTTCATTACATTTTGTGCCCAGGTTTGGATTTCTTCTTCACGGGTGATTTTTTGTTTGTTTGTTTTGTTTTGAAAAATGCCAACAAATCCAATTTACTGCAGCTGTACATACATTGTAATCTGTTTGGTGTCTTGTTTGTTTTCATAGTTATGTTACCTCTTATAGGTCTGTCTTGCCCTTCTATCATGTTTTGGATTTGGCCTACCTATTTTCTGTTAGCAATAAAACATGAAGACCAGAAAAAGGGGGGGAAATGCCTTTATAAATGTGCTTTATGATCAATTATAAACAGGGAGATTTTTGGATGGTGCAAATTTTAAACAAACAAACTAGACCAGGGGTCTCCAACCTTGGTCCCTTTAAGACTTGTGGACTTCAACTCCCAAAGTTCAACTCTGGGATTTGAAGTCCACAAGTCTTAAAGGGACCAAGGATGGAGACCCCTGAACTAGACTACTATTTCTCAACTTTGGCACTTTGAAGATGTCAAAACCCAGCTGGAGGGGGCAGGATTCTGGGAATTGAAGTCCACACATCTTAAAGCTGCCAAGGTTGAGAAACACTGAACTAGATATTTTATGGCGCAACTGCGGGGATCATGAATATGCTACTGAGTATGAGCATTTAAACTGGATTTACGATGCACCCCCTGGCTTATTGTTGGCTTCACTGGCTTTTTGTACAATATGCACTTATTCATGGTTGGCTAAACCATATTAAATTAATCCAGGATGCTTAATTAGCATGACATTGTGAGCCACCAACTGACCACATAGTCTGGGTTTGCGCAACACTCCATAAATAATTTGTGATTCATTGTGTTGGGTAAATGGAGCATCTTCCTATATTATTCCGCGAGGCCTGAGACACTATTCTAGTCCCGTTTTTGGGACAGTTGAAATCCTAGTTGTCCTCTGGGTTCAGTATCCAAAATGCGTAATGGGTTGACAATAGATATGAAAGAGAATTAGGCTAAAGCAGCGTGAGCAGTTATGGGTGTACCTCAGTAACCCCATGCAACAACTTTGTTATGTGAGTTGCACTTGCTACTAGTAAGCTTATGAAGGACTGTCTGGTCTCTTGCAACACTGGCCATCTGCAATAGTATTCCCTCTGAGGTTCTAACAGACTTTTTTTTTAATTTCATTTTGTCACAACAGTATACACAAACATTGTCATAAGTAAAAAAAACATATCATGAAGAATATATATATATATATATATATATATATATATATATATATATATATATATATATATATGTATATATATATATATATATATGTAAAGAATATGCATCAGCTATATTAATTTGATATAATGAAGGGAACAATAGGACAGGAATGGTAGGCACTTTTGTGCTCTTATGCACGCCCCTTATAGTCCTCTTAGGAATGGGGTGAGGTCAATAGTAGACAGTTTTTGGTTGAAGATTTTGGGATTTTGAGTAGAGACTATGGAGTCAGGTAATGAGTTCCAAGTGTTAACAACTCTATTGCAGAAGTCATATTTTCTGCAATCAAGTTTGAAGCGGTTGACATTAAGCTTGAATCTATTTTTTGCTCTTTTAATATTGCGATTGAAGCTGAAGTAGTCATTTACAGGAAGGATATTTGACTTTGTGTGTTAAACACAGGTCATGTCGAAGTTGACGGAGTTGTAAGTTTTCTAATCCCAGGATTTCAAGCCTGGTGGTATAAGGTATTTTGTTGTTTTCGGAGGAGCGAAGAACTCTTCTAGTAAAATATTTCTGGACGGGTTCTATTGTATTTATGTCAGAGATGTGGTATGGGTTCCAGATGGATGAGCTGTATTCAAGAATAGGTCTGGCAAATGTTTTGTATGCTCTAGTTAGTAGTGTAGAGTTTTTGGAAAAGAAGCTGCGTAAAATTAGGTTTACTACTTTTAAAGCCTTTTTTGCTATGTAGTTGCAGTGGGCTTTGGCATTTAGGTCATTTGATATGAGAACTCCAAGATCTTTGACATGGTGAGGGTCGTCAGTAAGGTAATGACCATCGAGTTTGTACTTGTTGATAGGATTCTTTTTTCCAATATGTAAGACTGAGCATTTGCTGGTAGAGATTTGGAGTTGCCAAGTTTTAGACCAATCGGAAACTATGTCGAGGTCTTCTTGAAGGGTAGAAGTATTGTTAGTGGCATTAAATAGTTTGACATCATCAGCAAAGAGAACACAATAACTTGAGATGAGGTCACAGAGATCATTTATGTATAGTATGAAGAGCGTTGGACCAAGAACACTACCTTGGGGAACACCACTTTTGACAGGAACAGGATTTGATATAGCGTTACCAATTTTGACCACTTGTTGTCTGTTTGACAGAAAGGCGTTTATCCAATTGTGAAGAGGTCCCAAAATGCCGTAGCATTTTAGTTTGAGGAGTAGTTTATCATGTACTACTGAATCAAAAGCTTTGCAGAAGTCTATGTAGATTTCATCTATTGCTTTTCCTTGATCAAGGTTGGTAGTCCATATATTTTTGCAGTGGAGAAGTTGTAAGTTACAAGACAATTTTTTTCTGAAACTAAATTGTTTATTAGAGAGAAGGTTGTTTGTTTCAAGGTGGAGTGTAATGGATTGGTTTATGATAGATTGCATTACTTTGCATGAGACACAACATAGAGAGATAGGTCTGTAATTTTCAACTAGGCTTGGATCTCCTTTTTTGAAGATAGGGATGACTGTGGCTAGAGACCAGAGTTTTGGAAGGGAACTAGTTTTGAAGGCTTTATTAAAGATTATGCTTAGGGGTTCAGCTATATTAATTGAAAGTTTTTTAAAAAGTATGCACATAGTCCATCTGGTCCAATAGATAATGATGGTTTCAGGTTGCGAAGGGCTTTTTCAACATTATCTTCTGTGAAGTCTATATGTGTTAGGTCCTTGTTATCTTCTGTGAAGTTTATATGTGTTAAGACTTGTCCCTGTCATCCTTCAAATGGAGCTAAAAGACCTGGCTTTTCTCTAGACTCTTGGGTAAGAGTATGTACATTCATGGAGATTTTATGTGGTATGGATTATTTGAGATCTAGGTCATTGCCTTCTTTTTGTTTTTATATTATGCTAGATTTGTTTTTAATTGTTTGTCACCCAGAGGTGTTCTCAGTTGAGTGGTTTATCAGCGTGATTTATAAATGTATAAATAAATAGCAGGTTTTTGCTGTGTACAAAAAATATTCTTATCTAGCTATTTCAGTTTCATGTATCTGAGAGCCTTAAGTATGATTTTAAGCCAGGGGTGGGTTCTACTTACCTTTATTATGGTTCGAATCATGCCTGCATGTGGATGCGCAGATCACTTTTGATGATGTTCGTGTCAGTGGGCGGAGTCTCCCACTGGTTTTACTACCAGTTCTATAGAACCGGTCTGAACTGGGGGCAACCCACCACTGTCTTAAGCTCCTATCCAGTTGACATTCTTCTAAGATCTTGCCATCAGTTTGCCATAGTTGCTTCAGGATTTCTAAGAGGTAGTTCACAGTGGTTTCTTGAAGTAGCTTTTCCTCCATTGGCTCTGGGCATTGTAGTCACCAGGACATAAATTCCCATTTCTCAAGCTCTTACTGGAATTAAGTGATTTCTCCACACCCCTTCAGGGAATTTAATCATTTGCTTGACATTTCTGAGATTGATATCAGCAGTATTACACTTGTTTAATGTTAACGCCTGGGTACCATTGTAGGGAAGTGGAATCTACTGATTATATTAAACTTTCATGTAAAAATATTCATTGAATGAGTAGGGACCTTATGTAGGCAGCGGCCTTGAAGATTGAGGATATTTTGTACTTCACAGCAGGGGCATGAAAAAATCCATTCTCAATATTGAGCAGGGAGCAATTAAAAAATCAGTAGGTGTTGGATGCAGGAGGACCCTGCAAATTGCCTATCCCACCTTTTTTTCATTACTTTGATCCCATGGCTTTCAAACATGGATAATATCACGCTTCTTCATTCAGGAACTCACAATAATATGCAGCTGGATGAAGCTCATAAAATATACCTTACTCCAGGCTGATCTAACCCATAAAACCAAAGATTGCCTGCACTGACTGACAATATCTCTAAAATCTCAGACATGATGATTTTCTAAACTTAGCCACACTCATCCTTTGAAACCGAAGAGGCTGGGAGTTCTATCTATGCACCATCCTCCATTGGATGCCTGCCTTGTGGGAAGGATAATCTTAGTTTGTACCAGGCCAGAAGATGACATGAAAGTGGTAGGTGGTAGATTGTACAAATTATAACACAAGAGAAGTATGTATAACTTTGGGAAATTCCATTAGATTGCCTCTTTCCACATTGCCTGTTTAATTCCAAACATAATCTTTACAAGTGGTTGAATAATGATTTCCCTGCCACATACGGTGCCCCTTGAAGGAACTCATAAAAATCAAATTTAAAATGGACAACTGTCTGGTCCCCTTCATCTCCTAAGCTTGTGGCAAACCCAGAAAAACATTTCTGAAGAAAAAGATCTCATTACATTTCATTCATTTTTCTGGCATGATTTTGTTCCTGTCAGAGTTCCCGAAAATCCATTTTCCTTTTCATTTTGCTGCTTTGTTCCCACCACTTAGATTTATTTACAGCAAAAATCAATCCCTGCATTGCTGATCATTCATTTTGGCTCCTCTCACTTATTGGAACAATAAATGGCTTGGAAAAGTCACGCGGTTGTATATTCAAAGGTCATTTGGTAATAACAAAACCTAATCAAATCTGGCTTTGTAGTTGCAACATTAGGGGATTCTTTTTTTTTTCTTAAAAAAATACTGTAGTTTTGTTTGTTCTGTACTGGATGCACAGTAATTGCTTGTTTGCCTTTACATTTGCTCCCTAGATCCCATAAGCTCGAATGTATTGTTGCAACCAGGGCTGACAGTCACTTCATTTGAGGGTGAACAGCAAAGATCCGTTCATTCTCTCTCTTTCACATTAGCAATAATGGCATAGGTATTATGACAGCTTTATTTTAAATCAAAATAATCTAATTTTGGCTGTCATTTTAATTGATATCTTAACCTCTTTTTTACTTTGGTTGGGTTGTTTCTGGCAGCTGTTTCTCTTCTTTTGGAAGCAATCCGTATAGTTCCCTCTTATTAAATTATCAGCATAGGTCTTACACATTTTTGTAAAGCAAATATTCTGAAACTGTGGTACCAAAGCCCCAGTCAGATGTTGATGAACAATCATTAATAAATATACTTGGTTTGTCAGCTTTAGCAATCTTGACTGATAAAACAGGCACATCTATTATTTTAAAAAGGCAAAATGGTAAATGTTAAATATGAGTTATTTATCAGCTTTGAAATAGGAAACAAACCAAGATGTCCTGGCAACAATAGATCACATCCTGCTGGAATACTAATATTTTCCATGGGGCTGCCTTTAAAAATGGCCCAGAAGCTGCAGAAGCACAAAAGAGGATGGACCTCAATGCTACTGTGGGAAAGTATAAATTGCAGTTGCTATGGTAATTGCCAGAGGACCAAATGAATGTGCTGTTCATTACCTATAATATCCTATAAGGTGTGGCATGTTAGGCAATGCCAGTCAGGCATGTTCCTGTCCCTCTGGTTCAAACAATGAATGAGAATATGCTCCAGATTCTACTCCCACAGAGAGTTAAAGGGGCTTGGACCAGGAGACTGGTCTTTATAGGGGTGACCTCTGATTTACAGAATATATTTCCCCTTGGTTGCTCCCTTCCTTGTGTTCACAAAGACTCTCAAATTACCTTATTTTTTAGAAGTATAAATAACTGCCCCCCCCCAAAAAAAGAGGGTGAAAATCTGGGTGTGTCTTATACTCTGAATCCAGCTTCTCAAACTGAGGTTTCAGAAAGAAACTCAGAAAAGAAGCCCCCAAGCAGAGCTTCAGAAAAGAAGCTCCCAAATAGAGCTTCAGAGGCTTTTTTTCTGAAGTTCTGTTTTGGAGGGTTTCAGAGGCAGAAGTTTATCGGAAAAATACGGTATTTTATTTCAAGGAGCCTATGACTCCTTGAAGGAGAGTTATTGGTGCCCATTTATTTTGGCTTGTGTGTGTGTGTGATATATATATGTATGTATGTGTGTATGTATATATATATATAATGTATATGTATAATGTAATATATACTTAAACAAGTTTAGTTAATCTTCCAAGAATATCAAATATTTTCTGTGATTCAAGAAAAACAAGTCAGAATTGCTGGAATAAAACATATAATAGTATATATAAACTATTCTTAAATGGCATTCTGATCTAGTTCATTAGTCTAATCAAATGAGTGAATTTATACAGTAAATTGCAGTATACTACAGTATAATGTTACAGTGATAATACTATTTTATACACACACACTCTATTGAATGAAATATGGATGGATGCTATCCATTAGGTTATCGAAATGCTGAATCAATGAGTTGCACCTACATGGTATCCATAGCATCACTATGAGATTTCCTGTCTTATCTAAGCAAAGATTCTAGCATTTATATCAATAAATAATGATTGATTGTAGTTCATTGTCTCAAAACATTTTGGTCTCCTTTCCAAAGACAAAAAACAATGGTAAGGTCAGATGAAAAAAAGAATTGACTTAATTCTCCCAGCAAGAATGATGGGAGTAATCTTATAAGCTTACCATTTGGTTATTAAGTGATATAATTGGCAACAAAATCTGATTTAAATTAAATACCTGTAATTATTTCATAGATATACAATAATTTAATAATAATAAACAGCCATCTAGCTACCTAGATTTTTCACTGATCTCAAAAAAGGTAAGGGGTTGGATCTTATTAATATTTGGATGCTAGACCACCAGGAAGAATTAGAAGTGTACAGTAGGTTTAGAAATGGAAAGAACACCCCAGAAAAAACAATGGAAAACCACTTCTACTGTCAGTAAGAATAGTACATGGCTGCATCTAGGAGTGCACCAGCTGGTGAGTTTTACTCACAGGAGATATTTACCTTTACCTTATTTAGTCTTGAAATATTTCATTTCCCCAAATATTAAACATTAAAATTTGGCAGCACCATTTAAAGCCCTCAGAGAAACATTTCAGCGTTTTCTGTGTTTCAGGTTCTGCAGTTTTGTTTACACTCTCAAGGGTGTGCAAATGAAGCAGAAACAATAATCACTGGCAATTCCCACCATCCCCATGCACCCTCCCCCCCCACAGGATGGGCCTTTGCAGGGTCTAATTATATCCACAAGCATGCCAAATGCAAATTCAGCTTACAAATGGCCTTTGCTGGGTAGCCATTTGTAAGCTGAATTTGCATTTAGCCAAAGGCCTACTCTTGAATAATTACATGTATTTATTGATTTGATCGATATCCCACACTTTTTCGGTATAACACCTTAGCACCTCTTCCTCTTCTTTTTTTCCACAATAGCAGTCCTGTGAGATGAGCTGGGCTGAGAAAGCATGATAGGTCTAAAATCACCCAGGCAATTTTTGTATTTAAGGGAGAATAGAACTCAGTCTCCCAATTTAGCCACTATAACAAAGTGACCCTAAGTCAATAGGCATACCACTGTATGAGCCAGGCTTATATGGAATAGAGATTCAGTGTAGCTCCATCTCTTTCCAAGAAACAGTTTGATCTAGTGGTTAAGGCACCAGGTGAAATATGTATGAATGAATGAAAGAATGAATGAATGAATGACTAATAAAACCAGGTTGAACAACCACTGTTTCTTCCTTCTTTAGGAATGCATGCAATTGCTTTGATGTGCAATAGATTAAAATGTCATGAGTCTTGTTAATTGTTTAAAACTTATGGTATGTTTTTCTTACTTGCTCTTATTCAAATAACTTTTTTTCTGTGATCTTGTTTTCCATTCCATACAACTATTGAATGTCCATACAACTAATGTTTCAGCTTGGTAGCTCTATGACTAGACCAGTATTTTATTAGGAAACACACAGTCAAGTGGTTCCTTTCCTCTGGAGGTATATCCATCAACCGATATAACTTTAGAGTTACATTTTCCTACAATAAAAATCCTAGACACATAAGCTTTACTCAGAGAAATTAACTCCTACAACTTTTCTGCTAAGGTTAAATTGAACTAGATTTCGAAAAGATGAGAAATTCTGTAAAACAAAACTGACAAATTGCTTATTCTGAGATGCAGTTTTGTCCTTGAGGATTGTATAAATGGTAGAATATGCATTTGTGAGACAAAACATTGTATAATTAAGCTGCTATAGGCTATATTCAGGTTTCTCAGGACTACTATATGCAATCACTTAAAGGTAGTCCTTGATTTGAGAAATTTCATTTAGTGACTGTTCAAAGTTATGACAGTACTGAAGAAAGCAACTTATGACCAGAGCTCACATTTATGACCATTGCAGTGTTTCTATTGTCACAAGATCATGATTTGGGTACTTGGCAATTGACAACTGTTGTGCATTTACAATGGTTACAATGTCCTGGGTCACATAATTGCCATTTGCAATCTTCCCACTGGCTTCTGATGAGCAAAGTCAATCGGGAAGCTGTCAGGGAAGTCACAAATGGGAATCATGTAATGTTTTGCATAACAAAGGCAGTGATTTGCATAAATCACTGTGGCAAAAAAGATGATAAAATTGGGTGTGGTCATTTGATGTCTCACTTAATCACCATACCACTTAATGAGAAATTTTCTGATCCCTATTGTAGTTGTAAGTCAAGGACTATCTTAAGTAGAAGAGAAGAAAAAAATAAATAGGGGGTTGGCCCATAACCTTTAGGCACCAAGAAAAGTCACTCGCAGAGAGGCTGTCTTCATTACCTTTTCTCTACTTTCTTTGTAGATGGAGGGAATGGAGGGAGGATACATGACAAAGTCTCTAATAGGCTGCAGTCAAAGCACAAATGTGCAAATGAGATTCTCTGACTTTCCAAATCAGAGGCAAACCATTTGTGACTCCCTTCCTCTTTCTTTATAAACTTTAATGAAATAGACAGTACATGGATAGAAGAGAAACATTATTATATGCATGAGAACTAATCATATCAACTCTAGTGAAATAATGTATACATGAATTGTTTATAATTGTAAATTTTTTTAAATTAAATATCACATTGTTTTTCCTCTGGCTTCATCTGCTTCTTCCTTCTCCTGGCTCTCTTTGCTTTTTAGAGTATGCTGCTTGCCTGTCAATCAAAAAGGAAATACAGGTTTCTGCTTGAAAAGTGTGTAGAGCTTGGCTCTGTATTGCCAAAAACATACACAGTAGTACCTGCACACCACAAAGTAAGGATAGGCATAATGGAATGCCTGTTGCAATTTTTTATTGTAATTTCTTTCTGTAATCTCTGGGTTCAGAAAAGTTTGAAAAGGGGAGAAATAGGCATGGTGATCAGTATATTAGAATAGAATGACCTGGAAGGGATCTTGGAGGTCTTCTAGTCCACCCCCCTGATCAAGCAGGAGAACCTATACAATTTTAGATAAGTAACTTGTCTAGACTCTTATTAACAACATCCAGTGATGGAGCACCCATGATTTATGGAGGTAAGCTGTTCCACTGGTTAATTCACTGTTAGGAAGTTTCTTCTTAATTCCAGGTTGCTATATAGGTATTAATTCATGCAAGACTCAATTTAAGATTTGTCAAACATCTGGAAGGGTGCATCTCCCTCCCTCCCTCCCACTCTCTCTCTTTCTCCCCCCTCCCCCCCCTCCTTGAGCCATAGAATTTCTTTAAATAAATACTTTCTGAGATTTTTAATCTATGGCTGAAGATCGCTGAAGTTCTCTAGCTGTTGCTTAGTGGTCATATCCTGGTGAGGTATTTAACATGACTTTGGAGTCCTGAAGTAGTCTCTTTATAACAGATGAAAGAATAAATTAAAGCCAGGAATCTATTAGGAGCTGTGATTTGGCAGGCACAGAAAAACCCAGAGCCTAGGGACGTCTTCCCACACACTGACAATTATGGCTATTTTTCATTAGTAGCAGAGGAGTATATTTTTTCTGAATATACTCATTTCATCTATAGAAATGATTACTGATCTTTCATTTCTTCTTCTAGTGGGAGTCAAATATCAAATGGAACTTCACTTGACAAATCTATTTCAATTGTCAAACCAGAGCTTGTCTCTCTTTCTCTCTCTGGCTCTCTCATTGACAGAACAATTTAAAGGGATTGTTATTGATGATTTTTCAAGTGGGATTTATTGATTTCTGGACTACAGATCTGTATACAATTGAACAGAAGTGCAACCATCCATAACTTGTCAAGGTCAGGGATAGCTTGCAGATTTGGAAATGAGAGGCTGCTTAACTGAATCAAGGCTAGCAGGTAATTATTAGGTCCCACCAAATTACATTATTTAATGAATGGAACCCTGACTATGCTAACTCTATCTGATCAAACAGGACAAGGAGAAAATAAAGAAGTCCCTCAGATAAGTAGGCTCCATTCCATGAAGTCCTTTATAGATAATAACAAGCACCTTGAATGACATGTGGAAGTATACTGATAACTAATGCTTATTTATGAAGCATCCATTGTATTTTTGATCAGCTGTAGTGTCCAAATCATCAAGGACAGGCCTAAATAGAGTGCATTGCAATAATCTGCTCCAGAAGTAATTGAAACATTAATGACTGTCTGAAGGGTCTCCCAATCCAGTTTGTATTATCAGGCTCTGCGACCTTAGGGGAGTAGCAAAATATTAAGATGGCTCCAGTGTAATTAATATCTGCTCTTCACCTGCTCACTTTTTAACTGTACTTTAGCTTTATGCATTGATAATTTTAAAGTTTTTAATATTAATTTGTATACGTAGTTTTTTATTTTGTTTTATACTACCCATAGTCACTTGACTGTGAGATGGGTAGCCATGTAAATAGGATAGATGGATGGATGGATGAAGGAAGGAAGGAAGTTGCATTTGGTACACAAAATGATTTTGTGTGGAGGTTTGATCTGTATGCTTATTAATATACTTGCCTAGTACAGTTGTTCTGGATAAGGGACAGGTATCAGAAACCAGACAATGGTTCTTTCTTCAGAGTGTGAATAGATTGGTGTAAAAAGATACTGCAACATAAATTATGCTTTTTATTGTACATGCTAATAATATGTTGATAATATCAGGATGTTATTAATGTAAAATATAGCACGGAGATCATTCCTTATTAAGGGTCATACTATAATTGCAGCTTAAGGGTCATACTATAATTGCGTTGATTTTTTTGTCTCTTTCTTCTAATTAATCTAACTCACTGTATCTACAATATTCATCACAATGGCCCTGCAGTTAGTTATCCCTCCCCAGCAAACAGTAAGTCACTCTAAAAACCATCTCCATCCCATTTTAATGTGTATGGTACATCTGCTGCGACAAAGATGGGGCTGCAACTGAATGGTTGTAACTGCCATCTTACATTTTTTTATTTCCTGCCAATGCCTTTGGATTTACTGAAAAGCCGATAGAAGCTCTTGAAATAGTGGCTTTTTTGCATGTGATCAGACATTCCTATCAAGGAAAGGCAAAACACAAAAACCATTTCACTGGAAATTCCAGAGTAACTTGCCTGTCTATTTTTCTCTTTGTTCTCTCTTTATCTTACTCATTCACTGTTTCATGTACTCAATGGATCTGATTCAGTGATGCTTTCTGAGTGTTTTAGAATAGAATAGAATAGAATTTTTTATTGGCCAAGTGTGATTGGACACACAAGGAATTTTGTCTTGGTGCATATGGAACTCTTTTTGATGCAAACAAGGCATAGGATCTGCAGTAGCACCTAAACCACGGCACAAACTTGACATGGTAATCTCAACTTTTTGCCATGTCTTCTCCATGAGATTGCCTTTGTTTCATCCCTAGACCATCAATTGGACAACTGAAAGATATCCATAATGATAAAGTTATAATTATTCCAATGTCATCAAAGACTAGTCTCAAGGTGAATAAATTCTGATAGACTCTGTTTTCCATTACTCTGTGGGGAGAGGGGATCAGATGACTGATAGTGAAAGGGAACAGAGGCAATAAAGGCAGGATATAGACTGCCATGGGGACAGCAAATTTTACTTGATATATTTTTCTGCCAACATTAGGAGGGTTTTTTTTAGCAATTCAACTCAGGAATGGGGAACATCCCATAAAGACTCTTTATTGGACAGCTGACAGGCTAGGTGAAGTTTTAACAGCTTTATAATTGAAAAAGGCATACTTTTGAAAACCAAAAATGGAATGAATTACACTGAAATGGAAACAATAAAGAATGTTGTTGCGCTCATTCTTTTCATAATGTGTGATTAAAATTCCAAGAAATTCTCAAATCATTTTTCAAACATGAGAGAAGTACTACTGAAAAAGCCCAGTGGGAGAACTTCCCTCATAGCATCTTTCCTTGAGATTGAGTTGATGTTTGGGAAGTCAAGGAAACATTAGGAGGGATGTTTCTACAATGGAGGACTGAGCTTTCACAGCGATCTCTTAGTTACCAAGAAACTAAAATAATGCGAGAATATCCCAACCTATCTTTTTCTTGGAAAGAATTTCTAAAGGAAATGCTTTTTCATCCAATTAAATGAATAAATTTTTTTTAAAGAATGAAATAGAATTTTTTATTGGCCAAATGTGATTGGACACACAAGGAATTTGTCTTGGTGCATATGCTCTCAGTGTATATAAAAGAAAAGATACCTTCATCAAGGTACAACACTTACAACAGTTAATGATAGTCATAGGGTACAGTTAAGCAATCAGGAAACAATCAATATCAGTATAAATCATAAGGATGCAAGCAACAAAGTTACAGTCATAAGTGGAAGGATATGGGTGATGGGAACAATGAGAAGATTAGTAGCAATGCAGATTTAGTAAATAGTTTTGACAGTGTTGAGGGAATTATTTGTTTAGCAGAGTGATGGCGTTTGGGAAAAAACTGTTCTCGTGTCTAGTTGTTCTGGTGTGCAGTGCTCTATAGCGCCGTTTTGAGGGTAGGAGTTGAAACAGTTTATGTCCAGGATGTGAGGTATCTGTAAATATTTTCACCACCCTCTTTTTGATTCATGCAGTATACAGGTCCTCAATGGAAGGCAGGTTGGTAGCAATTGTTTTTTCTGCATTCTAATTATCCTCTGAAGTCTGTGTCTGTCTTGTTGGGTTGCAGAACCAAACCAGACAATTATAGAGGTGCAGATGACAGACTCAATAATTTCTCTATAGAACTGGATCAGCAGCTCCTTGGGCAGTTTGAGCTTTCTGAGTTGGTGCAGAAAGAACATTCTTTGTTGTCCTTTTTTGATGATGTTTTTGATGTTAGCTGTCCATTTTAGATCTTGTGATATGGTAGAACCTAGAAATTTGAAGGTTTCTACTGTTGATACTGTGTTGTCTAATATTGTGAGAGGTGGAAGTATGGAAGGGTTTCTCCTAAAAACTACCATCATTTTCTACAGTTTTGAGTGTGTTCAGTTCTAGATTGTTCCGGTCGCACCACGAGGCTAGTCATTCAAGCTCCCATCTATATACGGATTCATCATTGTCTCGAATGAGACCGATCACTGTTGTGTCATCTGCGAACTTCAGTAGTTTAACAGATAGATCGTTGAAGATGCAGTCCTTGGTATACAGAAAGAAGAGAAGTGGGCAGAGCACACAGCCTTGGGGGGGCCCTGTGCTAATTGTACAGGTATCTGATGTGATTCTGCTGCTTCTGTTTGTTAGGAACAGGAAGAAGAGAATTTTCCACTTCCACTTCTAACAGTGCTGTTCTTTTTCCTTCCATTATTATAATATGCGGTACTGGCAAGGCTCAGTGCATGAATATTCACAGCTCAAGCCTATCTCAAATCCCAAGAAATGATTTATGGACCCTGTTCTACAAAAACATCAGTATGTCTCCTTTATTATCATTATATTTAAAAGCAACATTTGTTACAATTCCTAAGTGCCATTCCAGTATTCATAGTAACAAAATTAAATTGCAAGACCGTGTGATATTTAACAATAGACTGTGAAATCTGTGCATGTGTGCGTGTCCATTCAGAAAGAAGCTTCAGGCTACAGTGCACCACTTGATTAGTTATTTAAAGAACAGTTTTCATATAGTAACAAGAACACTTACTTCAGAATCACTATTTATAAAGTTGAGAGCCAGTATGATGCGGTGGTTAAGGCATCAGGCTAGAAACTGGGAGACCAGGAGTCATAGTTCTGCCTTAGGCATAAATCCAGCTAGGTGAACTGGTACCAGTCACTTTCTCTTTGCCCTAGAAAAGAGGCAATGGCAAATCTCTTTTGAAAAATCTTGGCAAGAAAACTGCAAGATTTGGTCACCAGGCCTCAAGACTGTTGAAATTTATTGATTGATTGATTTGATTTGATTTATATGGCTATCCTCTCACAGTGACTCTGGGCAGTTTACAAACAATAAAAAACCCAATTTAAATAAAAACAGCAACCCCCTGATATGATTATATGATACTACCGGTAACATAATATGGTCAGAAAGAGTGGTAAAACACTTTTTTGCTGCCAGAACTGGAGCCCTTTTCAAACATTATAATCATGCCTGCATATAGGGAAGCAGGATGCCTCATAATGATTTGTCTATCAAGATTGGTTCTGTTTCTTGGAAAAATAAAGAAAAGCAACTTCTCTACTTTGAGATAGGAGGAGGAACAGAAGGGTGAATATTTGAATGGAGATAACACCCCCCCACCTTATAATATTTTTTTTCTCCATTTGTCCATTTCCCCCTCTTCCTATTCAGTGTCATCACCTTCAAGATATCTTCCATAATATTAAAACAGAATGCAACCTGCCAAAAAAATTAAAAAGGGAATGAAACAAAAATAACAAAAACCCCAATAGGGTGGCCATATGTCCTATTTTAAAAAGGATACTTCTCCACTGGAGTAGCTGCCTGGAGCAAGGTCAATTTAAACATAACAAATTCTACAAAGGGAAATTGGAAAATGTGAAACTATCAATTAAGAACTAGAATTTGGACAACAGACCAAGAATGTACATTGATCTCCCAGATCCCAATTTTCTTAAAATTTGCAGAATTTTATAATCAGCAGAAAGATCAATTGTGTTTCTAGTTGACATTACTTTGAAATGTGCATTTACTATTATTTATCAATATTTCTCTTCTTTCACTCATTTTTTAAAACAATATGCAACTGGTCAGGTGTTTGACCAGAATACAGAGCAGTTGCCTATAAGGGGAAACTATAATATTTTGGAAATTTAGCTTACAGAAAGAGAAGGGAAAGCATGACAGAGAATGTTAAAAACATACAAGCATGCAAACTGAACGATGCAGCTTTTCATTCTCTCTGTAATGTAAGTATTGAGGATTATTTACTGAAACTAAACAGAGAGAAATTCAAGATGGCTATAGTAATTCCTCTGTGCTGAAAAAACCCAAATGGCCACCACATAGCAGCAATGAAAATGCCAAACTCTAGCTCATTTTTGTCATCTAGTGGTTTTCCACACTGCTGGATAATTAATAAATATCATATACATTAATTATAAAACTCGCTGCCATCAGATATGGTGATGACCAGCAATTTAAATGAACTTAAAAGGGAGCTATGCTTATAGAAGAAATAACTATCAATACATTTTACACTCAATGTCTACACATCACATTCTGAATTACAGGTAACTTGCCTCTAACATCAGTAACTAGAGAGCAACAGCAATTTTGCTCATGACCTACTTTATGCTTCTAGCTGACTACTGGCAGTTCAGAAGGCTGGGCTGGATAGTTCTTATGATCTTATCAGTCCCCCAAACTTATTTAGGATAGCCCTCTGTTTCCATAATGGCCATGGGAAGTTCAGAAGCAGTAGAACATGAGGCAGCATGTTCCTCAAAAGCTGGCAATGAATAATTATGATAAATTGTTAAATTGACATCTATCAGGGCTTTTTATTTATTTTTATTTATTTATTATTTATTTTATTTTATTAAATTTTTATACCGCCCTTCTCCCGAAGGACTCAGGGCGGTGTACAGCCAAAGTAAAAACAAAGATATATACAGTTTAAAACAACAATTAAAAAGAGCAAATTTTAAAGGCCGATTATTAAAATTTAAATTAAAAAGTTAAAAAATATTAAAAACCCAATTAAAATACATCACTAATTATGCCAGTCCCGCTTTAATGAATAAATATGTTTTGAGCTCACGACGGAAGGTCCGAAGATCGGGCACTTGACGCAGACCGGGGGGAAGTTCGTTCCAGAGCGTCACTGCCCCCACAGAGAAGGCCCTACTCCTGGGGGCCGCCAGCCGACACTGTTTGGCGGACGGCACCCTGAGGAGACCCTTCGTGTGCGAGCGTACGGGTCGGTGGGAGGCAAAAGGTAACAGCAGGCGGTCTCGTAAGTACCCGGGTCCTAAGCCATGGAGCGCTTTAAAGATAGTTACCAAAATCTTGAAGCGCACCCGAAAGACCACAGGAAGCCAGTGCAAGCTACGGAGCAGCGATGTCACGTGGGAGCCACGAGCGGCTCCTCACATTACTCACAAGAGCCGCATTCTGGACTAACTGCAGCCTCCGGGTGCACCTCAAGGGCAGCCCCATGTAGAGAGCATTGCAATAATCCAGCCTAGACGTAACCAGAGCGTGAGTGACCGTGCATAAGGCATCCCGATCAAGGAAGGGACGCAACTGGCGAACCAGGCGAACCTGGTAAAAGGCCCTCCTGGCGACGGCCGCCAGGTGTTCATCAAAAGACAGCCGTCCGTCCAGGAGGACACCCAAGTTGCGAACCGCCTCCTTTGGGGCCACTAACTGCTTCAACAGTCAGCTGCGGATGCAGCTGACTGTACCGGGATGCCGGCATCCACAGCCACTCCGTCTTGGAGGGATTGAGCTTGAGTCTGTTTCTCCCCATCCAGACCCGTACAGCTTCCAGGCACCGGGACAGCACTTCGACCGCTTCGTTGGGGTGGTCCGGGGTGGAAAAGTACAGCTGAGTATCATCAGCGTACAGATGATAACTCACCCCGAAACCACTGATGACCTCACCCAGCGGCTTCATATAGATGTTGAACAGGGTGGGCGAGAGAATCGACCCCTGAGGCACCCCACAAGTGAGGCGCCTCGAGGACGACCTCTGCCCCTGTCAACACCGCTCATGCACCGTCAGAGAGATAGGAGGAGAACCACCGATAAACGGTGCCCCCACTCCCAATCCCTCCAACCGCGCAGCAGGATACCATGGTCGATGGTATCGAAGCCGCTGAGAGATCTAATAGGACCAAGGCAGAGGAGCAACCTGTCCCTGGCCCTCCAGAGGTCATCCACCAACGCGACCAAAGCCGTCTCCGTGCTATAACCGGTCGGAAGCCGGACTGGAACGGGTCCAGATAGACAGTTTCCTCCAGGTGCCGGGGAGCTGCCATGCAACCATTTCAACAACCTTCGCCACAAAGCGAAGGTTGAGACTGGACGATAATTACTCAAAATAGCTGGGTCCAGGAAGGCTTCTTGAGGAGAGGTCTCACCACCGCCTCCTTCAAGGCGGCGGGAAAACCCTTCCATCAAAGAAGCATTTATAATCCCTGAGCCAGCCTCGTGTCACTTCCTGAGCAGCCAGCACTAACCAGGAAGGGCACGGGTCCAGTAAACATGTAGTTGCATGTAACCTCCCAGCAACCTGTCCATGTCCTCGGAGCCACAGAATCAAACTCATCCCAAATAACCTCAACAAGACGCGTCTCTGTCGTCCCCGCTGGATCATCGCAATCTTGGTCCAAACTATCCCGGTTGAACGATTTTATCGTATAGATAACTGTTAAACTCCTCAGCTCGTCCCTGTAGGTCATCCCGTCCTCTTGATGGAGGAGGAACGGGTCACCCAAACAGGGCGGCCGGGCGGTTATCTGCCGATGCAATGAGGGTGGAACGAGAGACGCCGCCTCCCTCATTGCCACTAGGTAGGTCCTAGTAAAGGACCTCACTAGTGTCCGATCAGCCTCGGAACGGCTAGACCTCCAAACACTCTCCAGGCGTCTTCTCCGCGTTTCATCTCTCAGCTCCTCGGAAAACCAGGGAGCCAATTGAGATCTACGCCGGGTCAGAGGTCAGAAGGCACGACACGGTCCAAAGCCCCAGCCGCGCCCATTCCCAGGCCGCAACCAGTTCTTCAGTCGTGCCGTGGGTAAGATCCTCAGGAAGTGGCCCAAGCTCCGCCAGGAACCTCTCCGGTCCATCAGGCGCCTGGGACGGAACCAACGATTGGCTCCGTCTCCCTACGGTGGTGAGCGGCGGTCTGAAAGTCTAGGCGAAGAAGAAAATGATCTGACCATGACACCGGTTCTTTCACTAAATCTCCTAAATCCAGATCATTTACCCACTGACCAGAGATAAAAATCAAGTCTAGCACGCCTCCCCCAATGTGTGTAGGGCCATCAGTTACTTGAATCAGGTCCAAGGCCGTCATGGAGGCCTGGAACTCCTGAACCACCGTCGACGACAAGCCGGCAGATGGCAGGTTGAAATCCCCCAAGATCAGTAGTCTGGGGATCTCCACCGCCACGCCAGCAAGCACCTCTAGCAGTTCAGGTAGGGCTGTAGTCACGCAGCAAGGAGCCAGGTACGTGATCAACAGCCCCATCTGATTCCGGTGGCCCCACTTCACAAGGAGGGATTCACAGCCAGCTATCTGAGGAACAGTGGACTCCCTCGGCTCCAGACTTTCTTTAATCACAACCGCCACCCCCCCACCCCTACCTTGGGTCCTCGGCTGATGGAATGCACGGAAACCCGGAGGGCACAGTTCGACCAGGGGTACACCCCCTTCTGTGCCCAACCAGGTCTCCGTAATGCCCATAAGGTCCGCGGACTCCCTCTGAATAAGATCACAAATCAGGGGAGCCTTGTTAACCACGGACCGGGCATTGCAAAGCATCAGCCTAGGACCCAAGCTCTGAGGGTCTTGACCATCCAGGGAACGAGTGAGGACTGGGGGGCCGGAGCACGTGATCGCTTTTAAACATCGAACACGTGCTCCCAAAGAGCGATACAGCCCCCTGCCTCCGCCATATCTGCCCCTCCCACTCACCGTACAGATGGGATAATGTTCTCCGCTCTGTACAATCCCCTCCCCCCCGTTTTAAACTGTTACGGATACCACCGTTTTTCAAATATACACTCAATCCTTTTAAAGGCATTCAGATTGGTTGTCTCCCATCATATAATTGGGATAACCTCCAATGTAAAATAGGGATGGAAAATAGAAGGTTCAAAATGCATAATAGTATATAATTCAAAGAGGCACTGCTTTTACATGTTGAACCGTAACTTGTGCAGACAGACTGAATACATCTTCCTTCTACTAGTGCTAATGAGAACATTTTTATAATCAGTGTTCAAGGCCTTTTTCTAGAGAAAGATACAGAAATGACAGGAGCTTCAAAGAATATTAAATGAATTCTTAAGAGATATATTTGAATAATATGTCAGTAAATTTGGTTTTCCTAAGACCACATGTTTCTCCTCTTTGTATGACTGCTTGAATTGGTAGTAAATCTCTTTCAAATGATGTTACAATTTTGAAACATAACTTTGGCTCTGGGTACCAGCAAAAAGGCCAAGAGGAGAACAGCTTCCCTCCAACTCCAAATGCTTAGGCATGATGGTGATGATGGCGAAGAGAAAGACAAATGGTGACAGGATAACTATCTTCTAGTACTTCTCTGCTGTCATAGAGAAGAGGTGGGGTCACCTTATTCTCCAAAAGCCTGAGGGCAGGACAAGAAGTAACGGGTGGAATTCCAGTAAAGAGACCAAGGAGAAATTTCCTGAGAGTGAGAACAATTAATCAGCTTACCTCCTAAACATGTAGATGCTGCACCACTAGAGGTTTTCAAGAATGGATTGGACAAATATTTGTCCAGAACGGTATAGGGTTTCCTTAAGCAGGGGATTGTACTATAAGATCTCCAAGGTCCCTTCCAACCCTATGATGCTATGACGATAATCTGCCAGTGAGGTCCTACCTAGAATGGTTGTGGAATGTGGGTGCTCTGAGGAAGATGAAAGCTATGCCAAAGTTTCAACCATACAGGACAAGTCTCATCAGAGGAACCAGACAAAGTGTGTTCCCCATAAACAATATGGTGAGATGTAATTTATAGATACCCATACCAGATCAGTTGTCACCCAGGGCAACAAGGACTTTGCTAGATGTTGGAGTTCCTAGACATCTGGTGACCCATGAGCTATAGGACTCAGGACTGTTGGCTGAACAACTAGGGCCAGCAGCTGCAGGACTACTGGAAGAAAACTTGTTTAGCAATAGCACTTATATACTGCTTTACAGTGCTTTATATCCCTCTCTAAGCAGCTTACAGGGTCAGTGTATTGTCCCAACAATCTGGGTCATTTTACCGACCTTGGAAGGATGGAACGCTGAGTCAACCTTGAGCCTGGTGAAATTTGAACTGCCAAATTGCAGGCAGCTGGCAGACAGCAGAAGTAGCCTGCAGTACTGCACTCTAAAATCACTGTGCCACCATGGCTCATATGTTTACCCATTGTAAATATTCAAGGATTGAAAAGAAAGAAAAAATGATGTTAATATAAGTCAAGTTCAATGAGGATATCTGAAAAGAATATAGCAGTTCTAGAAAGAATGACATCCACAATTAGAAATAAGAGAAGAGATTCATAATGTGAAATAAAGTATTCAGAGAAGCAGAATTGGCAAACTGCAGGTCTATCTAGGGCAAAAAAAAAAAATCAAAGCTTTGTCAAAAGTAAGTCATACCAAAGAAGCAAAACTCTTAAATTTGACTTGATGGATATGAAGGTCAGCAGCAGCTAAAGAACTGGAAGCTGTGATTTCACTTTCTATTGTATATAATAATAACAGCAACTTAAAACATTCGGCAAAAGAGAGAAAATGTCTAACAAAATGAAAAGTATGGTGTGCACACTTTTAATGTGTTTCCCTGAAAATAAGATCCTGTCTTATATTTTTTTGAACCCTGAAATAAGCCCTTGGCCTTATTGCCATGTGCTCAAAAGCCCGATTATTATCAGGGGATGTCTTATTTTGGGGGGAACAGGATACTAATATTTATATTAGCGGCATTAAGAGGACAGCAGCATCTTTTAGCTACAGTAGGTCGCATGAAATGTAGATGAAATAGAATGGCGACATGACACACACGACTAAATGCATCTTATCTCTCCTGCTGTTATAAATAACACTAAAGCTTGTTGTGAATGGGGAAACCTGGGGGAGGAGAAGCTGTAGGCGAGATTCTTTATGAGACAGTAAAGGCATTTTCATTCTTTCTCAGCCATCTTTGCCTTTAATCCATTCAGATACTTAGCTATTGACGAAATTAATGCATGATTGTCAACGTTATTTAGAATAGAATAACAGAGTTGGAAGGCACCTTGGAGGTCTTCTAGTCCAACCCCCTGCTCAGAGAGGAAATCCTATATCATTTCAGACAAATGGCTGTCCAATCTCTTCTTAAAAACTTCCAGAGTTGGAGCATTCACAACTTCTGGAGGCAAGTTCCACTGATTCATTGTTCTAACTGTCAGGAAATTTCTTCTTAGTTATTTAATAGCAAGTGGCCACTGCCAATCACCTAAAATCCAACCTATCAGTCCATAATTATACATCAAAGTTTCTTTTCTTTTAATACAAATGTGAGCCATGTTTTTAGTAGTGAACAAGAAACTGTTAGAGAGAATCTCCAAACCTTTTTCTTCTTCTCTTAAAATTGTTTCTCTAGGAACAATTACTCTTGCAAAGCAGAATAAACAAGATATAAGAAGGCAACATTCATCTTTCTCCCATAAGAACGATTTTGAATTTCCTCCAAAAGATGTAGGGAAAAGAATATGCACAGTATGAGCCTAAGGGCACTCCCGTAGAAGAGCCCTCTAGCACTTCAACACCTCCAATGCTCTGGGATCCCACCATGACAACTGAGGTTGGCAGCAGATCCTTTATTTGTGTCTCAGCTGTGATATCATCCAAATTTCAAAAGAACATTTATTTATTTATTTATTTATTTATTTATTTATTTATTTATTTATTTATTTATTTATTTATTTATTTATTTATTTATTTATTTATTTATTTATTTATTTATTTATTTATTTATTTATTTATTTATTTATTTATTTATTTATTTATTTATTTATTTATTTATTTATTTATTTATTTATTTATTTATTTATTTATTTATTTATTTATTTATTTATTTATTTATTTATTTATTTATTTATTTATTTATTTATTTATTTATTTATTTATTTATTTATTTATTTATTTATTTATTTATTTATTTATTTATTTATTTATTTATTTATTTATTTATTTATTTATTTATTTATTTATTTATTTATTTATTTATTTATTTATTTATTTATTTATTTATTTATTTATTTATTTATTTATTTATTTATTTATTTATTTATTTATTTATTTATTTATTTATTTATTTATTTATTTATTTATTTATTTATTTATTTATTTATTTATTTATTTATTTATTTATTTATTTATTTATTTATTTATTTATTTATTTATTTATTTATTTATTTATTTATTTATTTATTTATTTATTTATTTATTTATTTATTTATTTATTTATTTATTTATTTATTTATTTATTTATTTATTTATTTATTTATTTATTTATTTATTTATTTATTTATTTATTTATTTATTTATTTATTTATTTATTTATTTATTTATTTATTTATTTATTTATTTATTTATTTATTTATTTATTTATTTATTTATTTATTTATTTATTTATTTATTTATTTATTTATTTATTTATTTATTTATTTATTTATTTATTTATTTATTTATTTATTTATTTATTTATTTATTTATTTATTTATTTATTTATTTATTTATTTATTTATTTATTTATTTATTTATTTATTTATTTATTTATTTATTTATTTATTTATTTATTTATTTATTTATTTATTTATTTATTTATTTATTTATTTATTTATTTATTTATTTATTTATTTATTTATTTATTTATTTATTTATTTATTTATTTATTTATTTATTTATTTATTTATTTATTTATTTATTTATTTATTTATTTATTTATTTATTTATTTATTTATTTATTTATTTATTTATTTATTTATTTATTTATTTATTTATTTATTTATTTATTTATTTATTTATTTATTTATTTATTTATTTATTTATTTATTTATTTATTTATTTATTTATTTATTTATTTATTTATTTATTTATTTATTTATTTATTTATTTATTTATTTATTTATTTATTTATTTATTTATTTATTTATTTATTTATTTATTTATTTATTTATTTATTTATTTATTTATTTATTTATTTATTTATTTATTTATTTATTTATTTATTTATTTATTTATTTATTTATTTATTTATTTATTTATTTATTTATTTATTTATTTATTTATTTATTTATTTATTTATTTATTTATTTATTTATTTATTTATTTATTTATTTATTTATTTATTTATTTATTTATTTATTTATTTATTTATTTATTTATTTATTTATTTATTTATTTATTTATTTATTTATTTATTTATTTATTTATTTATTTATTTATTTATTTATTTATTTATTTATTTATTTATTTATTTATTTATTTATTTATTTATTTATTTATTTATTTATTTATTTATTTATTTATTTATTTATTTATTTATTTATTTATTTATTTATTTATTTATTTATTTATTTATTTATTTATTTATTTATTTATTTATTTATTTATTTATTTATTTATTTATTTATTTATTTATTTATTTATTTATTTATTTATTTATTTATTTATTTATTTATTTATTTATTTATTTATTTATTTATTTATTTATTTATTTATTTATTTATTTATTTATTTATTTATTTATTTATTTATTTATTTATTTATTTATTTATTTATTTATTTATTTATTTATTTATTTATTTATTTATTTATTTATTTATTTATTTATTTATTTATTTATTTATTTATTTATTTATTTATTTATTTATTTATTTATTTATTTATTTATTTATTTATTTATTTATTTATTTATTTATTTATTTATTTATTTATTTATTTATTTATTTATTTATTTATTTATTTATTTATTTATTTATTTATTTATTTATTTATTTATTTATTTATTTATTTATTTATTTATTTATTTATTTATTTATTTATTTATTTATTTATTTATTTATTTATTTATTTATTTATTTATTTATTTATTTATTTATTTATTTATTTATTTATCATATTTAGAGACTGCCCAGGCCTTCATATAGTGACTCTGAACACTATCACTATATATAAAATAAACAAAATGTTCTTCAATACATCTAAGGTTAAAGAATTTTGCTCCATTCTATGAGTCAGATTAAGATCTACTTCTTTAATTGTAGTCTTTAATTTCTTTCGATTACCCTCTAGTAACCAACTTTCAAACGTCCATCTTAATTTTTTTTTCAGACTTCAAGACAACAGCTATTTCCAGTGGGAAGGAATCTTACGATTAATTTCAATATTGTTATTTCAAATTCATCTGGATTCTCAGTTATTTATATATTACTATTACTACTCTTCTATTTGTTGGTAGTCTAAACAGTGTATCATAGCACAAACGTTTTGAATGAAGGTACCTCAAATCTGCTAATTTAATGTTTACAAACTCCAAGACCCATTATTCCTATGTAATTGAAATTTCAAGGATCTACACATGTTATATTTGCAAAGTTGTGACCCATCCAAAGTCACCACAGTCATGCAATTGTGATCTCCCATGCTTCCTGCCAGTTTCCCACAATCAAAGTCAATGGGAAAGTAGACCAGAAGTTAGAAGTTGTTCCCATTTTCATAGCTTCCATTTCTTTGTTTAGGTAAGGAAATATTTCAGAAAGGATGACCCAATGGATCATGGATTATGTAGTAACTTTCTAAAAACAGCACTCTAATCACCCTTTTGCTGTTTATCCCCAGAAATAAAAAAGACAAGGCTTTAAACTTGTACTTTACACTTATTTTACTAAAGATTGAAGAAAACTCACCCAGTGAATGCCATAAAATTTCCAATTCTGAAGATTCTTAACATTTGAAAAGCAGTACAAAAAGTAATTTCAAAAGTTATTAATAAAAGAGGCTCAGCCAAGCTTTTAAGTCTGTAAAGACCATGTTATATCTGTGAGCTTGGTTGCAATCCCTTAATTCCCAACTGCTTGCTCTCCAGCCAATTGCAAAAATCTAATTCCTGAAATCTACTTGCAAGAAACAGCTGTCTGGGCAATCTCACCTTTTTCCAGAGAGATTTTGCAGTTGTGGATCCACCCTCTGGCCTGATCTTGTAATGTTGTAATCTTGTAATTAATGTAATGTCATTCCCTGTTTCTTCAGGGATATCTAGCTTGCTATATCCTCACTAGAAGTCCTCTCTCTGTTCAAATTCTGACAGGTGCAACATGGTTCTTCTTTAAAATATGAGGCTGCTATTACCACTGAGGTCAATTTAGCTTGAATCAAAGTTTATGTGAGGCTTTTTGAATCAATGAATTATAGAGACAAGTTCAGACGTAGTAGTAGATGCTATTGATTCTAAATGTGCATTCACATTTCATTTGCAACCTGCCATGCTGAAAATTGGCCTATTTACCTAATATGAATAATTAACTTAACAAAATGGAACAATTTCTCCAAGTTTTGGTTTTGAATTACAGGTGTTTCATCACCAAGACAAATGTTTTGAAAAAGTTTATTGCCACAACCATTACCATAGCTTGGATGTCAAAACTGTCATGAGAAAGATGATAGAAGTTGCATTGTGACCCATGCTTTACCCCTTCTATACATGGTTGGCAATGACTATATATCTTTTTGTTTTGTCTGGTGTGCACCTACTTTGACTCAATTTTCTGACTCCTAGGTTTAAGTCAGCCATTTTGTTCCAGCTAGCTATTTAAAAAGAAAATAAGACAATCCGCCTGACATTTGTCAGTTTTTGTTATGTATTCTTGTCTGTACCTTTAAATATTTGAGCGGGAAATCAGCACGTTGCTGATTGGACGAAGCCACCAGTAGAACTGTATAAAAGGAGAGGTTTTTCCCCCAGCCTGTTGCTGGGTTCACCCTATATTAAAGAGCTGTTGTCACTACCCTGGTCTCCAGCCTCGTTACTTCCAGAACTTAACACTGGCGACGAAGGTGGGATCTCGAGGCTAAGGAGAACCAGAACCGAGCTGAAGCACGATAGACCCGAACCCAGCAAACACAGGGCAGAAAAGCGGAGATGGCCAGTTACACTCCGCCCGCACCGTTTGACCCGGCTAAAGAGAAATGGGGAACGATATGACCCGTTTGAAAGCTTTCTAGAAGCCAACGAACTGCAAGGAGTTCCAGATAACCGAAAAAGGGCTTATTTCTTAAGCCACTGTGGTCCGGAGGTCATTGATATCGCGGAAGCCCTGGCAGAGCCAACGCCGTTACAATCGGTGTCGTGGCCAACTCTACAGACTTTACTAAAAAACCACTTCGCACCAACGCCGTCCAAATATGTGAGGCGGTTTGAATTCGGAGAGCGAAGGCAGATGGAGGGCGAATCCATCGGTGACTACATGGCCGCCCTAAGAAAAGCGTCCAAGGACTGCGGATACCGCGACCTAGACGAGGTGCTCCTCGAGCAACTCATCCGAGGGGTCAAAGACATCCGTTTGCGGCGACGGCTGCTAGCAAAGAGCAACCTGACGCTGGCCAACGCTCTGGACGAAGCCAGAGCACATGAAATGTCCACCCAAGCGGCGGAGACACTGCAAAAGCCGGTCCCACCAAAGGCGAGCGCGAAGCCAACCCCAGTACACCAGGAGGAGGTTCAGACCGAATCCGGCGGTGAAGATGAGGAAGGGTCTGCCGAACCGAGAAACGCGACAAAGGGGACCGAGACGCGGAAGCTGCGGTGGTCAACACCAGCGCCAACGCTGCAAGTTTAAGGACGCGACATGTCGGTGTGGGAAGAAAGGGCACCTAGCTCAAGTTTGTCGAGCGCCCAACCTTCCCGCCGAAAATTCAAATCGGCCAATCAGGCGGAATCGGCAAGGCGACCCGCGATTGGCTCAAACAAAAAGGCGGATTCAAACCAAACGACTGTGGTCATAGGCGCGCCTCGACCAGTGGAGAAGAAGATCTTCACCAACCAAAAATAGAGGGAGTACGGTGCCGGCTTGAAGTAGACACGGGATCAGCGATCACCATCATGTCCTGGGACACTTTGGCGAAGTCACTGCCGTCAGTCAAGCGCCACCTGCAAGCACAACGGCTACGAGTCCACGACTACCAGGGAATCGCATCCCTGTTCGAGGGACCACCTCCGTCCGAGTCGAGCACGGACCACACAAGAAGACCCTGCCCATCACGATCGTCGAAGGACCCTGCCCAGTCTGTTGGGACTAGACTGGTTTCGTGCCCTGGGCATGGGAGTGACTGGCATCTACAGAAGTGACTGTAACCTGAAAGACATTCTCTTTAACGAGTTCAAAGATGTCTTCAAGGACTGCCTGGGCAAGTACAAGGGGACCCCTATTTCCTTCAACTTAGACCCCCAGGTAGCTCCCATTAGGCTTAAGGCGAGGAGAGTCCCTTTTGCCCTAAAACCAAAAATCGATAAGGAGCTGGATAAGCTCATAAATCAGGGGATTTTGGTGCCAGTCGATCACGCAAAGTGGGAGACGCCAATCGTCACCCCAATAAAACCAGACGGGTCAATTAGAATTTGCGCTGACTACAAGGCGACGCTTAACAAAGCCTTACAGAAAAGCGCTTACCGGTTCCGTGGTGCAACACTTATTGCACTCTTTGGGGCAAGGGCAAGTCTTTGCAAAGTTAGACTTGGCCCAAGCCTACCAACAACTGCCGTGAGCGCCGCTGGCCAAGCCCACACGATTGTAACGCACAGGGGGGCCTTCAAGTGCACCCGATTGCAATTTGGGGTGAGTGTGGCACCAGGGCTGTTCCAAAACCTAATGGAACGACTTCTGCAAGGGCTCCCAGGGGTAGTTCCCTACTTCGATGATGTCCTGATTTCAGGGGAAAACATAGAGTAATTGGGGGAGCGTTTAAGAAAGGTTTTGGGCATTTTCCGGACAGCCGGATTAAAAGTCAAGGTAAACAAATGCCAGATAGGGGTCGAATCCGTCGAATTCTTGGGCTACCGGATAGACAAGAAAGGAATTCACCCTACTGAGAGCAAGGTCAAGGCAATTAGGAAGGCTCCAGCGCCCAAAAACAAAGCAGAGCTGCAGGCATTCCTGGGGTTAGTGAATTTTACGGTCTTTTTAAAGAACAAAGCGACCGTTGCTGAACCGCTGCATAGGCTTTTAGGAAAAAATACTGTTTGGTCTTGGGGAAAGTCGGAAAATAGGGCTTTCGAAGCAGTAAAGAACCTGCTCTCAAGTGACAGCCTGCTTATCCAATATCACAACTCATTGCCCCTAGTGCTGGTTTGCGAATAAATAAATAAATAAATAAATAAATAAATAAATAAATAAATAAATAAATAAATAAATAAATAAATAAATAAATAAATAAATAAATAAATAAATAAATAAATAAATAAATAAATAAATAAATAAATAAATAAATAAATAAATAAATAAATAAATAAATAAATAAATAAATAAATAAATAAATAAATAAATAAATAAATAAATAAATAAATAAATAAATAAATAAATAAATAAATAAATAAATAAATAAATAAATAAATAAATAAATAAATAAATAAATAAATAAATAAATAAATAAATAAATAAATAAATAAATAAATAAATAAATAAATAAATAAATAAATAAATAAATAAATAAATAAATAAATAAATAAATAAATAAATAAATAAATAAATAAATAAATAAATAAATAAATAAATAAATAAATAAATAAATAAATAAATAAATAAATAAATAAATAAATAAATAAATAAATAAATAAATAAATAAATAAATAAATAAATAAATAAATAAATAAATAAATAAATAAATAAATAAATAAATAAATAAATAAATAAATAAATAAATAAATAAATAAATAAATAAATAAATAAATAAATAAATAAATAAATAAATAAATAAATAAATAAATAAATAAATAAATAAATAAATAAATAAATAAATAAATAAATAAATAAATAAATAAATAAATAAATAAATAAATAAATAAATAAATAAATAAATAAATAAATAAATAAATAAATAAATAAATAAATAAATAAATAAATAAATAAATAAATAAATAAATAAATAAATAAATAAATAAATAAATAAATAAATAAATAAATAAATAAATAAATAAATAAATAAATAAATAAATAAATAAATAAATAAATAAATAAATAAATAAATAAATAAATAAATAAATAAATAAATAAATAAATAAATAAATAAATAAATAAATAAATAAATAAATAAATAAATAAATAAATAAATAAATAAATAAATAAATAAATAAATAAATAAATAAATAAATAAATAAATAAATAAATAAATAAATAAATAAATAAATAAATAAATAAATAAATAAATAAATAAATAAATAAATAAATAAATAAATAAATAAATAAATAAATAAATAAATAAATAAATAAATAAATAAATAAATAAATAAATAAATAAATAAATAAATAAATAAATAAATAAATAAATAAATAAATAAATAAATAAATAAATAAATAAATAAATAAATAAATAAATAAATAAATAAATAAATAAATAAATAAATAAATAAATAAATAAATAAATAAATAAATAAATAAATAAATAAATAAATAAATAAATAAATAAATAAATAAATAAATAAATAAATAAATAAATAAATAAATAAATAAATAAATAAATAAATAAATAAATAAATAAATAAATAAATAAATAAATAAATAAATAAATAAATAAATAAATAAATAAATAAATAAATAAATAAATAAATAAATAAATAAATAAATAAATAAATAAATAAATAAATAAATAAATAAATAGATAAATAAATAAATAAATAAATAAATAAATAAATAAATAAATAAATAAATAAATAAATAAATAAATAAATAAATAAATAAATAAATAAATAAATAAATAAATAAACAAAATGTTCTTCAATACATCTAAGGTTAAAGAATTTGTTAAAAAGCGGATGAGCTCTCGGCTCAAGGGGTGCCTGTTATGGGGTGATCGTGTAATCCCGATAAATTAAGGGGAAAGGTATTGGACCTCCTCCACGAGGGTCACCCAGGGATCGTAAGGATGAAGGGGCTAGCAAGAAGCTATGTGTGGTGGCCACTCATGGACTCAGAGATTGCTGAGAGGGTAGGGAAATGCCAGGCTTGCCAAGAGTCCAGACCTCTACCCCCAACGGCCCCAGTCAGGGAATGGGAGAAACCCCAAGGGCCCTGGTCAAGAATCCACATTGATTTTGCTGGCCCTTTCCACGGCCAAACTTTCCTAGTGGTTGTCGACGCATTCTCTAAATGGTTGGAGATCATACTCATGAAATCCACTACGGCCGAGGCAGTAATCGCAGCCCTGCGCCACCTATTCGCAACCCACGGGTTGCCTGACACTCTGGTGTCCGACAACGGCCCGCAATTCACGGCAGCCCAGTTTGAAGAATACTTGGCAGAGGAGGGCATCCGACATGCCCTCTCTGCGCCTTTCCACCCTGCGTCGAATGGCCTTGCAGAGCGTTCCGTCAGGAGCGCTAAGGAGGCATTGTCCAGGCTCAAACCAGGGGACTGGCAAACAAAGATAGACTTCTTTCTGGCCGTGCAGCACAGAACTCCAAGCACAGCTACCGGCAGAAGTCCAGCTGAATTACTGATGGGACGGAAACTCCGGTGCCCACTTGACCGCTTGAGTCCCCATTACACACCAGAGGGTTACAAGGGGGGAATAGACAAAACAAGGAAATGAGCATAGGCGATCGAGTGTGGGCCCGAACTATGGGGACGGCCCAAGTTGGCTCAGGGCAAATAATAAAAACAACTGGCCCAAAGTCATACTTGGTCGAATTACAAGACAACCGAGTATGGAGGCGCCACATAGATCAGATAAGGAGCGAATAACTGAACAAATTAAGCCACAGGAAACAAATTATGACCCTCCTTATTTGAACCCACAGCTGACCATGACCCGGGAGGCGCAAGACTTAGCTGAGGTCCCGGAGGTCCAGCGGCGCCATCAGGTTCCCGAGGAAACAGCAGGAAAATTACAAAAAGTAATCCAAGGCCGGATGGCCAAGAAAAAGTCTGCAATAATCCAAGGCCCGATGGCCTAGAGAAAGAGCTGGGAGGAGAAAACAGACCCTCCGAACAGCTCAAAACACCACCCAGAACTGAACCGCGCAGGTCTGAAAGAACTAGGAGATGCCCAGGTTATTTGCGTGACTATGTCGAAAAATAACATGTAAATAAAATGTAAATAGAGGCAAAGTGTTTTCTGGGAGGGGAGGAGTGTTATGTATTCTTGTCTGTACCTTTAAATATTTGAGCGGGAAATCAGCACGTTGCTGATTGGACGAAGCCACCAGTAGAACTGTATAAAAGGAGAGGTTTTCCCCCCAGCCTGTTGCTGGGTTCACCCTATATTAAAGAGCTGTTGTCACTACCCTGGTCTCCAGCCTCGTTACTTCCAGAACTTAACAGTTTTACTCCAGTTCACTTGGCCTGAGCTGCTTGGCAAACAGAAAGAATTGCAAGGATCCGACTTGCCTGCATTTTAAAGTTGGATTTGTGAAGCCAGCTTTCATTATTTAGAACTTCTCTTTTCTTCTCCTTCACACCAACCAGTAATATTGCTGCATGCATCTATAAACTGAGGTAATGGGAAGCAAATTACTTCATGTCCATGATGATGTCATCATACACATGATTGACCTTGAGTAAAACACCTTCTCGAAAGACTGTTAATAATCATGAGTAATGAAACTGAAATTGAGATATTACACCTTCAGAGCCTTTTATATACATATGTGTATAAAAGTAGATAATCTGTTAGAAATTTCTGTGTTTTGTCAATATATCAAAAAAGGAGATGCCAAATATGAACAAAATCACTTTCAGAGAATTCTTCTGAACTTTTGAATTCTCGTGATTTGGGGGAATGGAATTGATTTTCAGGACTGTATACCCAGAATGCCCCTGAATGAATCTATATTATGATGCATCCTGGCTGTAGGAAGAAAAGTACTGAAAAATTATTGCTTTATTTGTTTATAATATGCCACTAAGCTCTTACAACTCTAGGCAGTTTTCAGTAATAAAATTAAAAACACAGAAATCAAACACATCCAAGTTTTCAACAACAAATATAATAACAGAAGCATGGCAATTCATTCATGGTAAGTCAAGAAAAACCAAAGTTGTCCACAAACACCTGCTTACCTAATATGGTTTTTGCTTTCTTGTGAAATCTCAACATGGAGGCAGGGGGTTATAAGCACATGGAACACCATGGAGACAGACTGCCTTGGGACCCAGGTCTTCCTGATCTAAGATTCCAAGATTTCCCTCCACACGATCCAAGCAGATTCTATTTGGTAGAATCTGCCACTAAGCCCTAATAATGTACTGTGAATTCTGTTTTGATAGCTTCATCTGGTTTGTTTTTATGTTTTCATTATAACTAGCATATTATAAGGAGAAAAGCCTTATTCTGATCTGAGATGGGGAATCATTTCTACGTTCTTAAATTCTACGGTTTTAAAGAATTTAAATAAACAGGAGCTTATTTTTTACCTATCAGATCTGTTACTTACGAAAGTTAACACCAGACAGATCTTCTTCCAATATGTAGTGTGTATCGTGCCTCTCCCCTCACTTCTCTTTGATACTTTGGATATATTTCATGTTTAATTTAACTCAAATGAGCTCTGGATTTCCTTTGAGAATAGTGCACATAGAAAAGAGTTTTTATACATTTACCATAGCCATTCCAGATGCCTCTTCTCTGCAGATCTGCCACTTTTCATCAATCTAGAAACAGAAGGCAATAGAAGTTGCTCATCTCCCAAACTGTTCTCTTAAAGAATGACTCACGTCACAATAATGTTACTAATTTGTTTGCTGTCTTCTTTCAGTCCTCAATCAAACAGAACCCCTTTCAGTTCAGTTTAACTTGAGAGAGGCTGTACACATAACAAACTGCAGCCCTATGAATCTCATTACAGTTGCAGGCTTATGCATTTTCCCCAAAGAAAGCTCACTGAATCCAGGTCTTCCTTCTAAGAAAACAGGAATAAAGTTGCAATAGGGTTCATGTAGTTAATATTTGTTTTATTAAATTAAAAATTTTGTAACCATAGAAAATACAAACCAGTGATGAGCAGAAAAATAAATGAGAAGGAAGGGGGAAAGAAATCAACAATGCAATATTTAAAATAATTATCCAAAAACAACCCGTAACTAAAAATAGCACTTAAGAAAATGAAGCGCCATAAAAGATAGAGCTAAATATAAATAAACAGCAATAAAATCACAGATAAGAGATGATGTCATCTCTTGAGCCAAGAAGTTCTGTCTTCCAAGCTGACTCATGTTGTAACCGCTAGTTATGCTTCCAAAGCCAACTCAAGAAGTATTTTGTCTTTTGAATGGGTGCATTCAATTCCTTTGACAGTAAAAGAGAAAATGGTCTGGGCATATTCACTGTGGAATCCATGATCTTTCTCTGCTGGTGGATCTCTGGGTGGATCCTTTTAACAATGATCAACAAAAAGTAACAAAATGTATTTATTATTTAATAAAAACAGGTACAAATGTGGATAAGTTTTCGAGGAGTGATTTGTTTTTCCTTTCTAGTGCATGGATATACACTCCATTCAAAACATTTCAGGCTAAGCACTCTCTAATTCTTTGTGTACAATTTTTGGCACAGCAGTGTATGAAGAAAGGAACTATTTAGTATGTGACATTCAAGCATAGCTACTTATCATGAACTGATATTTTCTTTTATATGCTTTTAAAAACAGTTGAAAGGGATATAATAGTGTTTGCAAAATAGATCCCGGAGACTTAATGTTTGTTCAATGCTGCTGTAGACTATGAGGTGTTCATATAAAACTTTTTATATTTGAAACCAAGTGGGTCACTGGGAATTTACAGAAGGCAGACTTGAGTGTAGAATATTAGAGCTACAGATATAATAAAACATTTATTTCTAATGTTTTCAATGTGCATGTATCAGGGGTGAAATCCACTTATCTTCGCTACTAGTTCGCAAATGGGAGCGTGCATGTATGCTTTGCTCACGCATGACACATTTGCACATGCGCAGAGGGTCAAAAACAGGACGTGATGATGTCTGGGTAGGTGGTGGAGCCTCCTGCCGCTAGCACTACTAGTTTTCCTGAGCCAAATAGAACTGGCTGCATTTCACCACTGCCATGTATGCATCCCTCTCTCTGTCTCTGTCTCTGTCTCTCTCTGTCTCTCTCTCTCTCTCTGTGTCTCTCTCTCTCTCTCCCCCCCACCTCCCTCCCTCTCAAAGGCATTTGTCCTGTCTTCCAAACTCCCAGACTTTGTGGCGAAGGTTGTAGAGAGTGTAGTTGCATGGCAGCTTCTCCAGTACCTGGATGAAGCTATCTATCTAGATCCGTTCCAGTCCAGCTTCCGGCCCGGTCATAGCACGGAGACAGCTTTGGTCGTGTTGGTGGATGACCTCTGGAGGGCCAGGGATAGGGGTTGCTCCTCTGCCCTGGTCCTATTAGATCTCTCAGCGGCTTTTGATACCATCGACCATGGTATCTTGCTGCACCGGTTGGAGAGTCTGGGAGTGGGAGGCACCGTTTATTGGTGGTTCTCCTCCTATCTCTCCGACCGGTCGCAGACGGTGTTGACAGGGGGGCAGAGATCGTCCGCGAGGCACCTTACTTGTGGGGTGCCTCAGGGGTCGATTCTCTCGCCTCTCCTGTTCAACATCTATATGAAGCCGCTGGGTGAGGTCATCAGTGGTTTCGGGGTGAGTTACCATCTGTATGCTGATGACACTCAGCTGTACTTTTCCACCCCGGACCACCCCAACGAAGCTGTCGAAGTGCTGTCCCGGTGCTTGGAAGCCGTACGGGTCTGGATGGGGAGAAACAGACTCAAGCTCAATCCCTCCAAGACGGAGTGGCTGTGGATGCCGGCACCCCGGTACAGTCAGCTGCAACTGCGGCTGACTGTTGGGGGCGAGTTATTGGCCCCAATGGAAAGGGTGCGCAACTTGGGTGTCCTCCTGGATGGGCGGCTGTCGTTTGATGATCATTTGCCGGCCGTCTCCAGGAGGGCCTTTCACCAAGTACGCTTGGTTCGCCATTTGCGCCCCTTCCTGGACCGGGATGCCTTATGCACGGTCCCTCACGCTCTGGTCACATCTCGTTTGGATTATTGCAATGCTCTCTACATGGGGCTGCCCTTGAAGTGCACCCGGAGGCTGCAGTTAGTCCAGAATGCAGCTGCGCGAGTAGTAACGGGAGCCATCATTGCTCCCATGTAACACCACTACTACGCAGTCTGCACTGGCTTCCTGTGGTCTTTCGGGTGCTCTTTAAGATTCTGGTTACCATCTTTAAAGCGCTCCATGGCTTAGGGCCCGGGTACTTACGGGACCGCCTGCTGTTACCTCATGCCTCCCACCGACCCGTACGCTCACACAGAGAGGGTCTTCTCAGGGTGCTGTCCGCCAAACAATGTCAACTGGCAGCCCCCAGGGGTAGGGTTTTCTCTGTTGGAGCCCCTGCGCTTTGGAACGAACTTCCCCCTGGTTTACGCCAAGTGCCTGATCTTCGGACTTTTTGCCGTGAGTTGAAAACGCATTTATTTATTCAAGTGGGACTGGATTAAAAGTTTTATTAAATTTTAACCGAGGTTATTTATTAATTTTTTAGGGTTTTAAACTTTTTAAAGTCAGCCACTTTTGTAATATGCTTCGTTTTAAATTCTGTTTTGATTGTGTATATTGTGGGTTTTAATTTTGGCTGTACACTGCCCTGAGTCCTACAGGAGAAGGGCGGTATAAAAATCTAATAAAATAAATAAATAAATAAATAAATAATTGAATGTGTTGCACATAAGCATGAAATTAGAAGGTAATATTTTATTACTGTAATGGAGTAATTTTTTAAATGTTAGAGAGTTAAATGGGAGAAGATATTTTCTATAAGCACAGCTCTTGTTTCACTCAACATTTAGATGCAGTATCTATCCATATGGCAAAAGTGAGATACAAGATCATGGCTCTGCCACAAATTCCATATTTTCCAAGGCCATATCTATCCTGTACTTCATACAAGTTGTGTATTGTATTGGGCTACTGTTAGTACTGATTGATTAAACATATCTGTGATCTAGTAATGGATTGCCTTGTCCTTCCAATATATCCTGCAATTTTTCCAGATACATGTGAGTTAGTTTTGGAGGTTTCAGTAAATTGAGGAGATCATTTAAAAAACAAAACAAAAATCACCTCTTAAACCTCACCTTCTCTTCAGAATAGAAGAAGGGGGGGGGACAAAAAGCAAAAAAGTAGAGAAAGAATAACACAAAATTAGTTACAGAATTAGTTAGCAAAGAGAAAGGGGAAAAGAACAAGGTAAGATGGCTAATATTTTAGGGAAGGATAATGTATTTGATAGTACCATGGAGATATACAGAGAGACTTGGAACAATTGTTTGAGGCAAACGAGATAGTTGCTGGGGAACAAAGGATTCTTTTTAACGTTGTGTTGAGATGGAGGAAGCATAAACATACAGTATTGAAAAGTTTGTATGCCTCACAAAGTCCACAATTCTGCATTGATGATTTCAGGTTCCATAAGCCCAAAATCAAAACAGGAGAAGTCCATTGCTGTGCATGGAGCTGACCTTAAAATGCTATCTGACAGTAATGAAGGACTAAACAATACATTTGGAGATTGGCTGCTTTGTGAAACTCTGAAAAGACATTAAATAAAAACCCAGAATAAAGGCAGATTTAACATTTAAGACATCATTTGAAATTGCTATCTCCATGGAAACTGCTCCTCGAAATGGTTGAGAGTTGTAGTTATGAAAAAAGCAAATGTGAACAAACTTAGAAGAGCAGAGGGGGCCAGGTCAAAATGAATTGTATTACTGTTATGGCAGAAAGTAATGTATAACAATGCAATGTAGATTTAAAGGAGAAACCTGAGGAATATGCAATAAAGTGGGATATATTGGATTGTCAATAAGAAAGGTAATTTATGTGCTAAAGGTAAACAACCAATGGCCACCAAGCCATTACTTAAATCAAATTTAAAACATCACAGATAAAGAATTCGATAGAAACATGAAAAGCTAATCTTTTTACACATAGATTATCCATTTCTATGACATAAAAGGTAGAATGAGACTAGCGATATGACTTACACCAGAAAAGAAATGACACAATTATCAGTGTTATGGGATGCTGGTTCAACTGTATTATTTATATCACAACATTAATTTGAGAACTTCAGATTTGCTAACATTTATGGAGCTTTATCACACCTGTAACCAACTTACACTTGATAATGGTTTATTTGGTAGGAAATGAGAACTACCATATCAGTAAAGCTGAGAACTTGAGCGTTGAGAAGCTACATTCTTATAGTAATAAAAAGTAAAGGCACTAGTTTACATATTCGTTTAGTGGCCAGAATTACATATACACACACACACAAACCTTGAACAGCTTTTAATGAGTTGTTTAGGCTACCAACATGTCCAAAAGATAGCAAAAACAATACCACTTCATCTATGGGAATTACCTGCCTTGCCCTAGCAAGGAATTTATGCAGACTTAGTAGGAACATTTGTGAACACTATTTTGTTTAGTTGCAGTGATGCATGCTGAAAATGCAGGGGTGTTTCCAATGACTTCAATAACAGCCACTTATACCCAAAAGGCATTGTAAGAATTCTGGGCAAGAACAAGTATTCCAGAACAATTATTGAATAACAATGGACCATGATTTGTAGCTGAACAGATTCAGCTGAAAAAAAGAATGGAACCAGACATATACCAGGGCCATATCACCCAGCTACAAATGGTTTGGTTGACAGAACTTGTTCAGAGTTTCAAAAATTCTTTGTGGGCCCTCCCTGGAGAAAACATCCTACTGAACAAAAAGCTGGCAATTTTAAAATTTGCAAATGTTTTACTTGCAGCGCCCAAAACAAATCAAATGGCAGTGATATTGTTGTTGGGTTCACACACAGTCTATTGAAGAGAACAAAGGCATATTATTGGTTTTCCCTGTAATGGTGTCGGTGGGAGTGGTCTTGCTGGTTCCTGATGGGCTGTTATTTACTGTTTGTTTGACTGAGTTAGTAATTCTTTGATCTCTCTGTTTGAAGAAACAGATTCTATTTTCATATAGAAGTCACCACACTGCTCAATTTATAAACTTGGTAGGGTTGGCAAAGAAGGAGCTTAGTACACTGGGTTATTGTTATTGTTTAAGCATGCTCTAGGTTATTGTTATTATTGTTTAAGCATGCTCTTATCTTGACCTTCCTATATCTTCTGTAATTCTTGCAGACTTACTGGAGTACTCCTCTTAATTGGTTCTGGGAAACAAGATGAGAACCAAAAACAATGAGTACCAAACAATTTCCCCCCCCATAAGGAATAATGTAGTGAATCACAGGCAGCCAACACCAACAAGTTCTAGCTTGTGCGTTGAGTACCAAACAAATGATGAGTAAAATTTTGGCCTCAAAATGCATTGAGTACCAATTTTGATGGTTTTAAAGCAGTTGAGTACCAAGGTACCATTGTAGTTTTAAAGTTTTTAAAAGATAAAAGTTTTCAAAGAAATATGAAGTAAAGAAGAAGAAAAAGAATGAAATCAAAGAGTGCAAAGGTGCAAGAAAGGGAAAAAAGTAAAAGAAAAATAGAAAAGAAACAAACAAACCTAAAATAAAGAAGAGATTTTTGATCTTATTTACAGCAGTTATAAGTATAATTATAATACCTCCTTCTCTAAAGTTAAAATATGACTTTCTTCATAAATTCATTATTATTATTTTAGGTTTTATGCAAAATCCATAAGAGATTGCTAGTCAGCAATGAATATATTTTCCTTTCCCTAATCAGTCAGGTCATTTTGGCTATCTCAAAATCCAAATCATACCCATTCTTTAAAAGGATCTTTTCTTTCAGAAAAATAGATATATTCCCTTGAATTGCTATTTTCTTGTCTTCATATATAAATTAGTCCTAAATAGTCCATCATATGAAAGACAAATTTTGGTAATTTCCCTTGAGTGATTTTAATATTTTTCTCAAAAAAATATTGAATTATGGTGAATTCACTCCATTCCATTTCATAAGAAAAAAAAAACTATTAGTCCCTCCATAGGTCCTTCACAGTACTTCATCCTAATTTGAGGCATAAAATACCAATATCAGAGTTTTAATCCCATGCAAATTAACTTCCACCCCAACAAATTTACTATGTTCATCAGTCAATACACATTTTGGTTATAGTTGAAGATTTAACGAAATAAATCCATTTTCTTTTTTTAGCTCCTGTTTAAATAAATTCATCTAAATTTTTAAAATCAAATATTTTATATCCTTTTTTTCTGATATGTCTGTCTTGGAGGTGAATTATATGTTTTAGTTTTTTCAAATAATGATTTTTTTCTCTATTGAGGAGCAATTTGCTCATTTATATTCCACATTAAGCATTTGTAATCCATAATCAAGCCAAACAGTTAGACAAATAATATCATCCCTTTTACTTTCCTGTTATAATTGTTGACGTTTTTGTGTACTCTCTTCTGACACCTCGTTTTGAATCTTGTCCAATTGCTCTATAACTTCTTCTACAAATCCTCTCACTTTCTGGACAGTCTTCTGACAAAACCTCTACATTTTAAAAGTAAAGTTTGTCCCATTGTAATGGACTCTTTTTCTGTTTTAATTCATTGGTCAAAAAAGAATACCCTTTTCTCTTAAACAAGACTCTAATACCAGTTTTTTTAAAAAGAACAACTAATCTATATTATTAATCTTCAATCTTATATTAAAATGCTTCTGCAAAACTTGATCTTTATTAATAATAACTTTTATTGAAATCTAAAAATGCAAAGATAAAAAACTAATAGTAATTAAGAAAAATACAAAAAAGTGCTATTGCTATTGCTAATTGAGGGGTTCTGAGTATGTAAAACTATTATCTTTTGCCCCTTAAAGAATTGGCTCATTTCTTTTTTTCTGTTTTACACATGGAAATTTTCTAAAATAAATGACCATAGTTTTGTGGAATTATTTGTCTCCTATAAAAGGGAGATGTTTTAAAATGCTTTGGAGGATTATTGTGGATTTTCAGAATTGAGGTAATTTTTCCTTAAATAATTTCTGAGGCCCCTTCCCTCCCTCCCTTCCAACCTCCTATCAGGGTTACTACTACTACTTTCATGTCAGGAACACCAGAGCATTTCTGGGTTGAAAGGATTGAACAGTGACATCACCATTAGCCAGGGGATGCCCAGTTGGGGGCTCCTTTTCCATCCCTGTTAAGCTTCCCACTGAAGTGGTACCCATTTATCTACTCATGGTCACCCCCTTTCAAACTGCTGGACTGGCAGGAGCAGGAGCATATGATGGGAGCTCACCCCATCCTGCAGCAGCAACTGGGTTTCAAATGCAAGGCCACAGTATCCTAACTCATGATCCACTGCACTCCCCTCACTCAGGGTTAACAATGGTGTTCCAAACCCAAGTCAAATGGTCTAACAGTGCACACATTGGTTGAACTTCCTTTTAGTTGCATTACTTTGCAGTCGTTTGAGAGAGATTGGGCCATTAGCTTTAACTGCATAGGCTGATTGTGAGGTCTCATGCTAGCAAATCAGTATATTGGAGATAATATAATGATTCCTACTTGTCTCAGTGCTCAGCATTACAATGATACAGCAGGACTTCTTAGAAATGTTTTGCTGTCTGGAACAAAAAATAAAGAGGTGCCCCATTTCATTTCCTAAAGATGACTCAATCAGAATCAGATCTAGTGATGGGAGACCATTCTCAATGTCGCATAAATCTCCCTCCCCTCCTTCCCCCAGCACTTTGCTGCTACCTGCCTCACTCTGTCTAATGGTAAGGCCAGCTCAGTACTGCAGCAGCATGGAGTGTCTGATATGGCCATCATCTTTAGGAATGGTAATAATATAATCATTATGCTTTGCCATGATCAATAATTCTCCCAGGTCCTGGGCGGTTCATTATTTCAAGGCCACAAAACCGAAGACATTTTATGTGTGTCCTTTGTTTGTACTCTTTAAAAACTGAAAGGGAGTGGCTGGAAGGTGGGGACTGGAGATGGCAACGTAAGACTGAAAATCCTGTTTGAAAAGAGAGAAAACTTGCCACAAGCACAAACAAAATTTGTTTGTTGTCATATGTTATTGTGAATTAGAAGTAACCAGGGAGTTGTCCAAGTTTTTTTTTTTTTATGATACCACATTATTCAGTGTGCTAAAATCAAAACAAGAAAACAGCTCCCCAAAGAGCAAATGAACAGTCATGAAAATTTAAGTATGGTACAGCATACTCGGAGGCTTCAGTTAGTCCAGAATGCAGCTGCGCGGGTGATTACACGGGAGCCACGTGTGGCTCCCGTGTAACACCGCTCCTGCGCAGTCTGCACTGGCTACCTGTGGTCTTTTGGGTGCGCTTCAAGGTGTTGGTTACCACCTTTAAAGCACTCCATGGCTTAGGGCCCGGGTACTTACAGGACCGCCTGCTGTTACCTTATGCCTCCCACCGACCCGTACGCTCCCACAGAGAGGGTCTTCTCAGGGTGCCGTCCGCCAAGCAATGTCGGCTAGCGGCCCCCGGGGAAGGGCCTTCTGTGTTGGAGCACCTACCCTCTGGAACGAACTTTCCCCTGGTTTGCATCAATTACCTGACCTTCGGACCTTTCGCCGTGAATTGAAAACACACTTGTTTATCCAAGCGGGACTGGCTTAATTTTTTAAATTTTTTGAATTTTAATAATTTTAATTGGGGTATTTTAATTATGGGTCAAATATGACATTTTTAAATTTCTCGGCCACGAATATAATATGTTATTTTAATTGTTGTTTTAATCTGTATATTGTATTGTTTTAAATCTGGCTGTACACCGCCCTGAGTCCTTTGGGAGAAGGGCGGTATAAAAATCTAAATAATAAATAAATAAATAAATAAATTAGTAACCTAAAATGATGCATCTCAAGTTAAAAAAAAGTCCTTCCTAACTTCATATATCTGCTAAAACAACCTGACTTGGTGATAAGTGATCACCAAGGAAATATTAGCTAGGGTCATGCTGGATTTCTCACTGAAAATCTTGGCCACAGTGTACAGCAAGACTAACAGAAAGGTATATCCCTGAGCTACAGTTGTTAGGATCAGAATGAAAACTCAAACTGCCAATACGGCCAGTCTTTTTATTTCTTTTACAAAGTCATTGGATGATTGCACTTAGAATGCTAAATGAAGTAGGATGCTTTGGTAAAGTGGCCTTCAGTCTGACTTCTTAGAGTGCTCTTCCCCCCTCCCTCCACTCCCCCAACAAATGCTATTCTGGATAGGGCAGTGGGAAAGTATTGGAACAGAAAAAGGAGCAATAAACATTGAATTGCAAATAATTTACTTTGGCATGACTTTTCCAAAGCACAGTCATACCAGTCTAAAATTCATTAGCTATCCTGAATTCAGAGTCATTGCCATGAATTAAACTGACAGACAATCCGCTTCTTTGAAAACAAAATAAGTAATGGAAGTTCATTAATGGAAGTGCAGACAGCTGAGTAAGCTGGGTGTGTTGATAAAATGGTTGAGGAAGAAACCAATTTGGAAACCACTAAACAGACTTCCACTGCTACTGCTGTGATTATAGCCTAAGCTGGCAAAATTGCAAAGTGGTAGGAAATTCAGAATCACTGAAATTAAGGAAGCAATATAGTTCAATTTGCCCAGCCAAACAATAATGAAGCAAAGAGTACCATAAAACAGTCTGTCGAATCAAGAACTAGGAAGATCTAAGAGCACAGGTGTCAGGCTACCTCTGATTATAACTAGGAAAGAATACACCTTGACTTCATTTGCAAATAAAGAAAAGTACTTTTACTAATTACATCTGGATAGCAGCAGGGTTTAAGCTGAATCTGAGACAGAATATGGCTGACAATCTGTATCACCCTATTCCTCCCTCCTCTTTCCCAAAAGGTCATCAGGTCTGGTCCAATGCCAGCTCCTTCCCGGGGTCCCGTGGTAATCTTCTTCCGCAGGTCTCTGGTTGTCAATCAAATCAGGAATGCTATGTCCGTTAGCGTTCGCGCCCAAACATTCCTGTGAATTCAAAACATTAATCTCTCCTCCCACCTTAATTATGTCAAACCGACACTCTTAAAGGCCCCTCTCTTCTTAACTTGAATCCAATAGCTATTTACATTAGAAATACAATTCCATTCTATCTAACAACTGAAATACAATCCAATTCTATCTAACAACTGAATATAAGGAGTACAAAGAGATACGAAGTTTGGAGTGGAGGCTGACAACAGGTTTCTGAGTCATGATAAAGCAGGAGCTGGGCAATGGGGATGTAAATGCCAGTTGTTTACAGTGCTGAAGATTTCAAAAATAAATAAATATTCATTTTTGAGACATATTGCCAGGCAGAAATAACCAGTTGTAATTATTAAGACTGCAGAAGAAACTCTAGTTCTTCAGAATCTTTCTTGAAGCTGCAATTTGCAGAGCTGACACTTCTAAATTTTATTTATCTATTAAATTTATATGCAGCCTGATTTAGGCACCAAACTTAATTAAATAAATTAAAACATAAACATCTTTCAACTTTTGCAATGCCTTTTGTTATTAAGGCTCCAACAACCCAAGGGAACCATGTGTGTCATGCTGCTTACCTACCGTATTGCTACTGCAACTGAAAAAAAAAGGAATTTTGATTATGATCTGAAGAAGAGTAGGCAAAGCAATATTTTGATAGCCTGGAACTACACTTGATATTATTGTGGCTATTAAAGGTTATAGTGGATAAGTTGCTGTCTGTAGCGGATGTGACTATATTCTGGATCTAGTTGTGTTCCTTTCCTGAACTGGATGGTAGATGGCTGTGCCTTGTTTTTCAACCCGGTGAAGTCTATTTTAGGTTTAGAATTTTGTGGTTGTCAGCCTCAAAATAGCAAGAAACACTGTCCGCTGGAATTTATCAGCATTATCAGAGAGCTTCAGATGTTCTAGAATTAGCGATTGAGGTTGGAGCAGCTGGATAGTTCTGCTGAAGAAAGAGATAGATCAATCTTTCCATGCTGTAAAGAAAAATGTTTCCAGGTGTTTAAGGTCATGTTTTGAAGGCTTCTTAATGCCTTGAAGACTGAATAATAAAGGTTTGGGGGGAGAGAGAGTCACCAATATTGAAAGAAGAAAATGGAACAGGGGAAAAAATATATATGAAGGACCAATTGAAGAGGCAGAGGATTTATTTTCAGAGACTAAATCGATCCAATTTGGACTTGCGTCGCTTCTGCCTGCCCCCATGTTTTTCTAATTTTTATTCCTAATAAACAAAACCCATGCCCTCTCCCTCCCTTCAGTAGTGGTGGTCCTGGTGATTAGCTGTGAAGGTATCCCAGTTCAAACAGAACTGCCTGAGGTCAACCTTTTCACACCTTTTTTCCTGAATCAACTATGACCTGAAATTTCAAGCAGGCTCTACTGCAGGGATAAGTATCCTGCTGCCAGTGGATACCAGTTATGCCCTTGTTGCCAATTAGGCTCCCTGCCTTACTGTTATTTAATGTTTGGATTCCTTCAGTTTTGTAAAAACCAGATACACAGGAAGCTGGCAAGCTGCAAAGCAAAGCACAGACTCTAGCATTATCTTTATTTCCCTGAATGCCTTTGGGTCTCATAGGCAGTTTTAGAAAATAAAAATAATTAGTGGCAAGAGACGAGGGCTTTCTTTGGAATTGTGCCTACTTGTGCATAAAAACAAAATCAAGAGTAAGCTATGGTAGCTCTGAATAGAGCCAGCTTTGGGGATTGTACACAGGAATAAGCCAGAGGACAGCAAGCTGACTTCTTTGCCTTCGGGCAAATAGGTATTTTATGACACAATGGTTGCATTTCTGAATGTTTTTATTGCATGCTCTCCAACTTCTGGCTAAGTCAAAAAGCTTGCATGTCTGTTCTGTAGGGCAAGCACACCATTTAAGGTTGCAGTGACTCAGCATGTGGAATTAACTTCTCTTAGTCTCCCCAGTTAACATCCACACCAGTGGCGAAACAATTTTTTTTTGCTACCGGCTCTGAGGGCGTGGCTTGGTGGGCATGGCGTGGCTTGGTGGGTGTGGCTTGGCTTGGCTTGGTGGGCATGGCAGGGGAAGGATACTGCAAAATCCCCATTCCCTCCCCACTCTCCATTCCCACCCCACTCTAGGGCCAGCCAGAGGTGGTATTTGACAGTTCTCCAAACTGCTCAAAATTTCTGCTACTGTTTTCCGAACTCAAAATTTCCACTACCGGTTTCTCTAGAACCTGTCAGAACCTGCTGGATTTCACCCCTGATCCACACTACTTCTTATATAGCTGTGATGGTGAACCTATGGCACGCGTGTCAGAGGTGGCATGCAGACCCTTCTTCTGGTTTCTGGTGTGGTCTTTGAGCGCGCCGGAGCGCCAGAAACCCAAAGACCAGCTGGCTGGTGCGCATGCACGTGCTGGAAACCCAAAGATCATCTAGTCTTTGGGTTTCCGGTGCTCTGGCACATGTGCATGCATGTGCATGTGCACATGCGCGCATTCTGGTTGGGCACTCGGTGCTGAAAAGGTTCACCATCACTGTTATAAAGCATTTCCTAGTCTATATCAGTATATTTTCTGGCCTATTTCAGGATAACATTGTAAAAATAAAAAAAAATTAAAGCCTCAATAGTGAGGAGTAAATAGCTTTATTTCCATAGTGATAAGTTCTACAGGTATGATTGATTATATGCAACCAGATCAGTATTAACTCTTAGCAGCCAAATGGAAAGATCTTCTCCAGGAGGATCTGTCCCCAGCTGGGTCCTTCAGGTCTTCTACTAGTGCAGTCAATGGTGCAGTAAATAAGTGAGAGCCACAGAGGCAATTCCAGGAAGGAAACAACATGTAACACATGAGTCTATGAATGAATGTGAGAAGGCAACCAGTTACTTCTCCACATGATGGAGCTCGGACCTGAGACATGAATGGAAAAGGGCACTGTTATGTATTAGTGTTGTACCTTTAAATATTTGAGCGGGAAATCAGCACGTTGCTGATTGGTCAAAACCTCCAACAGAACTGTATAAAAGGAGAGGGTTTTCGCCCAGCCTGTTGCTGGGTTCACCCTATATTAAAGAGCTGTTGTCACTACCCTGGTCTCCAGCCTCATTACTTCCCGAACCTAACATTGGCGACGAAGGTGGGATTTCGAGGCTAAGGAGAACCAGAACCGAGCTGAAGCGCGATAGTTCCGAACCCAGCAAACTCAGGGCAGAAACGCGGAAATGGCAAACACGCCACCCGCACCGTACAACCCGGTCAAGGAGAAATGGGGAACGTATATGACCCGTTTCGAAAGCTTTCTAGAAGCCAACGAACTACAGGGGATCCCTGATAACCGCAAACGGGCTTACTTCTTAAGCCATTGTGGGCCGGAGGTCATCGAGATTGCGGAAGCCCTGGCAGAGCCAACGCCGATACAATCGGTATCGTGGCCGACTCTGCAGACTTTGCTGAAGAACCATTTCGCGCCGACGCCGTCCAAATACGTGCAGCGGTTTGAATTCGGAGAACGTAGACAGATGGAGGCATCTACAAGTGACTGTAACCTGAAAGACATTCTCTTTAACGAGTTCAAGATGTCTTCAAGGACTGCCTGGGCAAGTACAAGGGACCCCTATTTCCTTCAACTTAGACCCCAGGTAGCCCCCATTAGGCTTAAGGCGAGGAGAGTCCTTTGCCCTAAAACCAAAATTGATAAGGAGCTGGATAAGCTCATTAATCAGGGATCTTGGTGCCAGTCGATCACGCAAGGTGGGAGACGCCAATCGTCACCCCATAAAACCGGACGGGTCAATTAGAATTTGCGCTGACTACAAGGCGACGCTTAACAAAGCCTTACAGAAAAGCGCCACCTGCAAGCACAACGGCTACGAGTGCACGACTACCAGGGAATCGCATCCCTGTTCGAGGGACCACCTCCGTCCGAGTCGAGTATGGTCCACATAAAAGACCCTGCCCATCACGATCGTCGAAGGAACTCTGCCCAGTCTGTTGGGACTAGACTGGTTTCGTGCCCTGGGCATGGGAGTGACTGGCATCTACAGAAGTGACTGTAACCTGAAAGACATTCTCTTTAACGAGTTCAAGATGTCTTCAAGGACTGCCTGGGCAAGTACAAGGGACCCCTATTTCCTTCAACTTAGACCCCAGGTAGCCCCCATTAGGCTTAAGGCGAGGAGAGTCCTTTGCCCTAAAACCAAAATTGATAAGGAGCTGGATAAGCTCATTAATCAGGGATCTTGGTGCCAGTCGATCACGCAAGGTGGGAGACGCCAATCGTCACCCCATAAAACCGGACGGGTCAATTAGAATTTGCGCTGACTACAAGGCGACGCTTAACAAAGCCTTACAGAAAAGCGCCACCTGCAAGCACAACGGCTACGAGTGCACGACTACCAGGGAATCGCATCCCTGTTCGAGGGACCACCTCCGTCCGAGTCGAGTATGGTCCACATAAAAGACCCTGCCCATCACGATCGTCGAAGGAACTCTGCCCAGTCTGTTGGGACTAGACTGGTTTCGTGCCCTGGGCATGGGAGTGACTGGCATCTACAAGTGACTGTAACCTGAAAGACATTCTCTTTAACGAGTTCGAAGATGTCTTCAAGGACTGCCTGGGCAAGTACAAGGGACCCCTATTTCCTTCAACTTAGACCCCAGGTAGCCCCCATTAGGCTTAAGGCGAGGAGAGTCCTTTGCCCTAAAACCAAAATTGATAAGGAGCTGGATAAGCTCATTAATCAGGGATCTTGGTGCCAGTCGATCACGCAAGGTGGGAGACGCCAATCGTCACCCCATAAAACCGGACGGGTCAATTAGAATTTGCGCTGACTACAAGGCGACGCTTAACAAAGCCTTACAGAAAAGCGCCACCTGCAAGCACAACGGCTACGAGTGCACGACTACCAGGGAATCGCATCCCTGTTCGAGGGACCACCTCCGTCCGAGTCGAGTATGGTCCACATAAAAGACCCTGCCCATCACGATCGCCGAAGGAACTCTGCCCAGTCTGTTGGGACTAGACTGGTTTCGTGCCCTGGGCATGGGAGTGACTGGCATCTACAAGTGACTGTAACCTGAAAGACATTCTCTTTAACGAGTTCGAAGATGTCTTCAAGGACTGCCTGGGCAAGTACAAGGGACCCCTATTTCCTTCAACTTAGACCCCAGGTAGCCCCCATTAGGCTTAAGGCGAGGAGAGTCCTTTGCCCTAAAACCAAAATTGATAAGGAGCTGGATAAGCTCATTAATCAGGGATCTTGGTGCCAGTCGATCACGCAAGGTGGGAGACGCCAATCGTCACCCCATAAAACCGGACGGGTCAATTAGAATTTGCGCTGACTACAAGGCGACGCTTAACAAAGCCTTACAGAAAAGCGCCACCTGCAAGCACAACGGCTACGAGTGCACGACTACCAGGGAATCGCATCCCTGTTCGAGGGACCACCTCCGTCCGAGTCGAGTATGGTCCACATAAAAGACCCTGCCCATCACGATCGCCGAAGGAACTCTGCCCAGTCTGTTGGGACTAGACTGGTTTCGTGCCCTGGGCATGGGAGTGACTGGCATCTACAGAAGTGACTGTAACCTGAAAGACATTCTCTTTAACGAGTTCAAGATGTCTTCAAGGACTGCCTGGGCAAGTACAAGGGACCCCTATTTCCTTCAACTTAGACCCCAGGTAGCCCCCATTAGGCTTAAGGCGAGGAGAGTCCTTTGCCCTAAAACCAAAATTGATAAGGAGCTGGATAAGCTCATTAATCAGGGATCTTGGTGCCAGTCGATCACGCAAGGTGGGAGACGCCAATCGTCACCCCATAAAACCGGACGGGTCAATTAGAATTTGCGCTGACTACAAGGCGACGCTTAACAAAGCCTTACAGAAAAGCGCCACCTGCAAGCACAACGGCTACGAGTGCACGACTACCAGGGAATCGCATCCCTGTTCGAGGGACCACCTCCGTCCGAGTCGAGTATGGTCCACATAAAAGACCCTGCCCATCACGATCGCCGAAGGAACTCTGCCCAGTCTGTTGGGACTAGACTGGTTTCGTGCCCTGGGCATGGGAGTGACTGGCATCTACAAGTGACTGTAACCTGAAAGACATTCTCTTTAACGAGTTCGAAGATGTCTTCAAGGACTGCCTGGGCAAGTACAAGGGACCCCTATTTCCTTCAACTTAGACCCCAGGTAGCCCCCATTAGGCTTAAGGCGAGGAGAGTCCTTTGCCCTAAAACCAAAATTGATAAGGAGCTGGATAAGCTCATTAATCAAGGGATCTTGGTGCCAGTCGATCACGCAAGGTGGGAGACGCCAATCGTCACCCCATAAAACCGGACGGGTCAATTAGAATTTGCGCTGACTACAAGGCGACGCTTAACAAAGCCTTACAGAAAAGCGCCACCTGCAAGCACAACGGCTACGAGTGCACGACTACCAGGGAATCGCATCCCTGTTCGAGGGACCACCTCCGTCCGAGTCGAGTATGGTCCACATAAAAGACCCTGCCCATCACGATCGCCGAAGGAACTCTGCCCAGTCTGTTGGGACTAGACTGGTTTCGTGCCCTGGGCATGGGAGTGACTGGCATCTACAAGTGACTGTAACCTGAAAGACATTCTCTTTAACGAGTTCGAAGATGTCTTCAAGGACTGCCTGGGCAAGTACAAGGGACCCCTATTTCCTTCAACTTAGACCCCAGGTAGCCCCCATTAGGCTTAAGGCGAGGAGAGTCCTTTGCCCTAAAACCAAAATTGATAAGGAGCTGGATAAGCTCATTAATCAAGGGATCTTGGTGCCAGTCGATCACGCAAAGTGGGAGACGCCAATCGTCACCCCATAAAACCGGACGGGTCAATTAGAATTTGCGCTGACTACAAGGCGACGCTTAACAAAGCCTTACAGAAAAGCGCCACCTGCAAGCACAACGGCTACGAGTGCACGACTACCAGGGGAATCGCATCCCTGTTCGAGGGACCACCTCCGTCCGAGTCGAGTATGGTCCACATAAAAAGACCCTGCCCATCACGATCGTCGAAGGAACTCTGCCCAGTCTGTTGGGACTAGACTGGTTTCGTGCCCTGGGCATGGGAGTGACTGGCATCTACCGAAGTGACTGTAACCTGAAAGACATTCTCTTTAACGAGTTCAAGATGTCTTCAAGGACTGCCTGGGCAAGTACAAGGGACCCCTATTTCCTTCAACTTAGACCCCAGGTAGCCCCCATTAGGCTTAAGGCGAGGAGAGTCCTTTGCCCTAAAACCAAAAATTGATAAGGAGCTGGATAAGCTCATTAATCAAGGGATCTTGGTGCCAGTCGATCACGCAAGGTGGGAGACGCCAATCGTCACCCCCATAAAACCGGACGGGTCAATTAGAATTTGCGCTGACTACAAGGCGACGCTTAACAAAGCCTTACAGAAAAGCGCTTACCCGGTTCCCGTAGTGCAACACTTATTGCACTCGTTGGGGCAAGGGCAAGTCTTTGCAAAGTTAGACTTGGCCCAAGCCTACCAACAACTGCCAGTAGACGCCCGCACAGCCGAAGCCCAAACGATTGTGACGCACAGGGGTGCCTTCAAGTGCACCCGATTACAATTTGGGGTCAGTGTGGCACCAGGGCTGTTCCAAAACCTGATGGAACGACTACTGCAGGGGCTCCCAGGGGTAGTTCCTTACTTCGATGATGTCCTAATTTCAGGGGAAAACATGGAGGAACTGGGGGAGCGGTTAAGAAAGGTCTTGAGCATTTTCCGGACAGCCGGGTTAAAAGTCAAGACAAACAAATGCCAGATCGGGGTCGAATCCGTCGATTTCTTGGGCTACCGGATAGACAAGAAAGGAATTCACCCTACTGAGAGCAAGGTTAAGGCAATTAGAAAGGCTCCAGCGCCCAAAAACAAAGCAGAGCTGCAGGCATTCCTGGGATTGGTTAATTTTTACGCGGTCTTTTTAAAGAACAAAGCAACTGCTATGGAACCGCTGCATAGGCTCTTAGGGAAAAATACTGTTTGGTCTTGGGGAAAGTCAGAAAATAGGGCTTTTGAAGCAGTAAAGAACCTGCTCTCAAGTGATAGCCTGCTCATCCAATATCACGACTCATTACCCCTAGTGTTGGTTTGCGACGCCTCCCCTTATGGGGTGGGGGCTGTACTCAGCCATAGACTTCCAAACGGCACAGAAGCCCCTATAGCGTTCTATTCGAGAACGATGTCCTCCCCAGAGAGGAACTACAGCCAGTTAGACAAAGAAGCACTAGCCATTGTGTCAGGGGTCAAGAAATTCCACGAGTATGTATTTGGGCGGAATTTCGAAATCGTGACTGACCACAGACCGCTACTAGGAATACTGGCTGGCGACCGCCCAACGCCTGTGGCACTTTCGCCGCGATTGACCCGATGGACTATATTCTTAGCCGCTTATTCGTACAAGCTGCAACATCGACCAGGAAAAGAAGTGGGGCATGCAGACGCGTTAAGCCGATGCCCACTACCTGGGGCGACCCAAGACCCCACCCCAGGGACACCCATCCTACTTATTGACTCATTGGACTCTGGCCCAGTCACATCTAAGGAAGTGGCTCGGGCATCATACCGGGACATTGTGTTAAGGACTGTACTCGGTTGGGTACAGAGAGGGTGGCCCGCTGCGCCGGGCGAAAGGTTCAAAGAATTTGTCAAAAAACGAGATGAGCTCTCAGCTCAAGGGGGGTGTCTGTTATGGGGTGATCGTGTAATAATTCCTGAAAAGTTAAGGGGAAAGGTATTGGACCTCCTCCACGAGGGTCACCCAGGGATCGTAAGGATGAAGGGGTTAGCCAGAAGCTATGTATGGTGGCCACTCATGGACGCAGAGATTGCTGAGAGGGTAGGGAAATGTCAGGCTTGCCAAGAATCCAGACCTCTACCCCCAACGGCCCCAGTCAGAGAATGGGAAAAGCCCCAAGGGCCCTGGTCAAGAATCCACATTGATTTTGCTGGCCCCTTTCACGGCCAAACATTCCTAATAGTTGTGGATGCATTTTCTAAATGGTTGGAGGTCATACTCATGAAATCCACTACGGCCGAAGCAGTAATCGCAACCCTGCGCCACCTATTCGCAACTCACGGATTGCCGGACACTCTGGTGTCCGACAATGGGCCTCAATTCACGGCAGCCCAGTTTGAAGAATACCTGGCAGAGGAAGGCATCCGACATGCCCTCTCTGCGCCTTTCCACCCTGCGTCGAATGGCCTTGCAGAGCGTTCCGTCCGGAGCGCTAAGGAGGCATTGTCCAGGCTAAAGCCAGGTGACTGGCAAACAAAATAGACTTTTCCTAGCCATCCAGCACAGAACCCCAAGCACGGCCACCGGAAAAGCCCAGCCGAATTGCTAATGGGACGGAAACTCCGTGCCCACTGGACCGCTTGAATCCCCATTACACACCAGAGGGTTACAAGGAAAACTAGAAAAGACCAGGAAATGAGCATAGGCGACCGGTGTGGGCTCGAAACTATGGGGACGGCCCTAGTTGGCTCACAGGACAAATAATTAAAGTAACTGGCCCAAAATCATACGTGGTAGAGCTACCCGACAACAGAATGTGGAGGCGCCACATAGATCAGTTAAGGAGACGAATAACCGACCAAACTGAACCAAATGAAACATATCATGATCAATACCAATTTGATTCCACAGCCAACAATGACCCGGGGGAGGCGCAAGACTTAGCTGAGATCCCAGAGTTCCAGCGACGCCATCAGGTTCCCGAGGGAAGCGGCAGGGAAATTGAAAAAAGTAATCCAAGGCCCGATGGCCAAGAAAAAGAGTCGGCCAATAATCCGGAGCCCGTTGGCCCAGAGAAAGTGCTGGTAGGATAAAACAGCCCCTCCGACCAGCTCAAAACACCACCCAGAACTGAACCGCGCAGGTCAGAAAGGACTAGGAGACGCCCAGGTTATTTGCGTGACTACGTCGAAAAATAACATGTAAATATTTATGTAAATAGAGGCAAGGTGTTTTCTGGGAGGGGAGGAGTGTTATGTATTAGTGTTGTACCTTTAAATATTTGAGCGGGAAATCAGCACGTTGCTGATTGGTCAAAACCTCCAACAGAACTGTATAAAAGGAGAGGGTTTTCGCCCAGCCTGTTGCTGGGTTCACCCTATATTAAAGAGCTGTTGTCACTACCCTGGTCTCCAGCCTCATTACTTCCCGAACCTAACAGGCACTTTGATTCCTGTTGAAATCAACAGTGCTCTTTAAAGTTACTCTTTTGTCTTAATGATATTGTTTAACCATGTATCATGTAATTACTGTGACAATGGATGCACTGTTGGAAGACCTGAAGAACCATGTTGAGGACAATACCTTAAAAACAGCTGTCCTCTGAACCACTCCATATTCTTTGCATCTCTCTGCACCCCCTCCCAACACTCACCATGCCTAGAATAGCCATTTTCCTGACTCCTTCTCTCCAGCCCCAATGGACTTGGAGCTTTTTCTGTGCCAGCAGCTTACAGTTCCTACATTGCCTGTTTGTTGCCAACCAAATCTTTTGCTTCTCTGCACATTTGCTTTCCTCTCCTTTCCCTTCACTCAGGGAGGAAAATCTTTGCTAAACTAGGGTTACCAGACAACTGGAAAACAGAGGGCAACTCCTTTCTGTCCTCATTTAAAGCCTTAAAATCAAATATTGTCCAGGGTTTTTGTTTTTTTTGAGTATCTCTTCCTCAGCAGTTATTCTCCAAGGTGCAGAGCTTCACTAGTAAGTGCTAAAGCAAGTTAATAAGCTCCTTTTATGACCATAATTAGTTGATGGGTACCCTCCAGCTGCTGCTGCCTGAAATTGACAAGACCTTAATCAATTACACACTGAAGGCTTTCAACTCCTAACTGGCTCTAGCACATTCCTGCAATTGAAAAACCAGTTTTTCTGATGCTTGAAAAAGTAGTTTCATATACATATTGGCCTAAGCACATTTTTGCTGCAATTTTTCTACTGTAATTTTTGTCGAGGGTGCCAAAAAAGTTAAACCATTAATGAGTTCTCATTTTTCTCCATTTGTCTTCCTTTCCAATTGCCTATGTCCTCCTTTGCCTGTCCAGATATTTGATAACTCTATGCTAAACAGAATACTGCAGGCAGTTTTCCATTTCTCCTTCCTGTCTCTCTACTTACTCTGAAGTAATCTTTCCTATCATCCTTTCCTTTTCTCTTTGGCCTCTTAACCTCCCTTTCTCTGTTCCTATTATTATTCTTGCATAGTAGTTAGGATGATGAGACTCCTGCCCCACACTTCTCTTCACACCCCATGCATCCTTTTGTGCCCACACTCAGCTCCTTTCTTTAGCATTTCCCTGGCTCCTGAATTTTGCTTCAACTTCTTGGCTCCTTGGAGTTTTTCATGCACTGGTCTTCACTTACTCTAAGTTTGCCTAAGGTGGCAGCTTATCTCTTTCCTCAGCCTCCATAACAATAGCCAACTTCTTACACATGCAATCAGATTTTAACCTCATTAATTACTCTCCGTTCCAACCATCAGGTTGTAATACAGAATTTATACCCTGACAGTTAACTGATAAGTAGGTCCAAGGTCTGACAAGTGGTGCCAAAGAGCTAAGCATGGCTGGTAAAAAGCATCAGGAGCCAGCCTCCCAAGTACTTCCAGCAACCTGGCTGTGTCATTAAGTGGGGAGATTTTTATAATAGGCCCAACCGAACAAAGCATTCTTTACTGGGGCTCATTCCATTTGCAGAAGCACTTTGCATACTTGAAGGCCATTTACTGTAGCTCTCATCAGCTTTGCTTTTTTCTTCTTGACACAAATGGCTGCATACACTGGACTTCCACTGAGCTTATAATGCTATGCTTTGCAGCCCCCAACCATTAACGTGGGCTATTGGAAGTTTGGGTACAAAAACTGCCTTTGCAAACACGGCAGTCAGCTTCCAGTTCTAGACACCAATTGCGTGTTCCTTTCAGTTGCTTTTCCTCTCAGTTTGTTTGTTCGAAATTTTGTATTAATGAGATGTCTCAAACAGTCTTTATCAACTCCAGTCTGCTGCCGCCACCATATGGCCCCTATTTACCTGCTGACAACATAATTAGCCATCCACCTCCTGTAACATTTTCAACACTGGCTTCTGAAACACACCAAATAACAACTCCCACCATTACTCTCATACTATTCAAGAGGTGACAGAATAAAGCTACGCTTTTATCCCATGTTCCAAGAAGCAAATTAATTGTGACAAATCTTTGGCAAAAATAAAGGTGACACCTACCTTATTTCAGTATATTCATTCCATATTGGCTTACATCAGATATGGCAATTTCAGTATAAATGTATCTCTAATTTATAACATCTTGCAGGAGGAGGATAACCAGATGGGTCAAGAAGGTGACTAATGTCTTGTCACCAGAAAATTGGTCCCTGCTATTTTGGAAGGAGAATGTAAGGATAACATCTGAAAGAAGATCTCTTACTGCATTTATTTATAAGGCAAATTTATAAGGATAACTGCAAATAATAGAGGGTTATGGTGCATCTTGAAACCTTGGTAGCACCAATTATTGTTATTTTTATTGATGAGCATGAATCAAGTATGTAAAAGCAAGAACAGCAGCCTGGCAACCTGGCACTGCCATCTTACCCAGAACCAAAATTCAACAGTTCCAGAAAGCACAAAAATTCAGAGATACTTCGATCTTGTTCAGTTGAGCTGAAGCCTGTTTTGCCTTATCCAGCCCCCCATAAACCTCCAAGCATTGAGACAGACCTCCCATGGCATCACTCAGATGGCCGGGGATGGAGATATAAAGCTGATTATCATCAGCACTCAAACCTCTAAAACAACTTCACCCAGCAGCATCATTTTAGATGTTAAATCTTATTGTGCTAATTGTCTTGGGTCATTCTGTAACTTTTCATGTATTGTTCCATGATGTTCTATGCGACTATTAGCTAGGATGGGAACTGGTGGTGTTGAGTGTTCAGTCAGGACAACTTGTTACCTTTTTTATGAACACGATCTTTCTCCCAAAAGTGGTTTTTAATAGATGCATATTTGTTGAAGTACTTACAAATCCTGAAACGATATCTTTTCAAAATGATCCATCTGCAACACTTTTAACTCCTAGATTAAATGCATTATTAGTAGGATTGGGCCAAATCATTTCTTTCCTATTCATCATCTTGTTCCAGAATCTTCTGAAATTGTCACCTGACAATATAAAAATGCAACATTCCATGGACAGCAATAGCTATTTGTATCAAACCTAGTTATTCTGGAAAAAGACAGTAGTAGAAGATGGAAGGAGGTGCATAGTTGCAATGTGAACCATTTTTTCTCTTTTTTGAAAAAGGAAGATTATTATAAAGCACGTGAATTAACCTTTCCTTCCCTTCTTCACGGTAAAGTGTAACGTGGGCAGCCATTTTTGAACAGGGCAGCATCCAATTCAGGTTTCCCTGACAGCCATTTTAGAACCAGCATTCACTGTTATTTGGGCTACTTGCATCAAGAGATTTGCTCACTGAAGTATTAATACTAGGGCAACAAATTACAGAATCCAAAAAACAGGACTGCATTCAAATTATTTCACTCGCAAATTCTGGTCATCTCATTTGCTTAATGTAATTCACTGTTTTAGTAGAAATTTCTACAAGTAGTCTGCCACTTACAACCAATTTTAATTACTGTTCAAAGTTACAGTGATTTGGAAAAAGGATGGGACTTACAACCATCCTCAAAATTATGACATTGCACCCAGGGGTGAAATGTAAAATTTGTTACTATTGGTTCTGTGGGCGTGGCTTGATGGTGGAGGGGTAATGTGACTGGGTGGGCGTGGCCAACTTTTTTTTTTACTTTTAAAAGCATTTGTTTTACAACCTCTTCGGCAGAAGAGGTTGTAAAAAAATGCTTTTAAAAGCATCTGGTGATCAGGCAACTCAGCTGGGATCAACAGAGGAGCCTTTTAAAAGCTTTTAAAGGGTTCTGACAATCTCAGCTGAGTTGCTTGATCACCAGAACCTTTTAAAAGCATTTTTTACAACCTCTTCGGCCGAAGAAAAAATACTTTTAAAAGTAAAAAAAAACAAAAACAAAACTCTAATGATCACATGGCTCAGCTGGGCAGGGGGGGGGAGGGATTTTTGCTACAAGTTCTCTGAACCACCCGCTACCATTGCTACTGGATTGGGCTATCCAGTCCGAACCGGGAGCATTTCACCCATGATTGCACTGCCCTGTGGTCCCAGTTCAGGTACTAGGAAACCGCCACATATTTATGATGCTTGCAGCATCTTGTGGTCACATAATCACAATTTGCAACCTTCCCAGCTGGCTTCCATCAAGAAAAGGCAACAGGAGACGGTGGATTCACTTAATTACTGGGTGGTTTAGTTAATAACCACATGATTTGCATAACAACTGCATTGATTTGCTTAATGAACGTGATAAAATGGTCATAAAAGTTAGGCCTGGTCACATGATGACTCACTAAAGATCATATCACTTCAAATTGAAATTCCAGTGCCAATGGTAGGATACTTGTTCAGAAGTACTTGTGTTGCCCAATAACATACACAGTGGCTATTATTGGACAGAATGTTTTGACATAGCTGAGAATTCTGATTTTTATTTTGAAAGTTTTTGAGAAAGAGCTTGCTGAAAATGCCATACCTCTGGAAAAGAGGGGAGACATATTTGTGGTGACTTTTACTTTTACAGTCACTATAAACCCCAGCCTATCATTATTGCTAAATGAATTAGATTTTGTGGAACAAATCACAGAGTGAGAAAAGCTTGCAAACTCTTTTAGTGATTTTAAAAGATGATATGTCTTTTGTGCATTTGTGCAATTCTCAGACCACATTTTGCAAAATAACTTTGTGGCCTTCATAAGGAAGTATTATCTGCATAAATGAGTTTACTTTAAAAAAAACAAATCTGACTTTTCAGCCTGCCTGTAGCATTGCTTTAACCATGAAGCTGACCAGACTGAATTCTCAGCAATTAAAAGAACATAAAAATAATACACAGGCAGAGATGCGCATAAAGTATCAGCATCTTCCTAGAATAGCAACAATAGAGCCGGGTTATGCAGGATAAAAAGTCCATCCTTTTAAGAAAAAATTGGATTCACTGGAGTAATTTAAAAAGGCCTGGGCCATTTACAGTCAAGCAAGTTGATATGGGTTTTTCTGTCTCTCACACTTTGGAACATATACTTAATAACTATTGAGTTCTTTTGAAACAATGATATGGCACAGATGTGGTATTCAGCAGGTTCTGACCAGTTCTGGAGAACTGGTGGTGTAAATTTTGAGTAGTTCGGAGAACGAGTAAATACCACCTCTAACTGGCCCCGCCCCCATCTATTCGCTGCCTCCTGAGTCCCAGCTGATCAGGAGGAATGGGGATTTTGCAGTAACCTTTCCCTGGAATTGTGTAGGAATGGAGATTTTACAGTATCCTTCTCCTGCCATGCCCACCAAGCCATGCCACACCCACCAAGCCACGCCCACAGTACCAGAAGTAAAAAAAATTGAATCCCACCACTGATATGGCACTATAAAAGGACTCAAAGCTTTTGTTAATGGCCTTCGATGCTAGGGCCGTTCTTCACGAATCACATTATTTGCCTTACTCCCTCAGGGAATCTATAGAAAAGGACCTGGAATCTGAAGGAATAGATCAGCACGGCATAATGTCATGTGCCTAGCAGAGCCACTGAAAAGGTTTGATTGTAGTTGTTCTAAGAACCCATTACCAGAGACAGAGAGTCTATTTGCTACACTGATTCAAGAAAATTGCTGTATTGACTTATTGTATGCTTGTTTTAAATTCAGTCTGAAAGCAGCACCTAATCATCAAGTCTCAGAAAGGCCCGTATCAATACTGAAGACTTCCTCTAAGTTCTTTGGAAGGGTTCAATGGGTTCCGCAATTTTTCAATATGCAGTAGATCAAATATTGCAAGGCTTAGATTGTATGGTCTGCCTCCTGAACAGTATTTTGATTTCTGCTTCCTTTATTGAAGAACATTTAGCACCGCTAGACATTATTAGAGTGAAACCTATTGAACTATTGAACTGAATTATTATTAGACTGAAACCTATGAAGTGGAAGTAAAATTATTTAAGTGACAATTACTTCAAGAATAAATAAGGTATCGTTGGTTGGCGTAGGTGTCATCCCATAGAAAATAAAGGTCTCTTCTATGAAATTGTGTCATCTGGAGGGGTTAAAGGGGCATGCCTCTTCCATCACATTGCATCTGCTCTGTGAAAGGCACTCCTTCCTAAGATTTGGAGGAAATTGTCCTTGCTGTTTCTGGGGACCATTGGTTATAAAGGAGTTTCTTATGAACAGAACAGAATAAAAGAATTAGAAAGGACCTTGTAAGTCTTCTAATCCAACCCATTGCTCAAGCAGGAGACCTTATATCGATGGACAGCCATTTCAGACAAATGGCCATCCAGTCTCTTCTTAAAGAGTGATGCAGTGATGAAGGCAAGCTGTTCCCCTGGCCAATTGTTCTCACTATCAGGAAATTGCTCCTTTGTTCTAAGTTGCTTCTCTCTTTGATTAGTTACCATCCATTGCTTCTTGTCTTGCCTTCTGGTGCTTTGGAAAACAGGTTCACACACACACACCCTTCTTTGTAGCAGCCCCTCAAATATTATAATGTAAACTTTCATGATAATCTCATTCATATTCAGGTAAAAAAGTAAATAAACTTCCAGGTAGATCTGTTATGGCAATTTCATCATAGAAACCTAATAAAGAACCACCTTTACAAGTACTTTGTTGGAAGATGCTTCACTTGCTTTGGGGTAGAGTGTAGCTAATTGCATGTATGCAAGCCTCCAAAAGCATTGGACTTAGAGTTATTGAAGGTTGTTTTTTAAAAAAAAACAAAAAAAACAAATAGATTTTTCTATTGTTTTTATCATAAGAATTTGATAAAAAGAGGAGGAAACTAGTAAATTGTGACTTGGATTATTGTTTTCCAAAGGGCACCACACAATTCACAGGTAAGAATCCCATGATATCCTAACAGCCATATTATGTCCAACAATGGGATTAAATTATGTTTACTAGCAGAGTTCCCTGTTAGGCTTTGTTGCTATTTTAGAGACACCACATAGTGTTGAAGGTGACATTCAACAGGGTGCTAAAAGCAGAATGCACATAACTTGCAGCCTAACCTGCTTTTTCTTTTTTTTGCCCTAGTTTTTAATTCACATGGAATAAAAAAAAAGGACACTTTGGAACTGGCCCTTCTTGATAAAATCAATATTGGTCATTTTTCTTATTTCTTATTTTTGTTCATGCTATCAGATTGCCATGAAGTTTTTTTTTTATATTCCACTTCCATAACTGCCGTTCAGGGCAACATATCCAATCAAGAAGCAACCAGCTGATCAGAAGATACTTGAACACAGATTCTTGCCCAAGGCAATGATATATTCTCATGATGGTCTACATTTAGAATTTCTGATGAATGTCTAGAATTTTGAATAGGTCTGGGACTGGGTCCTATATCTTTGCATTTGAAAGTCTATTTTTTAATATAGTGATAACAAACGATTTCTTGAATGAACAATTTGTGTAGTCATTTATTTTATTTTATTTATTTATTTTATTTATTTATTTTGTCAAACACAACAGTATATATAAGTATAAGCATGAAATAACCATAAAAATTGGATACAATCAAGGAGAACATTAGGACAGGAATGGTAGGCACGCTGATGCTCTAATGCAGGCCCCTTACAGACCTCTTAGGAATGGGGTGAGGTCAATAGTTGATAGTCTTTGGTTAAAGTTTTGGGGATTTTGAGAAGAGACCACAGAGTCAGGTAGTGCATTCCAGGCATTAACAACTCTGTTACTGAAGTCATATTTTCTACAATCAAGATTGGAGCGGTTCACATTAAGTTTAAATCTATTGTGTGCTTGTGTATTGTTGCGATTGAAGCTGAAGTAGTCTTCTATAGGAAGGACATTGTAGCAGATGATTTTATGAGTTATATTCAGGTCATGCCGAAGGCGGCAGAGTTCTAAATTTTCTAAACCCAGGATATCAAGTCTGGTGGCGTAAGGTATTTTGTTGTGATCAGAGGAGTGGAAAACTCTTCTTGTAAAATATTTATTTATTTATTTATTTTATTAGATTTTTATACCGCCCTTCTCCCGAAGGACTCAGGGCGGTGTACAGCCAGATAATAAAAAACCCACAATATACACATTAAAACAGAAACTTAAAACCAAGCATATTACAAAGATGGGCGAAATTTAAAAATTTAAAACCCTAAAATAATAACCCCAATTAAAATTTAATAAAACTTTTAAGCCAGTCCGGCTTGAATAAATAAATGCGTTTTCAGCTCACGGCGAAAAGTCCGAAGATCAGGCACTTGGTGTAAACCAGGGGGAAGTTCGTTCCAAAGCGTAGGAGCTCCAACAGAGAAGGCCCTACCCCTGGGGGCCGCCAGCCGACATTGTTTGGCGGACGGCACCCTGAGAAGACCCTCTCTGTGTGAGCGTACGGGTCGGTGGGAGGCATAAGGTAACAGCAGGTGGTCCCGTAAGTACCCGGGCCCTAAGCCATGGAGCGCTTTAAAGGTAGTAACCAAGATCTTAAAGCGCACCCGAAAGACCACAGGGAGCCAGTGCAGACTGCGCAGTAGTGGTGTTACATGGGAGCAACGAGTAGCTCCCATAATTACCCGCGCAGTTGCATTCTGGACTAGCTGCAGTCTCCGGGTGCATTTCAAGGGCAGCTCCATGTAGAGAGCATTGCAATAATCCAAACGAGAAGTGACAAGAGCGTGAGTGACCGTGCATAAGGCATCCCGGTCAAGGAAGGGGCGCAACTGGCGAACCAAGCGTACTTGGTGAAAGGCCCTCCTGGAGACGGCCGCCAAATGATCATCAAACAACAGCCGCCCATCCAGGAGGACGCCCAAGTTGCATACCCCTTCCATTGGGGCCAATAACTCGCCCCCAACAGTCGGCCGCGGTTGCAGCTGACTGTACTGGGGTGCCGGCATCCACATTTCTGGACACGCTCAATTGTATTAATGTCCGAAATTTCTTTTCCTTATCGGATCAACATATGGTAGTTCTATTTTAAGCATAGCATTAGCTCATCCCATGGAAAAATGAACAAAATTAGTCTAGGCTGGGGGATTGGTTGAAAAAACATCTTACTAGGTTCTTTCATATTGTAATGCGGAAGATTTTAACAAGCTCATCCACAATACAACAGCAACCGTGACTGGTTCTTATGAGAGCTGAAGTGAAAGCCTAGGAAACAAAGATAGATGGGGAAAAAAGCAGTAATCTGATATGAAATGATGTATTTGGGGCACCTGTTTTCTTCTCATATACCCTGTCTTACATTGTCTCCTCCCTGTGGTGATTTTATCAATGTAGCAACTCATATTTCTTTTACTATGACAATTTCAATGACATAAAATGTTTCTATGACAGCGGTGCATAGAAACCTACTTATTAAACAGTGCAGCTAGAAACGGAGTACAGTTCAAACACGTACAAGAATTCAAATACCTCAGTTCCATAATACAGGAAAAGAAAGTTGTCTCAATTGCTGTGGTTTAAAAAAATGGTGCTGCCATTATAGTTTTTAGTTCAATCATCTCATGCTTATGGTGAAAATCCATAATTAAGGAGAGGGTGATTTATTCTCTCTTCTCAAAAAGCCATCACTGAACCAAATCATGTGGACAATTTTTGTCCTCTTTCTAATCTTCCCATTTTATGTTACACTACATCAGTGTTTTTCAACCTCAGAAGCTTTATGATATGCAGACTTCAACTCCTAGTCTTAAAGATGCTGAAGTTGAGAGATTGATGCATTACATCAAGCAAAAATTCATGGATTATTTGGACCTTTTTCAGTCTGGGTTCAAGCCTGAGTATGGGTCTGAAACAGCATTAAACACACTTTTGGATGACTCTGGTGGAAGTATGAAGGGGTGGTGTATTATTGTAGCTCTCCTTCATTTCTCACCGGCTTTTAATACTCTATATCATATTATCTTTCTGAACTTAATTCAAGGGCTGGGAGTGAGAAATTCAATAAGACATTGGTTCTCTTCTCTTCTGTCAATTCCAATTGGTTTTGATGGGAGGGAGAGATCCTGCCCATGGCCTCTGCTTTCTGGGATCTCTACTCTCAGTGCTTGATGTTCTCCCCACTTATATTTAAAATTGACTTTAAGCCAATGGCACTGAGTGAGATCATCTGATGGCATAGGATGAGTTATCATCAATAAGTGGTCTCAAAGGTGCTTTTTCAAAAGGCAACTGGAGTGTTTGTTCCTTGAGGAAGAAGAAAAAGACATTTCACCTCTCATCCAAGAGGCCTCTTCTGTTCTGACTGAATGGTGGAGATTTTTTCTTTGAGGAGGAGGAAGAAGATGTTTTGCTTCTTCTTTTCACTTCAAAACTGAAAAAGTTTCTTGGATGAGAAACTGCCAAATGGATGAGAAGATACCAAAACTTCTTCTTCTTCCTCAAGGAAAAAAACAGTCCAGTTGCCTTTTGAAAAAGCACCTTTGAGATAACTAAGACCTGGGTGACTGAGAATCTCCACAGACATCATCTCTGCTATGGCTGACCAAGTAATGTTGTGAAGGTTCTGTCTCAATGGGGAATAAAATTCAGTTCAACCCTAGCAAGATTGAATGGTTTGAGGTTTTAAAGCCTGCAAATTCTGGTGATTTTCCATCTCTAGTTCTTGATGGGAATCCTTCTGAACTTGTGGTTCCTGTTCTAGCAGTATGTCATAGCCATGTCCAGGAAAGCTTTTGCACATATGTGTTTTATACCAATTGCATCTTTTACTAAAGTAGGATGCACCGTTCATATTGATCAATGCCTTGATTGACTACTATAATACATGAGGCTGCCCCTGAAGAAAATCCAGGAGCTGGTCCAGAATGTGCAGCACAGGCAATTAAGAAGGCCACTCATTGGCCCGCATCTTGCACTGATAAGGAAGTTTCCCATGGAAAACAACATGGCTGAAAAATGCAAGCAGCTGCTCAAATGATTTGAATAGATGATCAGTTAAAAAACTCACCCTGCCATCATTAGTACCATCAATGGTATTGATTGGTCTTTCAAGCCCGATCTTTACATTTTCATAAGACACAGTAAAATACATTTGCCATGGAAAAGGATGAAAGCAGATTTAGGGTTTTTGTACCCAGTGGATTCATGTGGGAGAAAATGACTATCTGGATGTCTGTTTATATAGCAATATCAATGCAGTGATCCCTCCACAATCGATTCCCTTTTTTTCCTGCTTGTAGCATATGATTCAGGATGCTTGGTCAGTTGGCTGGCAGTTCATATTTTTAATTCTCCCATCTGCTACAAAGGAGGCTAGGAAGTTTCCCATCAGAAGGAAAGAAAACAAGTCCATGGAAGTACAACTATAACTGATGTCACAATAGATGGAAATGGGAGATTTAACACCCCTCAATGGCAGTAATAAGAGGGATTAGTTGAAATTTGAATAAATTGTTTCAACCAGATGGTATGAATTTTGACCTGAAGGAGTTAAAGCAAATCCTCTGGGTTAATAGCTAGGATATCTAGCTTTTTGCTTTCCATTCCATTCCATTCCATTCCATTCCATTTTATTAAACAGATTTCTGTGCTGCCACAATCAAAATGATTCTTGGCCCCTTATGTAGAAAAAAATATGATATCATATCATATAACATATCATATCATAATATTTACCAAAAAAAATAGGGGGCATAGAATGTTGAAAGTACATCAGATGGTTGAAGGAAAAAAGGGCATTATATGAATATCTGAAGATAGTGAAGGCTTACTGAATAGTGGACAAACTAAGATGGCCTACAGGAAAATCAAATGAAGAACAGAAAAGAGGCATGAGAACAGATGGTACTACATAGCCAGTACATTACAAAAGTAACAGATAAGAAGATAATAACAAGATGTGACAATGACTAAGAGCAGGAAAGTTGGAAAAAAAGAGACAGAGAGCTAATTCTGGCTGCACAAGCCTAAGAAAAATGCATACAAGACATAATTGAGAAGACAGCAAGATAGCAAGTGTTGCTGCTGCAAAGAAGCTGAAGAAACAGTGGACCACCAGAATAGCTGCTGCAAGAAGATTGCACAGACTGACTACAAACAACAGCATGACAAAGTAGCAACAATGATGCATTGGAAGATCTGGAAGAAATACCATTTGCCTGCAAGCAACAACTGGTTGGACCATAAAATAGAGAAAGTAATAGAAAATGAAGAAGCTAAAGTGCTCTGGGTCTTTAGAATTCAAACAGACAGACACTTGCTGCATTGCATGCAAAGACTTAATAATTGTTGATAAGAAAAAAAAAATCTAATAGTGGACATGACAGTACCTGGAGACAGCAGAATAGAGAAAGAACTGGAGAAGGTAACAAAATGCAAAGAACTGCAAATAGAAATAGAAGGACTGTGGCAAAAGAAACCAAAGTAGTACCAATAGTAATAGGTGTCCTGGGTCCAAAACAACTGGAGCACCACTTGAACACCATCAGCATTGACATATTCACCATCAGTCAATTCCAAAAGGCAGCTTTATTCGGAACAGCTTACATCCTTCATTGATACGTTGAACACCATAAAACCTCAACATCTACCTATACCAGGTCCTTAGGAAGGACTTGATAGGTGGATATAAATGCCAAATCCAGTATCATATTATAATATCATAATACAATCCTGTAAAAAATTAAGAAAATTGTAAGAATATAAAGAAAAATTTAAAAACAACAACATCAAAGCAAGTAAAATTAGGAGACCATCCAAAATAGCTCCAGTATGCAAGAGTTTTTGACAGATCAGCAAATTTACATAACAAACATGGCCACTTCGTGGGTAGTGCAAATAAGATTGAGATGTTGAGTTGTGGCACTAAAAGTACATGCTCTTGTACTTATTAGGAATGGCAGAAATTATTGACACTGACAAAGATTTTACATTTCAATACAAGTCAATAAGAAATCTGGTGTGATAAAAAAAATCAGATTGGAATAAGAGGCAGTATGGGTTTCTACCTCTCTAATTTCTTTCTTCTTCTCCCTGATAGAACTGTCACTTTAGTTCTTTCTTCAGAGTGTTCCAAGCCTTGCTTTCCAGTTCAGTTTAACCTGCAGGCTTTATCTTGGTAGAAAATTACTTTATTACTCTCAGAGGAGAAAACCTAGACTCAAAACATAGAAAAGAACATTTCCAGAAATGATGTCAGGTTCCTTAACTTTATGAGCCACAAATAAAAATCAACCTACACTAGATTTACCAGAAATGATAACTCCTAACAATGAACAAATGAGCCAGTTTAGTGTAGGGGTTCACAAACCAGGAGACCATGAATCCAGTCTTAGGCAGCTATATGACTTCTGTAACAGAATCATCAGTGCTTGGAATACTTTACCTGACTCTGTGGTCTCTTCTCATAATCCTAAAAGCTTTAACCAAAAACTCTCTACTATTGACCTCACCCCATTCCTAAGGGGATCATAAGGGGCGTCCATAAGCGCACAAACGTGCCTACCGTTCCTGTCCTATTGTTTTTCTTTTCTTCTTCCTATATATATATATGCTTATACCTCCTTATATTTACTCATATATGTGTTTATATACTATATAATCTTTTTGTATGATACCTACATATATTGTTGTGACAAAATAGATGAATGAATGAATGAATGAATGAATGAATGAATGAATGAATGAATGACTGGGCCACCTTAGGCCAGTCATTCTCAGCCATAAGAAGAAGACAAGGCACTTCCAAAAGTGTTGTCAAGAAAACTGCAGGGATTAGTCCAGGGAATTATCACAAATTCAGACTGACTCCAAAGCATCAAAACAAAGAAATAAACAAGAATTTATTTTGACTTAAACAAAAACTATATTTCTCAGTGGCAATGATCACTTGAATTTATTTCTCTATTTAGTTCTTGTTTATTTAAATGTATATCCACCTTTTATTCAGGAACTCAGTAGCAAGATAGATAGATTCGGTTACAGAGGCAATAAGTGATGAATTGGGAGACCTGAAAGAACAGGTTACGGAAGGATCATCTTGGAGAAAATCTCTTTGTTGCTAATAGGAGTTGAAAACAATTTAATGGCATCGTGTCTATGGAGATTCTCAATCATCCAGGTCACGAGAAGTGAAGCGTTTTCAAGAGAAAAAAACCAAGGAAGTCCAGTTGCCTTTTGAAAAGCAGATTTGGGACAACTTAATGGCACACACACACACGCACACACGCACGCGCACACACACACACAATCAATCAATCAATCAATATATCACCTCAATCCAGTTTGACTCTAGGAAGTCTACCCATGAGCTATAAGGATCAGAAATTATTGAACTATTTGTATAAAGGTAAATTTTAGAGATAATTTGGATGACCAAAAACTTTAAAAAAAGAAAAAGAGTGTACAGTAGATAAGGACTGATTTAGATACTGGTTACCTAATTCTTTGTTTCAAAGTTTCCATGCATCCTTTCCTTGCATCCCAGGATTCCCAAAACTGAAGGCTGAAAACCTTCACTCAACCAAGCTTTGTTAATTCAAATAAAGTCTTCCTGTGAATGTAGAAATAAAAATAGCCACTGATAAATTGATGTGTTAACACAGATATAGAAATATCCAAGGTCTATTGAACACTTTTCCTGGCTATATAGGGTATTTGCATGTGTGCATGGAAGTTATTTATGATGTTGGCATTATGTCTGGATCAACACACTTTCACCAAGACTCGGCCAAAATTCTGTCCTGTCAACATAATTTAATAACATCATTTGAGAAGGCAGTCCAAGAAAGATAAAACATAAGTTATGGTCACAGGAAACAAGAAGTAAAACAAGAGCTAACATTTAGCAAAATAAATTGGCCCAATAAAGGTTTATAATCTTTATTTAAGATGGTAAAATACATATATATATATATATATACACAAAACAGGAATAGGTAGTTAATTACCAAAAGGAAGGAAAGATTTTTCAAGCTTTCAGGAAATTTAACAAATATATTACTACTGAAGTCTAGGGATTAATACTTCAAAAAAGAAGCAATACTAAAAAATGTGTATATTTCTAAATAAGAAAATATATTCTTATGCCTGATTTGCAATGTGCTTTTCTGGACATATCCTTAGGGATATGGTGGCTCAGTGGCTAAGACCATTTCGCTGTGAATTGAAAACGCACTTGTTTATCCAAGCGGGACTGGCCTAAATTTTTTTAAACTTTTTGAATTTTATACAATTTTAATTGGGGTATTTTTATGAATTTTATGGGTTAAATTTGATGGTTTTAAACTTTCGGCCATTTATAGAATATGTTATTTTAACTTTCTGTTTTAATTTGTATATTGTATTGTTTTTTATAATCTGGCTGTACACCGCCCTGAGTCCTTTGGGAGAAGGGCGGTATAAAAATCTAAATAATAAATAATAAATAAATAATAAATAAATAAGACACTGAGCTTGTTGATTGAAAGGTCGGCAGTTCAGCAGTTTGAATCCCTAGTGCTGCATAACGGGGTGAGATCCCGTTACTTGTCCCAGCTTCTGCCAAACTAGCAGTTCAAAAGCATGTAAAAAATGCAAGTAGAAAAATGGGGACCACTTTTGGTGGGAAGGTAACAACGTTCCGTGATCTTTGGCATTGAGTCATGCCAGCCACATGACCACGGAGATGTCTTTTGATAGTGCTGGCTCTTCGGCTTTGAAACGGAAATGAACACTGCCCCCTAGAGTCGGGAACGATTAGCATATATGTGCAAGAGGAACCTTTACCTTACGTGTTACCCATATATGTGGGTTTCATTCAAGAAACCCATCTTAAATCTGTTGAATAGTATCTTGCTAGCATGAAATGAATATATATAAACTAAACCAACTCTACATGAAAAGGTTACAGCTTCAAGCACACAGTTTACAGTTAAAAAGCAACTAATTAAATGTGGCAGATCATACCCTTCCTATGAGGCAGAGTTTTCCAAACTGGCAGTATCATGTGAGAATAGAATGGGACACAGAGCTTCAAGCTTTGGTAGAAATAGAAATCAAAACTCAGAATTATGAACATACCAGCTGCAGACCTTAGTTCTAGTGGAAATGAGATTGGATCTCCTTTCCAGTCTTGAGCATGGACAGATTTGAAATGATATTGTCCTCAATCTTGCATTTAAAACATTTTTTCGCTGAAGCATCTAAACCTTTCTTGTCCCCTTTCTTGAAGTAAATGATCAGAGTATCTCCTCTGATCAACCCAACAAGACAGATACAGACTTCAGAAGATAATTGGAACTGCAGAAAAAATAATTGCTACCAATCTGCCTTCCATTGAGGACCTGTATCCTGCACGAGTCAAAAAGAGGGCTGTGAAAATATTTACAGACCCCTCCCATCCTGGACATAAACTGTTTCAACTCTTACCCTCAAAACGACGCTATAGAGCACTGCACACCAGAACAACCAGACACAAGAACAGTTTTTTCCCTGAATGCCATCACTCTGCTAAACAAATAATCCCCTCAACACTGTCAAAGTATTCACTAAGCCTGCACTACTATTAATCTTCTCATCGTTCCCATCACCCATCTCCTTCCACTTATGACTATACGACTGTAACTTTGTTGCTTGTATCCTTATGATTTATATTGATATTGTTTCCTGATTGCTTATTTGTACCCTATGACTATCATTAAGTGTTGTACCTTATGATTCTTGATGAACGTATCTTTTCTTTTATGTACACTGAGGGCATATGCACCAAGACAAATTCCTTGTGTGTCCAATCACACTTGGCCAATAAAGATTTCTATTCTATTCTATTCTATTCTATTCTATTCTATTCTATTCTATTCTATTCTATTCTATTCTATTCTATTCTATTCTATTCTCCACTTGGTGAATTGCCATTCTCAAAGCAAGAGATGATATTGTCTCTTCTCATCTCCCTCCTTCAGAGCTCACTTTGGTGACCTTTCCTATATTTTAGGACACATGGACAAATAGTTCTTAGTCAGGCATAATTATGTGAAGAAGTATTTCAGAATCCAGATCTGTAGCTGGCCTGCACAAGAAAAATACAGTGGGAAGGAGATTGGAACATCTATTTATCTCTTATTGTGTTTTGAGGAAGGCTGGACAAGTAACCAACCAGAGCAGGAAAAAAAAATAATGCATAGGATTAGATAATGGATATGCCCTGAATGTTAGAAAAATGTTCAGACCATGGTGACTCACATTCCTAGATGCTCAGTGCAAATCATAGTGACATTGGACATCATCTATATATCATTTGCACAGTGTTGCCGCAATACTCATGCCCCTTTTGCACACATTTGGAAGGTTATACTCACATCAGGGGTGAAATCCAGCAGGTTCTGACAGGTTCTGGAGAACTGGTAGCGGAAATTTTGAGTAGTTTGGAGAAGGGGCAAATACCACCTCTGGCTGGCCCTACAGTACAGTGGGAATGGAGATTTTGCAATATCCTTCCTCTGCCATGACCACCAAGCCTCTGATGGCTCAGAGGGCCTCTGGTGGCTCAGGCTGCTAAGACAGTCTGTTATTAACACAGCTGCTTGCAATTACTGCAGGTTCAAGTCCCACCAGGCCCAAGGTTGACTCAGCTTTCCATCCTTTATAAGGTAGGTAAAATGAGGACCCAGATTGTTGGGGGCAATAAGTTGACTTTGTATATAATGTACAAATGGATGAAGACTATTGCTAAAATAGTGTAAGCCACTCTGAGTCTTTGGAGAAGGGCGGGATATAAATGCAAATTTAAAAAAAAAAACCCACACCATGCCTGCCAAGCCGTGTCCACAGAACCGGTAGTAAAAAAAATTGGATTTCACCACTAACTCACATGCTGTTGCAACCATTCCTTTATAAGAAACTGTCAATCATAAAGAAGTTCAATCTCTTTAATTCCTTTCTTTTTTCTCACCCTACCCTTTCCTCCATCTTTCTGGAAAAGCTAAAAAAGGGAAGGAAGATGAATGCATTGTAATTTACTCATTTGTCCCTATCCTGTATTCTCATCTCTCTCTCTATGTAGGAAAAGGAATGCTTCTCAGTGGCACCTCAGTGGCACCTAATTCTATTGCTTTGCTTTGGACTCCTTGTCTTGGCGCATATGCTCTCAGTGTACATAAAAGAAAAGATACGTTCAACAAGAATCATAAGGTACAACACTTAATGATAGTCATAGGTACAAATAAGCAATCAGGAAACAATATCAATATAAATCATAAGGATACAAGCAACAAGTTACAGTCATACAGTTATAAGTGGAAGGACACGGGTGATGGGAACGATGAGAAGAGTAATAGTAATGCAGATTTAGTAAATAGTTTGACAGTGTTGAGGGAATTATTTGTTTAGCAGAGTGATGGCGTTTGGGAAGTGTTCTGGTGTGCAGTGCTCTGTAACATCGTTTTGAGGGTAGGAGTTAAAACAATTTGAGTGAGACCGATCTAATGAGACCGATCACTGTTGTGTCATCTGCGAACTTCAGTAGCTTGACAGATGGATCGTTAGAGATGCAGTCATTTGTATACAGAGAGAAGAGAAGTGGGGAGAGCACACAGCCTTGGGGCCCCCTGTGCTAATTGTACAGGTATCTGATGTGAGTCTGCTTAGCTTCACGTGCTGCTTCCTGTTTGTTAGGAATGCCATCTTAACAACATGTATCCCTAAATATTTTTCACAATAAACCATGCTCTGGAAAAAAATTCAGTACATGTAATACACAAGGAAGAAAGCTAGTATTCCATCAGCCAGATACTCTTATCGATGATATATCAAGAGACCATCCATGATGTTTCATAGATATTTGGGGAAGTCATTGTTTGCTGGGGCTCCAAGATCCAATTAATAGTTTATGCAAAATAAAAAAAAATTAATTAGACTTGGAATTTACAAGCATGCAAAAACGCAACACTCAGACATTTTCTTCATTCATGCCTCAAATAGTAACTCAAGTGGCACGCCTAATCCACTGTGCTGAATAAAACTGTTTATGAGCCATATTTCACTACTACAGGCAATTCACTTATCATTTTAAAACCAGAGAAAGAAACTATGCTGTGCTTATCCTATTACCATGATAGTTGAGCATGTAAATGATCTGGAAGCTCTAATAATGAAACTCAAAGAGCACAGAGAAGATGGGACTAAATGACAACTGATTTCTGCAACCAATCTTAAGAGATGACAATGAATTAACTGAAGTGGTGGCTAGTAGCTACATTACAGAATTGACTATCAAAAATGAAGAAACTAGCAGTCAAGAAATATGCCTAGCATTTTCTTTATTTTCATTTATTAGGGTAGCAATGAAAGCCTTGGAAAAGATGTTCAGATTTCAAGTGTGTTTGTAGTTACAAATATCACGATTGTGCAGGTGATAATTTTCCCTGTGACAATCTATGGAAGAAGAAAGTTTCCTAGAGAAGCAGGATAAAAGGAGTATTGCCACTTTGAACTTTTGTCAGAGAAGACTAAAGAGAATTCTATGGATACCCAAGGAAACAAAGAAATCATACAGCAAATTAATCTAGAGTTCTCAGTTGAGGCCCAAATGACAAGGTTCAACTTATCATGTTTCTAATATATTATGTAAAGACCCATCTCCCTAAAGAAGTCCATAAACCTGGAAGGAAAGAAGACAATAACCAATAATACAGGGACAAACTTGATTACAGCAGTGATAGATGCACCATTCGGAAACTTGAAAGGCCAAATTGGGGACAGATCATCTGAGAGAATATGTACTGTATCTATAAGGTTGCAAAGAATCAATACTGCTTGATAGCATATAATCTCTCTTCCTTGCTCTGTTCTCTTTCACTCGTGTGCCAAAAGCTGTACTTTATGCAATAATTGTTCATTAGAACAATGTCCTATATTTCAAGGGGGAAAATGACACGTCAATACATCATGCTAAAGCTCAAAGGTCAAAATATGCTTGCTTGCCTCTTTATCCTTTCCCAGTGATTTCTTAACTATGTGTGGCAGCTCCTTTATGTCTGTGTAGCCTGTATGGCAGCCACCATTTCCAGTTTGTCATGTTGAATGAATTAGTACTACTGTCTATTCCATTTCATTTGGACTGCCATTTTGTAGAGCAATGAAACTTAGCTCTTCAAGATACCATTTGGAGATGAAAGACTGTTGTGACCCAGGTTCCTGGACCCGGACTCCTGGACTCGGATGATTCAGAAAGTGAGGGAGAAGACCTGGCCAGCCCTGCTTCTCTTGAGCCCTTTCCCTCCCTGGCACCCACTCAAAGGGAGGAGGAGGGCCCGGCAAAGCCTGATTCCCTGGAGCCTCCTTCTGATTTGGCAACGCCCCAAGAACAGTTTTGGAGTGATGCAAGATTACGCAGGCGTGACCGGCGTGCGCAGCAGCGGAAGAGTTGGGACAAAGCCAAGTCATAATTGTCATGCAGTGACATCTGCAGAGACTATAAATAGGAGGCGGGACTTCCTGGTTTTTTGTCTTGGACAAAGTAATGAATTTGCGCGGGCAATCTGTATCAACGGAGGGAAGAATATATTCGTGAGTAATTCTGGCCTTATCTGTAATTTCCTTGTTATCTCCAGAAACTTGGCAGGCCCTTGGGTAGACGTAGCCAGGACATTTATATATATGTAAATAAATCAGAAAAGGAGGCCTCTGACTGACTCTTTGCTGGGAGTATTGGGGGAAGGGAAAAAGAACAAAGACAATCCTTGGGACTGATTTTAACCCTTATTTTAATTCTACCAGTTTTTGCCTTCTTATTATTAGAATTTCATGATGTGATTGTTCTTACATTTTAAATATCTGAATGTTAATTAAATACAATTTCTGGAGCAGGGTGGAACACAAATGACAGAGAAGATAGAGAGAAAGAAAAGAAAAGAAAAAGTGTGATGATTCAAATATTCATATGATCCCCTGGGATTGGTTTAGCAGTCAGACTGGAGATAATTTGCAAGAAAACCATATAAATAGTTACGTTTAACATAAGGGTTGGGCTGTGGGGTTCTTGGTATTCTCTGAACTTGGTTGTTTATTTGCTGATGTTTTATTACCCAACTGGTTAAGTGCACTGATGATATTACCTAGATGGGTAATGAAATGTCTGCAAGCAAACAGCCAATCTCAGAGAGCACCAAGGAACAGTTACTTTCTTTCATTAAGCATCATAAAGTCAGGGCTGACTCCTAGCAACCGTATAGATTTTCTCCAGGTATAATGACATTCAGCCTGAAAATAACACTAAAGAAAACAAGCTCTGAAAAATAGGAGCCCTCTAAAAGCAAAGTGATACTACCCATGAAAATATATGGGTGTGTATATACATCTGTATCACCTGTGCAAAAATCAATAAAAAAAGAGCCAGCTTTCATAAGAGGAACAGAAATTCACCATGTCCATTGTTGTAATCCACATAGTTATGAGAATTCACTATGCTCTAGGAACAACATCAGAAAGTTATGAAAAAATGTGTTTTTTTTTCCTTTCCCACTTCTTGTTTTGTTTTGTTATGGTGCATGAAGAAACCTGTCCTCTAGGAAAAATGAAGGAGATCAAAGAAAGACAATGCAGTGGCCTTGCACTTGTGATAAATGTTTTTAATTTCATGATAAATACGCTGGACCTGCCAGCGTAAAAGGAATTGTTGTACAAGCTCAAGGTGAACAGAACTACACGCTGCAGCCCATCATTGTGTGACAAATTGGGACATGACAGAAAAGTAAATTGCTGTGTTGTAGGGAATGAAGATTTCTCCTCAAACACTGATGAAAGTTAGCTATAAATAGGAATACTTCACTTGTAACGAGAGCTCTGAGGGGCTGGGAAGATTTCAGCTGGGGATGGGAACACAAAGGTTTGCTTTTTGGAATATAGTCAAAATCCATAAGAGCAGAAAATAAAACAAGTTATTTAATGTATATGTTTTTAATCTTAACTAGTGCCCAAGGCTTCCCAATTCTTTATTTCCAAGTCCTAAAAGGATCCTTGAAATGATACCAATGATGGTGTCCTTACTGAAGTGGGTAACTGTTCCAAAGGAAGCGGATTTTTGGAGACTGATTGGAGGCTGATTTTTCAACAAAGGCTGATTTTTATTAGGAATTCAGAATGGGAGAAAGATGTGTATGTATGTTTGTGTGTGTATCTGTAAAATTATAATGAGATGAGATGAGATACGATTTCAACCTTAATCTGTCCTCATAATGATTACTACTTACATTTTAAACTATAAAATACATAAAATTTAAAATGTTAAGTTGGAAAGGAGTTTAGATATCAACCAACAAGATCTGCATTGCAAAATTTCAAAGCAATAAAACATTTCTGAGAGCGATTTATCAAACCTTTGGCTAAATAACTTTTGCAAAAGGGAACTCCAAATTATTCACAACTGTTTCATTACCATTAAAAAAAGAGTTCACTGTTAACATGTTCTCACAAATTACTTCTCTGCAGTTTTGCTCATTTATTTTTCATCCTGGAAATGCCTTTTAAAGACTAATGTTTTAATTTCATGATAAATACGCTGGACCTGCCAGCGTAAAAGGAATTGTTGTACAAGCTCAAGGTGAACAGAACTACACGCTGCAGCCCATCATTGTGTGACAAATTGGGACATGACAGAAAAGTAAATTGCTGTGTTGTAGGGAATGAAGATTTCTCCTCAAACACTGATGAAAGTTAGCTATAAATAGGAATACTTCACTTGTAACGAGAGCTCTGAGGGGCTGGGAAGATTTCAGCTGGGGATGGGAACACAAAGGTTTGCTTTTTGGAATATAGTCAAAATCCATAAGAGCAGAAAATAAAACAAGTTATTTAATGTATATGTTTTTAATCTTAACTAGTGCCCAAGGCTTCCCAATTCTTTATTTCCAAGTCCTAAAAGGATCCTTGAAATGATACCAATGATGGTGTCCTTACTGAAGTGGGTAACTGTTCCAAAGGAAGCGGATTTTTGGAGACTGATTGGAGGCTGATTTTTCAACAAAGGCTGATTTTTATTAGGAATTCAGAATGGGAGAAAGATGTGTATGTATGTTTGTGTGTGTATCTGTAAAATTATAATGAGATGAGATGAGATACGATTTCAACCTTAATCTGTCCTCATAATGATTACTACTTACATTTTAAACTATAAAATACATAAAATTTAAAATGTTAAGTTGGAAAGGAGTTTAGATATCAACCAACAAGATCTGCATTGCAAAATTTCAAAGCAATAAAACATTTCTGAGAGCGATTTATCAAACCTTTGGCTAAATAACTTTTGCAAAAGGGAACTCCAAATTATTCACAACTGTTTCATTACCATTAAAAAAAGAGTTCACTGTTAACATGTTCTCACAAATTACTTCTCTGCAGTTTTGCTCATTTATTTTTCATCCTGGAAATGCCTTTTAAAGACTAATGTTTTTAATGCCATGCAGTAGTCAGAATCTTTGTCTATTAAAATATATTTTTTCAGATAAGATTATTGGTGTATCCTTGGACAAATATACATTATTTGGTGTATCCTTGGACAAATATAGGCAGTTTTACTTTCCATTCATGGTTTACTAAAATACAGAATTTTTTGGCCTTTACAACAAACAAAATAATAGAAAGGTTTATTTCTTATCAAAAGCCACATTGAACAGTGTAGTTTGATGACTCATCAGACATTAAATTTCAAGCACCAGATCATGTTTAACTGCTATATCTGTCTTCCGGTATATGCCATTTTAATCTCTCAGGATAAAAGGCAAGATTTACGTACAATAAAAAAAAAATAACAAAAAAAGAGAGAAATGAGAGCAAAATGGTGGGGAAGATGGTAAGAGTTTAGGTTTTATAATAGAAGGAAATTGTCCCTTGAAACCAGCATTTTTGTGTTGGCTTGACTATGGTATTTGTTATGTATTAATGCTGTACCTTTAAATATTTGAGCGGGAAATCAGCACGTTGCTGATTGGTCAAAACCTCCAACAGAACTATATAAAAGGAGAGGGTTTTCGCCCAGCCGGTTGCTGGGTTCACCCTATATTAAAGAGCTGTTGTCACTACCCTGGTCTCCAGCCTCGTTACTTCCCGAACTTAACATTGGCGACGAAGGTGGGATTTCGAGGCTAAGGAGAACCAGAACCGAGCTGAAGCACGATAGTTCCGAACCCAGCAAATTCAGGGCAGAAACGCGGAAATGGCAAACACGCCACCCGCACCGTACAACCCGGTCAAGGAGAAATGGGGAACGTATATGACCCGTTTCGAAAGCTTTCTAGAAGCCAACGAACTACAGGGGATCCCGGATAACCGCAAACGGGCTTACTCCTTAAGCCATTGTGGGCCGGAGGTCATCGAGATTGCGGAAGCCCTGGCAGAGCCAACGCCGATACAATCGGTATCGTGGCCGACTCTGCAGACTTTGCTGAAGAACCATTTCGCGCCGACGCCGTCCAAATACGTGCAGCGGTTTGAATTCGGAGAACGTAGACAGATGGAGGGCGAGTCCATCGGTGACTATATGGCCGCCTTAAGAAGAGCGTCCAAGGACTGCGGATACCGAGACCTAGACGAGGTGCTACTCGAACAACTCGTCCGAGGGGTCAAGGACATCCGTCTACGGCGACGGCTGCTAGCCAAGAGCAACCTGACACTAGCCAACGCTCTGGACGAAGCCAGAGCACACGAAATGTCTACTAAAGCAGCAGAGACCCTGCAAAAGCCTCTTCAATCCAAGGCGAGCTCAAAGCCAACGCCAGTACACCAGGAGGAGATTCAGTCCGAATCCGACGGTGAGGGCGAGGAGGACGAAGGGGTCTGCCGGACTGAGAAACGCGACTTTGAGGACCGTGACGAGTGCGGAAGCTGCGGAGGGCAGCATCAGCGCCAACGCTGTAGGTTTAAAGACGCAACATGCCGGCGGTGTGGGAAGAAAGGGCACTTAGCTCAGGTCTGCAGAGCGGCCCAACCTTCCCGCCGAAAATTCAAATCGGCCAATCAAAACGCGGAACCGGAAAGGCGGCCCGCGATTGGTTCAAACAAGAAAGGCGCGAAGTCTAACCAAACGACTGTCATTATAGGCCGCGCCTCAACCAAAGTGGAAAAGAAGATTTTCACAAAGCCCAAGATCGAGGGAGTACGGTGCAGGCTTGAAGTGGACACGGGATCAGCGATCACCATCATGTCCTGGGACACTCTGGCGAAGTCGCTGCCGTCCGTCGCGAAGCGCCACCTGCAAGCACAACGGCTACGAGTGCACGACTACCAGGGGAATCGCATCCCTGTTCGAGGGACCACCTCCGTCCGAGTCGAGTATGGTCCACATAAAAAGACCCTGCCCATCACGATCGTCGAAGGAACTCTGCCCAGTCTGTTGGGGCTAGACTGGTTTCGTGCCCTGGGCATGGGAGTGACTGGCATCTACCGAAGTGACTGTAACCTGAAAGACATTCTCTTTAACGAGTTCGAAGATGTCTTCAAGGACTGCCTGGGCAAGTACAAAGGGACCCCTATTTCCTTCAACTTAGACCCCCAGGTAGCCCCCATTAGGCTTAAGGCGAGGAGAGTCCCTTTTGCCCTAAAACCAAAAATTGATAAGGAGCTGGATAAGCTCATTAATCAAGGGATCTTGGTGCCAGTCGATCACGCAAGGTGGGAGACGCCAATCGTCACCCCCATAAAACCGGACGGGTCAATTAGAATTTGCGCTGACTACAAGGCGACGCTTAACAAAGCCTTACAGAAAAGCGCTTACCCGGTTCCCGTAGTGCAACACTTATTGCACTCTTTGGGGCAAGGGCAAGTCTTTGCAAAGTTAGACTTGGCCCAAGCCTACCAACAACTGCCAGTAGACGCCCGCACAGCCGAAGCCCAAACGATTGTGACGCACAGGGGTGCCTTCAAGTGCACCCGATTACAATTTGGGGTCAGTGTGGCACCAGGGCTGTTCCAAAACCTGATGGAACGACTACTGCAGGGGCTCCCAGGGGTAGTTCCTTACTTCGATGATGTCCTAATTTCAGGGGAAAACATGGAGGAACTGGGGGAGCGGTTAAGAAAGGTCTTGAGCATTTTCCGGACAGCCGGGTTAAAAGTCAAGACAAACAAATGCCAGATCGGGGTCGAATCCGTCGACTTCTTGGGCTACCGGATAGACAAGAAAGGAATTCACCCTACTGAGAGCAAGGTTAAGGCAATTAGAAAGGCTCCAGCGCCCAAAAACAAAGCAGAGCTGCAGGCATTCCTAGGATTGGTTAATTTTTACGCGGTCTTTTAAAGAACAAAGCAACTGCTATGGAACCGCTGCATAGGCTCTTAGGGAAAAATACTGTTTGGTCTTGGGGAAAGTCGGAAAATAGGGCTTTTGAAGCAGTAAAGAACCTGCTCTCAAGTGATAGCCTGCTCATCCAATATCACGACTCATTACCCCTAGTGTTAGTTTGCGACGCCTCCCCTTATGGGGTGGGGGCTGTACTCAGCCATAGACTTCCAAACGGTACAGAAGCCCCTATAGCGTTCTATTCGAGAACGATGTCCTCCCCAGAGAGGAACTACAGCCAGTTAGACAAAGAAGCACTAGCCATTGTATCAGGGGTCAAGAAATTCCACGAGTATGTATTTGGGCGGAATTTCGAAATCGTGACTGACCACAGACCGCTACTAGGAATACTGGCTGGCGACCGCCCAACGCCTGTGGCACTTTCGCCGCGATTGACCCGATGGACTATATTCTTAGCCGCTTATTCGTACAAGCTGCAACATCGACCAGGAAAAGAAGTGGGGCATGCAGACGCATTAAGCCGATGCCCATTACCTGGGGCGACCGAAGACCCCACTCCAGGGACACCCATCCTACTTATTGACTCCTTGGACTCTGGCCCAGTCACATCTAAGGAAGTGGCTCGGGCATCATACCGGGACATTGTGTTAAGGACTGTACTCGGTTGGGTACAGAGAGGGTGGCCCGCTGCGCCGGGCGAAAGGTTCAAAGAATTTGTCAAAAAACGAGATGAGCTCTCAGCTCAAGGGGGGTGTCTGTTATGGGGTGATCGTGTAATAATTCCTGAAAAGTTAAGGGGAAAGGTATTGGACCTCCTCCACGAGGGTCACCCAGGGATCGTAAGGATGAAGGGGTTAGCCAGAAGCTATGTATGGTGGCCACTCATGGACGCAGAGATTGCTGAGAGGGTAGGGAAATGCCAGGCTTGCCAAGAGTCCAGACCTCTACCCCCAACGGCCCCAGTCAGGGAATGGGAAAAGCCCCAAGGGCCCTGGTCAAGAATCCACATTGATTTTGCTGGCCCTTTCCACGGCCAAACATTCCTAATAGTTGTGGATGCATTTTCTAAATGGTTGGAGGTCATACTCATGAAATCCACTACGGCCGAAGCAGTAATCGCAACCCTGCGCCACCTATTCGCAACTCACGGATTGCCGGACACTCTGGTGTCCGACAATGGGCCTCAATTCACGGCAGCCCAGTTTGAAGAATACCTGGCAGAGGAAGGGATCCGACATGCCCTCTCTGCGCCTTTCCACCCTGCGCCGAATGGTTTTGCAGAGCGTTCCGTCCGGAGCGCTAAGGAGGCATTGTCCAGGCTCAAGCCAGGTGACTGGCAAACAAAATAGACTTTTCCTAGCAATCCAGCACAGAACCCCAAGCACGGCCACCGGAAAAGCCCAGCCGAATTGCTAATGGACGGAAACTCCGTGCCCACTGGACCGTTTGAATCCCCATTACACACCAGAGGGTTACAAAGGAAAACTAGAAAAGACCAGGGAAATGAGCATAGGCGACCAGGTGTGGGCCCGAAACTATGGGGACGGCCCTAGTTGGCTCACAGGACAAATAATTAAAGTAACTGGACCAAAATCATACGTGGTAGAACTACCCGACAACAGAGTGTGGAGGCGCCACATAGATCAGTTAAGGAAACGAATAACCGACCAAACTGAACCAAATGAAACATATCATGATCAATACCAATTTGATTCCACAGCCAACAATGACCCGGGGGAGGCGCAAGACTTAGCTGAGGTCCCTGAGTTCCAGCGACGCCATCAGGTTCCCGAGGGAAGCGGCAGGGAAATTGAAAAAAGTAATCCAAGGCCCGATGGCCAAGAAAAAGAGTCGGCCAACAATCCGGAGCCCGTTGGCCCAGAGAAAGAGCTGGGAGGAGAAAACAGCCCCTCCGACCAGCTCAAAACACCACCCAGAACTGAACCGCGCAGGTCAGAAAGGACTAGGAGACGCCCAGGTTATTTGCGTGACTACGTCGAAAAATAACATGTAAATATTTATGTAAATAGAGGTAAAGTGTTTTCTGGGAGGGGAGGAGTGTTATGTATTAATGCTGTACCTTTAAATATTTGAGCGGGAAATCAGCACGTTGCTGATTGGTCAAAACCTCCAACAGAACTATATAAAAGGAGAGGGTTTTCGCCCAGCCGGTTGCTGGGTTCACCCTATATTAAAGAGCTGTTGTCACTACCCTGGTCTCCAGCCTCGTTACTTCCCGAACTTAACAGTATTAAGGTTGCACAAACATTGAACTAAACTGGGGATAGAACTGAGAGTAGAGCAAAGCAAATCAACATCATACCTGATTAAACTTTCAAATTAAAAAAAAAGATAAATAGAGATAGAAATAAGATTGGATGAGAAAGAAGTAATCTGGGCATCACTAAGAAAATTTACTGGACTTTAGGAAAAGAAATTACTATACACTATTGTAGCCTCCAAGCAAATACCAGTTATGATAATTTATCTGTGCCCTCCAGATATACTGTATTATGTTTGATAATAATAGGAATTGTAATCCAACATATCTGGAGACTTCGACCATGGAAAAGCTGGACTATTTATTGTGAGGAAAGGGCATTAATAATGCCATATTAACCTTCAGTTTTCTGTACATCATGTGTGTGGTTGTGAAGTTTTGTGCCATACCATTCAAGCAATGCTTTCTGCACTTGGAGCATTTTAGATTGTAGTCTTATGCTTCATTCCATTTGTTAAAAAAATCTCGATCTCTACAACAGCATCTGCAATTGTCTCAGGAATAAACAGAATAAATTGAAGCAAAAATGAAACAAAACCAATCAGAGAGTTTATACTGAGATTTTCCTCTAATTAACTCATTTTTTCCTAAAGCTATTCTAACTGAAACAAAAGTGGGATGGTATGCATGATGCTTCATTTTGAAAACTTTAAGGCTGAACAGTATATTAAAGAGTTGATTACTCATTGCTGTCAACTGAATTTCCAATACGGATATGTTCTGCATAGCTTGTTGGCAAAGGTACATGGATTTGCATGCCAAACTTTGCCCAGAGCTATCCAGCAACTGTTTAGCTATAATTTATAAGGCATGTGAAGGCTTCACCTAATCATTCAGGTCCTCAAAATCTTTGCTTGCAAAGGAACTGATCAGCATTCTTGCAAAGTGTTTAGCGTTGATCTAGCTAAGGGCCTGAGTGCCAACAAAGTTGCTAAGGAAATGTCAAAAGAAACAAAACAGGTAAGAACAAAAGTGGAAGATGTTCTTTCAAAATGGTAGGCTGCATGGAATCAGCTTTGCATGCTTCTGCACATAATTTCCATGGAATTTGTTTTCCAGACTTATTCTTAATAGGTTTTTTCAAAATGTTGGGAGATTCTCAAGTATTCTCTTTATATTTAAAATATTAACTGATTTTTTTAATTGGTTGTATTTAAAGTTCTGTGATTTTGGATTTCAGTGTTTAATTTATTATTTATAAAGAAAATTTATAACACCATCCAACTCACTTTTGAGGACTTCAGGTGGCTTTCAAGGATAAAACCCCAATACCAAAACTAATTCAGGCATTGGTATCTGACAGATTTTACATGCAATGGCAAAACTTATGGTTAATATGCAATGGAATATTTTCAATAGCATGGCAGGTTTCTTGCATCAGAAAGCTATTGACATTTTTGTTCATTGCAACACTTTTTCTCATTGCCTAGGATTATGGAGCTTGTTTGTTTGTTTATGTAATTTATGTATCTACTCCAGGCGTGGGTTCTACTTAACTTTACTACCAGTTCGCATCGTGCCCGCGCGCGATCACTTTTGATGATGTTCAGGTCAGTGGGCGGAGCCTCCCATTGGTTTTACTACCGGTTCTATAGACCGGTTTACACCGGTTCTGCACGGTGTAAAACAATGAACTTAAATTATGAGTAATCATTCTGTTAACAGCAATATGCTCCTATTGCTGAATTTGGCAGAGAAACATCAGCAGTTAAACCAAATTGGCTTTTATGGAGACTTGTCTCCCGTTTCTGACTCCTCATATGTGACTCTCAAGCAGTCAGTATTTCCCAGAATTCGATTTAAAACCACTGATATATTGTATTTAATAATATTGTTATAGTTGCATTAAAAATTGACAGGGTCTGTTAATTGATATGCAGCAATTTTATCCCACAGTCATTCAGAAATAATGTGCAATGAAAATTAGTTTTTTTACTATGAGCAGTACTTGAGATTAAATATTATCAACCTTTTTCATCCTGGATGGCCATTTAGGTAGGTCTTTAACTGCAACCCTGTGCTTGATATTGTTATTTCTCTCAACAGGCCAAGCAAGATAAGAGGATCATAGGGCTATGTAAGCCCTTCAGTGTTAATCAGGTTAGTAATCCAATGCCATGTAGGTCAGTACTACTTTATTGTAAAGCTCTAGTAACAGAATTTTGAAAATCTGAATGTGCTTCCCTCTTCCTTCCTTTTATTTTTGTGACAACAAAGAGGGCATATGTGAAATGTTGGTTCATACTACATTCCTGTCCTGAACACAAAGTCTCTTTTATCTGACTGTTGTCTTGGTAGCAAGTCTTCCTTTTCTCTCTCAAAACTGCAGGTGGGATCAAGGCTGGCATGAGTAAGCTGAACGAACCAATGACGAGAGACCGACGACCGCACGGACCGACAGAATGGCCAACCCTTCCAACTCCCTAACGCTGTTCGACCCTGCTACTGAGAAATGAGGAACGTTCATGGCAAGATTCGATTGCTTCCTTGAAGCTAACGACCTCTCCATTGGTTGCCGGACAATCTGAAAAGAGCCGTTTTTCTCCATTACTGTGGGCCAGCCGTTTTCGATGTGGTGGAATCACTTTCTGATCCAACCCTGGTGCAAATGGTGCCCTGGAGCGACCTGAAGGAAATACTCAAGGCTCACTACGCGCCAACCCCGTCCAAATTTGCCCAGCAGTTCGAGTTCTGCCAGTGGCTGCAATGCGAGGGAGAACCCATCTGCACCTACATTGCTGCCCTGTGGAAAGCGGCTACCCATTGCGAGTACCAGGACCACCTCGACAATGCCCTAATTGAACAATTTATATGCAGGGTACGAGATACCCAACTGCAGCGGCACAATCTAATTGTGCTCTCCAAGCACAATCTAACATGGCAAGTAGTAATCGACGAAGCCAAAGGGCATGAACTATCCAGCAAGGCCGCCGAATCGATGCAGCGCCCAGGAGCAAACAACACCCCAGCCATCGCAATGCCAATCCAACAAGGGGTCACCCAAATCGAGCACCAAGGGGCCGCCCAAGTCGGGGGCGGAAATGAGGGAGTCGGAGAAGAAGCAGTTTTCCGGATGGATCAGTCCAGCTGTGACAGCGAGAATGAGTGTCCTAGCTGCGGGAATGACCATCATCGGAACGACTGCCGCTTCAGCGATGCCATATCCTGCCAGTGCGAGAAGAAGGCCACTTGGCCCCGTGTGCAGAGCAATTCAACCTTCCCGCCAGAGAAACTGTGCGGAATGGAAGCCAACCAGCCAGCAGCCATCTTTGCTCAGGCACAACCAAAATGGCCGTCCCAAAAAGAGCACAAATTCAAACCAAGTCAGGATCGGCCATGCAAACACAAACCCCAAGGACAAAATGTTCACGATGGTCGGCATCGATGGACAACAGATCAAGATGGAGATTGACACCGGATCATCCATCACGATCATCTCCTGGGACACAGTCCAAGAGTCACTCCCACACATCCAAAAAAACCAGCTGGAGCCCAACGACTCCAAGTGCATGACTTCCAAGGGAACAGGGTCCCTGTGGAAGGCATTGCCACCGTCAGCGTCAAGTATGGACCCTATCAAAAGAAGCTACTGGTCACCATTGTCTGTGGACACCTCCCGAGCCTCCTGTGCTGGGATTGGATCTGAGCCCTGGAGATGGGTCTCTACGGAGCAGGGAGATTCACACCGCCTGAGGAAGCATGAAGGACGACCTTCTGCACGAATTCCAAGATGTCTTCGCTGGAACCCTGGGCAAGTACGTGGGGACCCCTATCTCCTTCAACCTTGACCCTGGGATCGCCCCCATAAGACTTAAATTCAGGCGGGTCCCCTTTGCACTCAAGCCGAAAATGGATAAAGAGCTGGACAAACTAGTCCAGCAAGGGATCCTCACTCCCATCAACCACGCTAGATGGGAGAACCCCATAGTGACCCCCATTAAATCCAATGGGTCCATCTGCATCTGCGCAGACTACAAAGCGACCCTTTATAAGGCCCTACAGAAAAGCGCCTATCCAGTGCTGATTGTGCAGCATCTGCTGCACTCCCTAGGATCCGGAAAAATCTTTGCCAAACTGGACCTAGGACAGGCATACCAACAGTTGCCTGTGGATGATGCCACTGCAGAGGCACAAACAATCGTCACACATCGGGGGGCTTTTAAGTGCACCTGACTCCAATTCGGGGTCAGCGCTGCCCCCGGATTGTTTCAAAACTTAATGGAGAGGTTACTACAAGGGATCCCTGAGATGGAGCCATACTTCGACAATGTCCTGGTATCAGTTGAAAATCATCAGCAACTAAAGGACAGGTTGCGCAATGTTCTGACCATCTTTAGGAACGCAGGACTGCAACTTAAACTTGGGAAATGCCAGATTGGAGTCCCCTCCGTCGAATTCTTGGGCTACCGAGAATTGACCAGCCAGGCATCCACCCCACCAAGTCTAAGATCAAGGCAATCCGAGAGGCTCCCACCCCACGGGACAAAACTGAGCTACAGGCATTCTTGGGATTGATGGGGTCAAGAGACTACTGACAGAAGATAGCCTCTTGATCCAATACAACCACACCCTCCTCCTAGTCCTGGTCTGTGACGCCTCCCCCTTCGGAGTGAGCACTGTCTTAAGCCACAGGCTGCCCAATGGCTCCGAGGCGCCAGTTGCCTACTTCTCCCGAACCCTGTCCAGTGCTGAACAGAACTACAACCAACTGGACAGAGAAGCCCTGGCTGCAGTCGCTGGCGTAAAAAAGTTTCACAAATACTTATTCGGGAGAAAATTTGAACTCATCACTGACCACCGCCCATTGCTAGGATTGTTGGCGGGGGACCGGCCCATACCCATTGCCATGTCACCCAGCCAATTACTCCCCAAACGAGTACCAGGGGGGAGGGAAAGGCACAAGGGGATTTCAAATAGGGGACCAGTTTTCGCTAAAAACTACGCCAAAGGCCCCACATGGGTGGCCGGCTGGGTGATAGGGGTGACTGGACCCAAATCCTACACCGTTGACATGGGAAGTGGCAGGATCGAGAGAAAACACCTAGACCAACTCTGCAAACGAGCAGTCCAAGTACCACAAAAGCCAGGCCCTAACTACAATACAATCCTTCCAACAGCTAACTCAAGCCCGAGGGAACCAGAGGACTTACCTGAAGACTTCGGTGTCCAGCACTGTTCGGGTCCAGCAGCAGTTCCCATCGACAACCAAACAGCCAGTAATCCACAAAAGAACAAAGAACCAACAGCAAATAATCCACAAACAAAGGCCCCAATGGAAGAGCTGGGAGGAACCAAAAGTACCTCTGACCAGCATGCTTCCCCTGCCAAAACTGAACTGCGTAGGTCAAGTAGACTCAGGGAACGCCCTGCCTACTTGCGTGATTATGCATGCAAATAAAGTGAATAAACAGGCAAAGTGCTTTCTGGGAGGGGAGGAATGTTGTGTATGATCCTATTGGGGGAAAAATCCGGCGGGAAAACATTCAAATCTAATTAGCTGGTGCCTCAGCCAGGTAAGGATAAAAGGGGCACCTTTTACCGGTGCCCCTTGCTGAAGTCTCACACTAAATAAAAGAGCTGTTGTCACTAGCTTGGTCCTGTGCCTCCTCCATTGCCCAATCCAACAGTTGGCGTGAGCTTAAATGGACTCCAGAGGATGGTAGAGGACAGGAAGGCCTGGAGGAACATTGTCCACAGGGTTGCGATGGGTCGGACACGACTTCGCAACTAACAACAACAACATTTCTCATGAAAAGCTTATCAGAAAATCCTTCAACATAGTATATAGATCATGTTTAACTGCCATCTCTTCTGAAGCAGGAGCCATGGGAATTGAAACCTAGACAGCTCCAAGGTATTGCAGTTTTTTATTTTTCTTTGGATTTCCATCTTGTTTTGTCTCATATCATTTTAACAGATGAATTTATAGAAAGAAAATTCCTAATTTTAGAGTTATACTGACCCAACCATTTTTAAATGGTGAACAATGACAGCATTAATAATTTCAATAGAAGAGACTTCATCTGGGCTTTTCTAGTCAATTACCATTTTTATTTGCTTGAATTCCTTTGTGTTTTTTTCTGAACACTCCTTAAAGAAGAACCCAAGATCATTAAAATCTGTAGTCATGAAGAAGGAGAGAATTTATAAACATCTACAGAGTTTTTTCCCTTTTGCACTTATCTGTAACCTCATTGTGACCTTCAAGAACCAATTAAAAGGGAGAGTCACTTAAGAAAATGTCCAGCAAATCACATATTCATAATATCTGAGTTATGCTGAAGATTAACAATACCTCATTTTCTCTTCCCTTTGCTTCCAGCATTAGGGGCATTATTTTAATGCACATTCAGATACAAGCACTCACAGCACACAGAGAAGCAATTCCAGGGAGAAGATTGCACTGCATATTTCAATTTTGCAGGAACAAAAATGGATGTTGAGATTCCTTAGTCTATATGCACCAATGACCTTTCAGTCTTTCATAAGAATTAAAACACCTTAGACTGTGCTGTACAAGAAGCTATTGAGTATGTAAAAGAATATTTTTCCTTCCAAGTCTGTTTCTAAAAGGATGAGTCCCCAGTGGGTTATGTTGAACATTGTTTTCCAATATAAAAAATAATTCACTTTTAGATTTGTTTTCTAAACCTGACATCTTGTACTGGTGTGCCCCATGACCTTGTCATGATCATTCATATTCCATTTGTTATTTATCTTAGGTGTTCCTGACAGGCTAACACTATACCTGATAAGAACATTTTCACATTACAGATACTGACACTTTTTTCCAGTTTCACCAGTTACATTTGTATAGAACCATGATGGTGAACCTATGGCATGTGTTCCATAAGTGGCACGCAGATCCATATCAGTGGGCATGTGAGCTCAGCTCTGGCGTACACCTGGAAATAGGGAAATAATCTGTTTCCTGCCTCTGAAGGGCCTGGGGGTGGGGGGAAGGCCCATTTTTTGCTCTCCCTAGGCTCCTAGAGAGGCTCTGGAGCCTGGGGAGAGCGAAAAACGGGCCGACTGGGCCCACCATGCTATCACATGTCAAAAGCGGGGGAAGCGCGGGGGGCTTGTGTGTGCATGTGTGGGGGGCAGGGCACATAGAATTATGGGTGTGGCACGCATGTATGCAACCCCACCCTGCTCTCCCCCGCTTTTGGCACGTGATGGCAAAAAGGTTAGCCATCACTGGTATAGAACATTCCATGTTCACAGTTGATTTGAATTGTCATTTAAAAGCATGTCTATAATTCAACTGTTTTAGACTTGTTGGCTTCTTTGCAAAATCCCCCAATATTACAGGGGAACAGATTTGAACTAAACTTCAGGGGGGGGAAAGTAGGTGGGGGAGATCTCTCCTTCACTGCACAAATGTTAAGCAAAAGCTAACATATAGTTTGCATTGGTGATTCTATAATGAGCAGACATTAACTCTCCCTTTTTACAACCCTGTATTCTCTTAATTCGGGATAGAGTCAGGGTGACTGGATGGAGCTGATGCCTTTCCTAATGCCACATGGAGTTCACAGCAGATATTTTTTCTTTGCACCCTAGGAGAGAAACAAATAAACAAAAAGGCACTAAACTATACTATTTTTCAACTTTCTAATTCTAAAATCGAACAAATGGGCAGGGGAGGAGATATTTTGAAAGTCCATGTTTTTCAGACAGGGATGTTGGTGTTGACAACAACCAGCTGACACACCTAGCAACAAGCCTGAGCAAGCCACCCAAGGCAAGATATCTATTAAGCCATGGGAGTGGCGGGGAGAGGTGCCAGATTTCTACTGCTGAAGGTGAAAAAAAGGATTTGTCCTTCATGTTGACAGAGGATAATTAAGAGCTTTAAGAGACTTCAATCTGCTGTCAAATAAAGTTTCTTATCTAACTGCACTAACTGCACTATTGAGCCCTTGAATGACCTCTCCTGATCTCAAGCCAGGGAGACTGGTGAACAACTACTAAGGACGACATATAAAAGAAACAACAAGCAAGAAATTTCTTATGATTAATCCAATAGATGGAAGCAGTCAGTAAACACATTTGGAGGTTATAAACTTGTTTTCTAATTGACTTGCGTTAGAATAGTGTTCTCTAACGTAAGTAAAATATCAAATTCCTAGTGATGTTGTGGGTGTGTCCATGACTGTTTTTCTTCACAATAGTATCAATGTATTTAACATAGTCATCTTCTGAAATGTTTTTTCAACTTCCAACTCTCATCTATTGTCAAGCCTTGCAAGATAGACCAGACAGAAAACTCAGCCAAAAGTGCTAATTCTATTTTATTGTAAGGTTACATTAATAGAATTATGCATTTCTGAAAAATTTTCTCTCCCTCCCATCTCCTTTACAGCCAGGAAAGTAGGGAGAATCTCTTCTGAGCTTCTTGCCCAGCCCACGTTCCTCCTGCAGGCTAAATTGCCTTTAATCTGACCATTCCCTTGGCTATATTTCTTTGCCCTGTCTCCCAAGAGCTTTTCCATGCACCATTTCCCTCTTTGAGGGAGATGGGCAGTTTTTAAAATTCAATAAGTAAATAACATCTACAGTCCTTGTATCATCCAAGAGCTAATCAGGTCTAATCCTGCTTCAAACTGCTATTTGATATCAGCTAATTGATATCACCTATTGCTTCTTCCCAACATAGTGGATTCCAGATGTGATGTCTAGGAATGAAAAATTCCTGTCATTCTTAGAGATTAAATAACTATATATGTAACACTGATTATTGGGACAGGTTTGGTTTATTTAGTAAAACATTTAATTGAAAGGGAATAACATTTAGTATAAGTGAAGCTTGTAAGAAAATGTTACAGTGTGTGAAATTGATATTTCTTCACCTATTCCAATTCCTTTCTTCCCATTATTTTGACCAAACCCCATGCAGATAGACATTTTCAAGTGGTAGGCATTGGACTATTTGAGAGGGGTATCTTCTTTAGCTGTTTCCTATTTATTCAAATATTGGGATTTCCCTGAGCATATATATGTTTTTGTATTTCTCAATTACCTTCTTTTGTCTGCACATAGTTGTATAAATCATAGTTATAATTTTGGGAAGTATTCTCTGAATCCTAGCTTGTACAAGCCAATCTAGTCTTGAACTGTGGGATTTTGACAAGGATGGAGTACCATATGTGTGGAGAGGGTTGAGGAAGCACGCAGGGAATGCTTTTTAATTTAAACTTGGCACACATATAATAAATGCATGTTACCTAATAAAATTATTGAAAAAAATGGACAGACTCTTTTGCTAGAAACTCTGGCTGGCAGCAGATAATAAGAATGAGTATCTTAGCTTATAACATCCTCTCCTTCCCTCCCCCCCCCCAGTATAATATAAAATTCCCTACAGTTTAGACTGATATCTTATTCATCAAGTGCTATATTTGAATAATTCGAGGTTGCATGTGACTATATGCTCCAATACATTTTTGCATTTTGAAATATTTCTGGCCTAGCGAAGCAAAACAAATGCTGCAAGTAAATAAACACTTTAGCATGGACATTTTTCATGACTGACATTTGAAATGCAGAGAGTAATGTATAATATTCTAATGAGAAGCTACCGTGCTTTGTAATAGAATGCAAACAAGTTGCAAATGCAAATTAATGGGTTGCTATCTAGAGGGCAAAGGATTATAACTAGCTGCTCCCAAACATTTGGGGCTCCATTTGTAGACTGCAAAATTTGGGAAGCTCCTTCCAAGTGGAGAAATTCTTTGAAATGTCTGGCAATTGGAAGCTCACTTGGAGAACAAGTGCAAATGATTTCTAATGAGAGTCCATCTGGGTTACCATGTTCTTCCATAATGTACAAACATATTGGAATAATGATGTGATGTCATACTATTCAAAGAGAAGGGGAAGAGGCAGAGAGGGCACAAGTGGAAGATTAGCTTTGCTTGAAGTGGTAAAGTAATAAGGGGTAGAAATGCCAAACAGAATAAATAAAAAGAGCCATCTACGTTCCAATAAACAATTCCCTGAGAATTACAGTATAAGTTTATTTTTCCTACTTGTCATTTGGCTTCACTGTCTCTATTTTCCAGAAGAAAACTAGGCAGAGTGAAGGTATTGATAGATCTCAATACATCTGGTTCCAAGGGTTCCTCACCATAATTTAAGCTGATTTTTACAGACTGCCTGCCCTGGATTGCCTGACATGTGCAATCTGTACATGTGCAAAACAATGGCCACCACAATTGTGCCCTTTTCCATTGTTGTTGTTAGTTGCGATGTCATGTCCAACCCATCACGACCCCATGGACACTGTTCGTCCAGGCTTTCCTGTCCTCTACCATCCCCCGGAGACCATTTAAGCTCATGCCGACTGCTTCAGTGATTCCATCCAGCCACCTCGTTCTCTGTCGTCCCCTCCTTCTTTTGACCTCAATCTTTCCCAGCATTAGGCACTTCTCCAGTGAGTCCTTCCTTCTCATTAGGTGGCCAAAGTATTTGAGTTTCATCTTCAGGAGCTGGCCTTCTAAAGAGCAGTCAGGGTTTAACTCCTCTAGGACTGACCTGTTTGATCACCTTGCAGTCCAAGGGACTTGCAGGAGTCTTTTCCAGCACCATAGTTCAAAGGCCTCAATTCTCAATTCTTGTCAGGAATTGAGAGGGCCGGATGCTTAGTTTTCTTAATGTTGAGTTTCAAGCCAACTTTTGCTTGTATAATAAAACAATCTCCCCTGACTTGATGACAATCAAATATATTAGAAGTACAATTCATATGATTCCATGAGTCACATTGCTGAAAATTCTGCAGGTTGCAGAAGGGCATCAGGCTAGGGAAAACTAGATTAGTGATGATTAACAGCTATGATATTCAACCCGAATTCAGCCAAGAATATTTCTCTTTAGGGCCTGAATCTAGGCTTGGCAATGTTGCTGTTCCAAAATCTAAGAAATTTTCACAGTAGAATCATTTTGATTTCCATTGTAGATTCAAGGAAACTCTTAATTTGCATGCCCTAATTCTTCTACATTAAAGAGAAATGTCAAAAGTTCTTTGATCATCTGCTTGGCCTATTTTTCCCCCAGATTAATTAGATTGTTGACCTGGTAAGAACTGCCCTTCCCCCACATTTCACTCAAGAAGTTTATCCTCCTTAGAGATTGATTTATTTGACATCAAGTCAATGTCAGTTCTTAGTGACCGCATAGATTTTCTCCATGATCTTGGAAATTAATGACAAGCTTTCCCCCGCACCAGAAAAGTGTCACTAAAATATTTAACCAAATATCCCAAGCTTTTTCTAGGGAATGTTTCTAAGATGTCCAAAGACAAGGACCAGACATGAGGACAAGAGCATATCAATTTGGGATACACAAAGGCTCTTATCCTGCCTTGGCTTCTCAGAAGCTTCTGGTCCACCACTTTGGAAGCAGATAGGTTTCTAGTCTCTTCCATCATGGTGTTTCTTATGTTCTGCAATCTATGTCAGAAAGGAATAGGAAACTAGCATACTTTTGTGGCCCTGTTCATGAATGAGGAAGGTATAAATGTAATCCAACAGTCCACAGTCAAACACAATAAGATAAAATCTCCATTCAGTTTCGATTCAACAGCAAAGTTCCCTTTGATGTATCGCTCTGCTTTCAGTTTCTCTAAAACGAAACTGAAGGGGGGGCGGAAGTCAGAAAATCAAAAATACTTGCAAACCAATAATTGTTCCTCACACTCATTCCGCCTGCTTTTCGTATCCACAAAAAGAAATCAATTGCTAGCAGAAGTGGACACCTTCCTCTTTTCCTGCTTTTTCAGGAGCGCAGAGAATACTGGAGGTGGGGGAGGGGTAAATAAGGGGATTCGACCGTTCAGGACTTTGTATTACAAAAACAAAGCCCCTAGGGGAATCTACCCAAATCCTCCCCCTTGCTCTGTCTCTCTCTTTCAACCAGAGAGAGAAATGAAGCCGGGAACAGTTGTTAAATCCGGCTTTTACCATATTCAATGCGGAGTGCCATAAATTAGCACCCAACGAGAAAGGTGGCGCCACCCAGAAGCCAGGAAGGTATAAATGTTTCACAGAATCTGCCACAATATATTAGATTTGAAAGTAGGTCTATTTTTTTTATAAATCCCTTATTTATAAACTTCTAGGAGTTATTTTTTTAATCTGGTAGTCAATATACAACCAATCAACCATAAATATCAACTGTGCCCTGGAATATTGGTTGGATCCAACCTGCCTTTATAGAAAATTCAAGAGATGGAATCAGTCTATATCAAATAGTTGGATAATAATATCTATCTCTCTATTTATTTGATATCATATTACTATGGACACCACACGTATTCTAGTCATTCAATGACATTCTGGGTTGTGGATAATTTATTGCAGTGATGACTTATTACTATAAAAAAAGGGAATGATTTAGAGAGAAAATTCATTAGGCAAGATATCCTTTCCTAGGTTCTCCTCTCTGCGAAGCTGCACTCCTTACCATTGTCCCTATTGCCATTTAGATTTTGACTTCATTTCTTTATCACATTGCAACCTTTGGTGTATCATGAAAAGAATGGAGGCTCTCTGTCCCGCCCCACCCACTTTCCTGTTGATGGAAAAAGCCAGTTTAGTTATTTCCCAATAAAGGAATAACTACATTTAATCAAAACTTAGTTAAATCTTTACATCAAGTCCTTTTTGTCAAGGTGAGAAGCAGAAGCTATTTATTCTTGTTCTGGCCCATCTCTGATCCTTCTTTACTTATTTTATATAGATATTAAAATCAAATTCTCAGCTTTATACTTAAAAAAAAAGCTTGACTTGCAGCTTCTGCTTTTTGTTGATTTTCTTTCTCTGATACACAGCATGAGATTACTGCTTATATTTAATTTGTCATTCCATGGGTAGAAACTATAAATAGCCCACACAAGAATGCTCCTGTTGTCTTAAATATAATTAGTGAATATCATGTTACATTAAGTACAATAGGCTTAATTGAATTTTAACCATCTAAATATTCTGAAATTGAAGACAGAAATTTAATTTAAAGAAAACACACACTGCATTTATGTAGAACTTGAGCTGAGATGATGTTCCTGACGTATGTATATTTTCAAAAAAGGTGAAAGAAAACAACAGAGCTCTGGTTCTGAAGTTTAGCCACATCATTAATTACCAGCATGAGGCAGCAAGCAAAATGCAAACATAGACTAAAAATGTAATAATATACAACAACATTTTACATAAGAAAAATACCAGCATTTTATAATATAGTCAACATAAAAATAAAATATTAGAATGAAACATTGATCAAAAAACCAAAGAGACCAATAAAACCAAAAGATTTTTATTGTAAAATTCTATTATAATCAATCCCAATAAAAACAGTTCTAGCTTTCCTGTGACTTTGGGATCCAGTTTATTCAGTGGGACTAATATCAGTCTTGCAAGATTGATCGTGCTATATTTACTCCCCATCATATTTCTCTTGTGAATTTTGAAGGTGCTGGTCACTCTCAAATGCTATCTGACTGTGGTGAAGTTAAAATATGTATTTTCCCCTGTGTTGCTTTGGTAACAGAGCTCATGTATCTCCGTTAAGGTCACCTTCCTTATTCTCTACACTCTGCTCATGGCCAGTCATACCTTAGTTACCTTTCAAATGGATTACTGCTGTGGGTCCTGTCAAGTCAAACAATGTCGGGCAAAGCAAGAAACCTTTTCTGTTGCTGTGCTCATTTTTTGGGACACTGTTTCCCATTTTCCTCCCCCCTCCCCTCAACCTTAGATTAGCCTTAACCCTTCTAGCTTTTTAGAAGGGTTCTTAAGATGAATGTGTATTGGTTTTTATTTATTTACAATCAAATTTACATAGTTATCTCATTTATTTATTTACAATCAAATTTACATAATTATCTCATTTATATCTTATGAGAAGTGACTCTGGGTGGGGTACATAATTAATAAAGCAGGAAGTTAGACTTCTTGATCTAAACAGTTCCTTCAAACCTTATAAGCTTACATGGGGAGCAGCAGAACAAAATAGACTCATTTCTTTGATGGCATTTTTGTTCCACAAACTTGGCCCGAGATGCTGAATACCCTTAGGCCAGCTGTTCTCTCTCTTATGGTTGTCAGAATAAAAGAAGGAAGAAAGAAGTGTATACTTTTCGGTTAGTTGTTGGTGCTGTCTGAGTATCAATGTTTGTTTGCAAATGTTTCATTGCCCAATAAAGTAACATCAAAAGTGCATGGCAAGAATTCCAGAGTTTAAATTCTGAAATACACATATTCTCTTCTATTGGGGAATATATGCTTGTGCAAATAATAAAGATAATAATATATTCAAGGTAGGAAGATGCATTGTAAATAGCAGCCACCAAACATCAAAAACTGTAAAGCAAGCAGGTTCTAACTATTCACTATTAAATTTAAAAATATTAGCTAAAAAGTAGTTGGTTTAGTTGTGTATGCATGACTGCAAAACAGCATTCTCGCTATCTTAATTTCCTCCCCAATACAAATAGAATTCCCAAAGTTCTTCCCAAATGTAAATATTCTCATTATTTTAATTTCCTCCCAAATGTAAATAGCATTCTCATTTATTCACAGATGCATACAGATTCTCCCACTGTTAGAATACTAGAAAGAATATTCTGTCCACTGCCATAAAAATAAAACCAGCTCATGGATTAATCTTGCCAAAAATCCAGCTCTGTGTCACACAGCACTTTGATAACATGCTGGAAAGATGAAATGGTAGATTAAAGCTCAACCTTTAGTTTTCATTGCAACCTGATCCTATTTTTCAATAAATTTGTTCTTAATTTCATTTTCTATGTATTCTGGTCAAGATCGCCAGACCTGGGGAGAAACTGGCTTGAATATGATCTGTGAATTCTAATAGTAATGAGTCCTCTGGAGGTTCATTTAACAAACATTTCCAATAATTTTAAGCACTTGTTAAATAAATCTTTGTAAGACTGCTCAAAGTGCTTATAGACCTGCAAAGAATCCCACTGCTTTTGGTGGAAACATCTGTTTAGAAGCTGCATTGACTTAGGATGAGAATAAATTCATTTACATGCACACTGATTTAAAGTGCCTGGAGCTGCCCATGAACCATTAAAACAAAAGATTAGTTTCCAAGATCACATCCATGTGCAGAGAAAGATCTTTGGCCAATGCAACTCAAAGCAATTTAACTTAAAGATAACTCTATAGGCACAAGATGTTCATAGATTCAATTCACTGGCTTCACCATCCATAACAGCTCGAGGCAGCTTTTCAGATCTCAAGAACACATCTCATTAGATCTCTCAGGAAACTTTGGTACATTTACATTTATCATATGCAATATAAAGGTTCATGTGGAATTTTGGATTTAATTTAAAATTGCTTTACCTTTATTTTAATTTTCAGGGCCATAGGTATCATACACCAAGCCATGGTGGCATAGTGGGTTAGAATGCAGTACTGCAGGCTAACTTACTGCTCACTCCAGGAGTTTGATTTTGAATGGCTCAAAGTTGACTCAGCTTTCCATCCTTCTGAGGTTGGACCCAGATTATTGGAGACAATATGCTGACTCTGTAAACCGCTTAGAGAGGGCAGTAAAAGCATTGTGAAGCAGTAAAGAAGTCTAAGTGGTATTGCTATTGCTATTTTAGCGTGGTCATAAATTTCCTGGTCCCCACATGCACTCTGTTGACAATTTGTGACCTACGAGAATTTGTATCAGAAATAGGAAATACCTTCTTGCCTGGAGAACTAATGCCAAATAGAGTTGATGCTTCCAAATAGAATTGATGAGCCCCCCTTCCCCCCAGAGGAAGTAGATTATCTAGATCAGGGGTGTCCAACCTTGACCACTTTAAGACTTGTGGACTTCAACTCCCAGAATTCCTCAGCCAGTAAAGCAAAGCTGGCTGAGGAACTCTGGGAGTTGAAGTCCACAAGTCTTAAAGTGGCCAAGGTTGGCCACCCCTGATCTAAACTCATTGCAATCAGTTTTCAGGCTGGCATTCAGTATAGAGAGAGATTTAGTTGTTGAAATGTGTTTGAATATTAGTGGCTCAGGTTGGTATTGGTTGAAGCTCCGGTTGAAGCTCAGTTAGGCTATTGGTTGAAGCTCCGGTTGGCAATTTGGTTGCAAAAGTTTCATCCCCATTCGAGGAGACATCATCAGTGTGTTTTGAATTGCGCTCATCTGTCAGAACGCAGGTCTTTAAATACCATTTCATAGGATGCAAATTAGTCTGAATATTGTTTGTTCAGCTGAGTCATGTTATTTCTGAGTCATGGTCTGATTTCGGAATGTTTGATAGGCCGGCTGTTGTTGCTGGGCTGTGTGATGCACATTAGGATTAGAGTTGTTATCTAGGTGCTTCTGAGTCATGGCTGTTTGATAGTTTGAGTGTCTGGCTGTTGTTACTGAGACATGGTCCGATTTCTTGTGAGCCGACAGGTTATAATTTTGTTGCTGCATAGTGGGGTGTCTGTTTGTTTATTTTAAATGCTACCTTTGGGATAGTGGTTGATGTAGTTCTTTTGTTCTCAGTGATTGGTAGATGTCAATGTGTCTGCTTATTGACTTATTGGTGGAAAACCAGGCTTCAAGGAAATCTCTTTCTCTCCTTGATTTCATTTAGATTTAGTTGTACTTGGAGATGACTTGTGACAGAGCCGTGATGGATGTGGTGCATCCATCCTTGTGCTTTTTGTCAGATACACAGAATTTAAACCACACTATTAAGAGTTTAAGTTCTTAAACTCTTCCTTCCTTGGTGCAAACATTTGTTGAGTTTATTTTTTCCAGTTTCTTAATATCACAATTTTTCTATTTTTCTAGTAAAGAATTGTATGAATTTTGATATTGCTGTTGTGTTCGCTCTTCATCCAGGTAGCTAATTGTTGATAGAATGACACCCATGGCTGTTCACTTTATTGCATTTCTGCTTTTCCTCTTTTGAATTTTTCTCAATCTTGCCAATCATGATATCTTTCTCTAATGATCTTTCTCTTTGCATAATGTGTTTAGGCTTGATTTCTCCCAATAATGGTCGATTTATTTGTTAAACAGCCTAAAGCAAGGGTGTCAAACTCAAGGCCTGTGGGCCAGATCCAGCCCATGGGGTGCTTAGATCTGGCCCACAGGGTTACCCTGGAAACAGCAAAGGACAGCCCGCAGTGCCTCTGCCAGTAAAAACAGAGATCCATTTTTGCTGGCAGACGGTTACAGGAGCCAAAAACAGAGATTGGGAGCCCATTTTCTCTGGCAGAGCACTTGAGCCACCACAGGCACCCCTGACACAAGTGATGTCAAGCTGCCCATGCCCATCCCACCCCACCCCAGCCACCCCCACCCCACCCCAGCCATGCTCACTCCGCATGACCCTGAGGTCAAACATAACCCTGATGCGGCCCTCAATGAAATCGAGTTTGATACCCTTGGCCTACAGCCTTACCCAAAGAATCCTTTGCCGGCACTATAATCCAAAAGAATCCTCCTGTCTCATTTCTTCACTATCCAACTTTCACCTGTACAATTAGCACAGGAGCCCCCCCCCCCAAGGCTGTGTTGTGCTCTCCCCACTTCTCTTCTCTCTGTATACCAATGACTGCATCTCCAACGATCCATCTGTTAAACTACTGAAGTTTGCAGATGACACAACAGTGATTGGTCTCATTCGAGACAATGACAAATCCCCATATAGACAAGAGGTCGAACGACTAGCCTTGTGGTGCGACCAAAACAATCTGGAACTGAACACACTCAAAACCATAGAAATGGTGGTAGACTTTAGGAGAAATCCTTCCATACTTCCATCTCTCACAATACTAGATAACACAGTATCAACAGTAGAAACCTTCAAATTTCTAGGTTGTACCATATCGCAAGATCTAAAATGGTCAGCTAACATCAAAAACATCATCAAAAAAGGACAACAAAGAATGTTCTTCTGTGCCAACTCAGAAAGCTCAAACTGCCCAAGGAGCTGCTGATCCAGTTCTACAGAGGAATTATTGAGTCTGTCATTTGCACCACTATAACTGTCTGGTTTGGTTCTGCAACCCAACAAGAAAGACACAGACTTCAGAGGATAATTAGAATTGCAGAAAAAATAATTGCTACCAACCTGCCTTCCATTGAGGACCTGTGTACTGCACAAATCAAGAAGAGGGCCGTGAAAATATTTACAGACCCCTCACATCCTGTACATAAGCTGTTTCAACTTCTACCCTCAAAACGACGCTATAGAGCACTGCACACCAGAACAACTAGACACAAGAACATTTTTTCCCCGAAGGCCATCACACTGCTAAACAAATAATTCCTTCAGCACTGTCAAACTATTTACTAAATCTGCACTACTATTAATCTTCTCATCGTTCCCATCACCAATCTCTTTGCATTTATGACTGTGACTGTAACTTTGTTGCTGGTAATCCTTATGATTTATATTGATATTGATTGTTCCTGATTGCTTAATTGTACCCTATGATTATCATTAAGTGTTAATTTTGTACCTTATGACTATCATTTGTGTTGTAAATGTTGTACCTTGATGAAGGTATCTTTTCTTTTATGTACACTGAGAGCATATGCACCAAGATAAATTCCTTGTATGTCCAATCACACTTGGCCAATAAAAAATTCTATTCTATTCTATTCACATCCAGGGGAGGTTGTCAAAAATATTCTAGTCTGGACAAATAATATGTTTTCATACAAAAAATATCTCTCCACTTAAAGATCTTGTCTAAATCCTTCAGAACCATTTTTAAAAATGTGATGTATCATTTGATTTCTTGGTTCCTTGTAGTGTCACTATTGATTATTGATCCAAGAAAGTTGAAGTTATCAACTATTTCTATTTTTTTTCAGTCAAATATGAAATTATTACAGGTGGTCCTCAACTTAAAACCTAATTGGGACCAGAAATCTGTTTGTAAGTCATGACAGTCAAAAGTTGAGACATCCATATTACTGGAATTTTCCAGGCTTTTTTGCAATGTTTGTTAAATGAATGCCACGGTTGTTAGGTGAATCCATTGATTTGAATGAGCATTCCAGCAACAATGCGAGAAACCAGTAGAAAATATTCTGAATTATGATCATGTGATCACACAACTCCCCACCCAGTTGCAAACCTGACCCACCTGACATGCGATCACATGACAACTTCTGCAGGTGCTTTATGGGCCTTGAAGTATCTATTCTGTCATAACTTTGAACAGTCATAAAACAACTAATCGTAAATCAAGAATTAACAATAATGTTATCAATTGTTAGAATCTTTGTTTTCCTCACATTAAGGTGAATGTCCATCTAGATACTGTGTTCATTGATCTTGATAACGGAGACCATTTTCACTTTCAGTAAGTAACATTGTATCATTAGCACAGTAAAGATTGTTCATGCATTCCATCCATTTTACATTTCAGTTTTCTTGATATAGTCCTCTTCCTTTGATTATTTGTTCCATATATAAATTACATAACTGTGGAGAAAATATGGAGCCTTATCCTATCAGTTCTGCAGTGATGTCTCTTGTTCCTTGTCCTTTTTGCTTCCTGCTTGCACTTTGAGCAGTTCTTACTTCAGGCATGGCATTAGTGTCCACTGAATTATCTTTAGTAGAATTTGGGATCATGTGGGATTAGAGCAATTATGATGTGTGTGTGTGTGTTGTGTGTGTACAGAGCTGGTACTGAAGAAAGTATTAAATAGTTGTTAGGTAAACACAATCCAGGAAGAAAGCAAGGAAGGAAGAAAGGAGGGACAAAGAAAGAAATTCGAGGTTCTCCTACCTTGATCCTCTTTGGTATTACATGGGGACAATCTCTGCCACACTTTGAAGAGTCTGTTATTATATTCTGTAGCAATACAGGTAGTTCTTGACTTGCAACTTATGACCACAACTGGGACCAGAATTTTTGTTGCTAAGCAAGGCGGTTGATAATTGAGTCATGATGAATTTTTCAATCCTTTTGCCATGATTAAGCAACTCACTTATAGTTATTAAACATGAATCATACAATTGTTAAACAAACCTGACTTCTCCCATTGACTTTGCTTGTTGGAAGCCAGCTGTGAAGGTCACAAATCAGGATCACTTGGTATCCTGCAACTATCATAAATATAGGTCGATGCCAAGTCCCTGAATTTTTATCACATGAGTATTGGAATGATGTTATGGCTGTAAGCATGAGGATTGGTTCTGAGTCATTGAACAGTTGCTAAATGAGTGATTATAAGTCAAGGACTACCTGTAGTTCCAGTGGTTTTTCTGAATTTTTTTTCCTGACTTGCCCTACCTGAGAGATAGTTTCTCTACTCACTTTGATCACCCAGTAATGGTATGAATGCTGAAACTTTTCCATTAGGTAGGTATGATGTTATCTTCCAAATCTCCTGGAAAAACTTTTTAAGAATTATAACAACTGTATCTGATTGCTTTACTAGTTCAAAGGGAATTCTATCAGTGCCAAGTGTTTTATTCTTTGATAAAGCTTTCTATGCTCTTTGACCTTTTTTTTTGTATCAACAATGGTCCTTGATCATAAAGTATAGGTTGAAAAGGCTGTTGATCCATTTGATCTTTATAGTATAATGATCTGGTGTGTTCTTTCCATCTTTTCTTGATCTTCTCGGCTTCATTCAGCATGAATTCTTGAGTCTGTTTTAGCATTTCAAGCTGAGGCAGGAATTTTCTCTTTAACTCTCATACTTTTTCGAATACTTGTTTTGTTCTTTAATATTTTCTCATTTTACTTTTGGACATGCATTTCTGCGGTAGTATATCTTGTTGCGTTGTGTTGTCTTGGAAATTTTGGCCCAGATCTCTTTTGCCCTCTAATATTTGGTTTTGTATGCTTCCAAGCAATTTTTAGTTTTCTGTTATTCATTTTGGCTGTTTTTACTTTTTCACAAGGGCTTTTTTACTGTTTTGCAAGGGCTTTTAATACAATTTGATATCTTCTCATGCCTCTTCTGGTATCCTGTTGTTAGAATCCAGTATAGTGGACTGATTTTGCACCTGATCTTTAAATCCCGCTGGTATACTTAAGGTCATACTTCACTGCATTTATGACTGGCTTGCTCTTTTTTCAACTTTAGCCCAGAATGCCATTCTTTTCCCTGTCACTGATTTTTTTTCGTTTTCTTTTTGCCACTGCTTGATGCCGAGGTAGCTGAAAGAGAGTCACTCAATGAAAACATATGGTGTCTTTTAAAGTGGGCAGTTCCCTGTAGTTTTTAGATTATCAGCAATCTGGAATTCTGGCATTAGCATTAGGGATCAAGGCAGGAGGTTGGAGCTTAGTATCCAGCATTGTTGTATTTCCTGTTAATATTATTAATATGATCCTCTTAATCCTGGTGTAATGACACTTTCTAAATACTGATATTTTGCTGGCTTGAGATCATCCCTGAACAGATGTGCTTCTCCTTAAAATAATTTGCCCAGAACACCAGCTGCTGTTGGTGATGTCAGACAAAATCCAGCTGATGTTCGGCTCCTGGCACTGCTCTTGGCAGTGGTAGCAAAGGGAGTCGGGTCAGCTGAATCATGAGCAAAGTGGCTGCCCTAAGTGACAGTTGCTGGAGGGATGGTGACAGCAGCAGCCCTTCCTGATGATTCTCATGAACCCCACAGTTGTTCTTCTGTTGGAAAACAGAATTACAAGCAATGCCATGAAGACTTCGAGCTAATTTGTTTCCCTCAAGTATGATCAAAGATTTGGTGTTGAAAGATTCAACTGCCAGCCAGATCTTTGCCTCAAGAAGACCCTTGTCTTAGGTCTGCCTTGGAAGGGAATTTTCTTGGAGAGGAAAATGTTTTTTGAGCCCTCTCCTTTTTCCACCAGCATTTCAATGTCGCCCTGTGGTGAGGTGGGCAGCAAACAAATTTAATAAATAATAATAATAATTTCTGTCTTCATTCCTGCTCCCTCTGCTGCTTTGTCCAGATAGCCTCAATCTCTCCACTGTAGTGAGAAATTGTGGCTGAAGCTCATAAATTTTGATGAGCCACTCTGAATTTGTTTCTGTCAATTTCTGAGCTTTGCAACTTCAAGGATATTTTTTTTTTCATTTTCTGTTTGTAAGTTTGGGTTTGTCCTATCCCTGTACTCATGGACAATTTCTTATATTTATTTATTTATTTATTTTGTCATAACAATATATGTAGGTATCATACAAAAAGATTATATAATATATAAATACATATATGGGTAAATATAAATATGAGGTATAAGCATATATGTATATAGGAAGAAGAAAAGAAAAACAATAGGACAGGAACGGTAGGCACATTTTGTGCGCTTATGCACGCCCCTTATTCTTGAGGTAATGTTGATATTTTGAAGAAGGAAGGAAAAAAAGAAACCTCAATCACATAAACACTTGCTATTTTATTGCTGAATGTCACATTAAATGAGGTCTGGCAGCAATTTCTGTTATGTCAGGCTCCACTGAAAGGGATCGTAGAGTTGCAAACTTCATTCTTTTCAATGGGACTCGGACAACCAAAGTTGATGCCAGGCCATGCTTTTTCTGACTGCAGCTTACCACCCCCCTTGCCCAGCAATTTTAAATACTTACATGGAGAAAAATACTTCCAGCATTGTCTTTCCTAATTCCTACAACACCACACAATGCTCCAAGCCAACAGAAAAGAGAGCCACCACAGAAACAGTAATTTCCATCCAAAATATATTCTATGCGTATTTCTCCAACTGTAGACATGTTTCAAATACATATTTTATGTGTGCTCTTCAGTCTTATATGTCATTGTTTTCAGTGTGCAGCATTGTCATTTTTTATTTATTCTGGTTTTAATATTCACCTGAGCTGATAGTATGTTGCAATAATTGAGCATTTGGTAAAGGAATGTAAATAATAATACTGAAGTATACTATGTTCTAATTATGTATATGTTGAAAATGAGCAACTAAACCAGTTCTAGTTAAAGTGGGGACTAAACACATTTCTCCACTATGTTTGTTTTTCTGTATCCACATAATTGCAGAACATCTGTTATCAAGTGTTATTCACTAAGCTCTCTGTCCTTCAATGAATTTTAAAAGGAAGAGTACAAAATGACCTGAGTCAATGGAGGCTGCTGTGGAATGTTTTCATTCCTAGTCTCTGTGTGAATCTTGTTTCTGAATGTACAAGAAGATAGCTTCAAAGATGAAAAGTTCCAGGAAAACAAACATGAGGGACGAATATAAAGCGATTTTATGGGTGCAAAGAACAAATACAGATTTTACTTCAGGGAGTTGTTGTCCATCTCCGGAAGCACTAAGGAATTAATGCTTCTTTGTTGGAGGGGGTTTTCCCTGCCGCCTTGAAAGAGGCGGTGGTGAGACCCCTTCTCAAGAAGCCTTCCCTGGACCCAGCTATTTTGGGTAATTATCGTCTGGTCTCCAACCTTCGCTTTGTTGCGAAGGTTGTAGAGAGTGTTGTGGCGCGGCAGCTACCTCAATACCTGGATGAAGCTGTCTATCTAGACCTGTTCCAGTCCGGCTTCCGACCCAGATATAGTACGGAGACAGCTTTGGTCGCGTTGGTGGATGATCTCTGGAGGGCCAGAGACAGGGGTTATTCCTCTGCCCTGGTCCTATTAGATCTCTCAGCGGCTTTTGATACCATCGATCATGGTATCCTGCTGCACCGGTTAGAGGGGTTGGGAGTGGGTGGCACCGTTTACCGGTGGTTCTCCTCCTATCTCTCCGACCGGTCACAGACAGTGTTGACAGGGGGGCAGAGGTCGACCACGAGGCGCTTTACTTGTGGGGTGCCGCAGGGGTCGATTCTCTCGCCCCTCCTGTTCAACATCTACATGAAGCCGCTGGGTGAGATCATCAGTGGATTTGGGGTGAGATACCAACTGTACGCTGATGACACTCAGCTGTACTTTTCCACCCCGGGCCACCCCAAAGAAGCTGTTGAATTGCTGTCCCGGTGTTTGGAAGCCATACGGGTCTGGATGGGGAAAAACAGGCTCAAGCTCAATCCCTCCAAGACGGAGTGGCTGTGGATGCTGGCACCCCGATACAGTCAGCTGCAGCCGCAGCTGACTGTTGGGGGCGAGTCATTGGCCCCAAGGGAAAGGGTGCGCAACTTGGGTGTTCTCCTGGATGGACGGCTGTCGTTTGAAGATCATTTGACGGCCGTCTCCAGGAAAGCTTTTCACCAGGTTCGCCTGGTTCGCCAGTTGTGCCCCTTCCTTGATCGGGATGCCTTATGCACAGTCACTCATGCTCTTGTTACCTCTCGCTTGGATTATTGCAATGCTCTCTACATGGGGCTCCCCTTGAAGTGCACTCGGAGGCTTCAGTTAGTCCAGAATGCAGCTGCGCGGGTGATAGAGGGAACCGCACGCGGCTCCCATGTAACACCACTCCTGTGCAGGCTGCACTGGCTGCCTGTGGTCTTTCGGGTGCACTTTAAGGTTTTGGTTACTACCTTTAAAGCGCTCCATGGCTTGGGGCCTGGGTACTTACGGGACCGCCTATTGTTACCCTATGCCTCCCACCGACCCGTACGCTCACACAGAGAGGGACTTCTCAGGGTGCCGTCCACCAAGCAATGCCGGCTGGCGGCCCCCAGGGGAAGATCCTTCTCTGTGGGGGCTCCTACCCTCTGGAACGAACTTCCCCCTGGCTTGCGCCAAATACCTGATCTTCGGACCTTTCGCCGCGAGTTGAAAACGTATTTATTTACTCGTGCGGGGCTGGCTTAAGTTTTGTTAGATTTTAAATTTTAAATTTCTGGATGAATTTTAATGGGTTTTTTAGATTTTAAATGTTTTTTAAATTTTCGGCCAATTGTATAATAAGTTTTTTAATTTTGCTTTTAATTGTATATTGTTTTATTCTTATTTTGGCTATAAACCGCCCTGAGTCCTTCGGGAGAAGGGCGGTATAGAAATCTAATAAATAATAATAATAATAACCTCACAATTTATTTAACAAACTACAGTAGTTGTGAAACCCAGATGTAATGTTGAGCAGGGGAGAGGATCTTTAATTATACCTATTCAGTTCAGCTGATTGCAGATAATAAAAATATCTGTAGGTTGTGTTGAGGGTGAGCACTTACATTAGATCTTCCATATAATCAATTAGTGTATATATTTTTTCAAATGAGTACTTCCACAATCATGGGCTTGACTCAATCACAGACCAGGAAAAAATCTATTAACACCAAGAAGTAAGCTGTTCTTTTTCTTCTTTTTCTGAACCAAATCATCATGAAAATGGAAATGTGGCGATTTACAAAAAAACAACGGGTGGACTTTTGAGGAATGAATCCTACTATTGTAAAGATGGCATCTACTGTATTTTTTGGACTACAAGGGGCTCCAGACTATAAGACGCATCTAGCTTTTGGGGAGAAAAACAAGAAAAAAAAATCTACCTCCCAGTAATTTGCTTCCTTGCAGCAAACAGCAAACAGCCTGGTCAGTTTCAGCACAGCCTGATTTTGTATGAGCAGCTGATTGGCAGTTGGCTCAGCCTCCTGGAATACTGCCTATCAGCTGTTCCAGGCTGCAGGGATTGCTGCCGCTGCTTATTCCCGCTCCCTGGAGTGGGCTGAAAATGGAGTGCATCTTATACACTAAAAAATACCATAACTTGAATGGCTGCTTCTTACACAGGAAAAAAAGGAGGGAAATTAGAGGGAGAAACATCACAGCAGTAGCAAAAATTTCAGCCCCTCTTCCTCATTTCCCTAGGCTGATCTTGCTCTACTCTCATTGCTCCCTTCCCTACATTTTCCTGGACTACCATTATGGCCATTACTTGGTACCCTAGTTACTAAGGTCTTGTAGAAATATAATTATCTTGCCCAATATGTATACAGGTTGCCTGCTGTCCTTTTCAATTACAAAATGAGTCAATCCTATTCACAGGAGAATTATATAGTTCTGAAAAATTTCTATGCACTAGTTCTTTAGAAACGTTTCAGCTTGTTTTTGAGGAAAGATTATTATGTATCTTTTCTTTTCTGCAGGGAATTGATTGATTTAAGAATAGTTAATACCCTTGAGGAGGTTTTAAAGCTTTCATTTGCAACGGCTAAAATGCTTTCAAAAACTGAAGTCTAGAAAAAGGAAATCAATGGCATGTCACAGACCTGTTTTCAGAATTTAAAAAATTGTAGATTTTATTCATTCTCTTAAAGCTTCAAGACAAAACTTTTTGTTCATCTTAAGTATGGAAAATTCCAAAATAAATTTCTTCTCCCTCTGGGAAAAACATGTTCCAGATTTTTTTCTACTCAGTAAGAAGGCCGCTTAATGTTTCAGGACAGATAGTGACATCCTGAGGTTGCAAAGGAACCTTCAACCCCATCTGCATAAATGAAGTTTTGTTAATTTGAGGAAAATGTTCACCGTATGTGCTACACTAACTATTAACAGCTTTTCATTATAGTTGTTGACTGAATATCCAAACAACCTTGATTGCAAACATGATTGATTAATAATTAATAAATCATGCTTTTAAAATAAAGCTCAGAGCATGCTTAGTTCATCATTTGTCTATGTTCTTGAAAAAGAGATCCTGGTTTATTTCTAGTTAGTTCCAGGATTAAATTGCTCATTGCTGAAACAAAAGAACCACAGAAAAGGACTGCTGTTCTATTTTGATTTCTATCTCCTTAGGAAATTAGCAGCGGATCAGACAAGGAAATAAAAAAAATATCCTGGAAGACGATCATGGTGACAATTGTTTGCTCAACATACAAATTATTATTTAATTTGTGTACGCCATCTCATTGCCTCTGTTTTTAGAGACACTTTTAAACTAATTTTTTATCATGTAATAACAAAATCTCTTAGCATAAATTTGCTAGTCACAAGCAATCCCTGTGTCATTAATCACAAATGAATGCACAGTCAGTAACTGCACTCAAATCTTATTTTCTATTATCAGTTTTCTAAATTTAAAGACTCATGCTACTACTATTTGCATTACTGCTTGTAAGGTTCGATTAATGTCTTTTTAGCTACTGATTCCATCTGGGGCACTAATCAAAATATTCTTGGCTTTTATCTGCTCAGCTGACTGGCAGTGAATATGAGAAGTTGGGTAAGGCAGGAAGGACATAAAGGACTAAAGTGAACAGGTGAACAGAACATCAAAGGAGCTACAGAAAACTCCCCTAGGCCTCCACAGACTATTAAAGTACAGGCAACAGGCAACAATATGGACATTTCTTTCTCCTTAATATGTAGGGAACATAGCATAGATCTGTAACTACAGCATATTAATTAACCATAGAATTAACCATATTAACTATATCAAATTAATTGATTCATAGGAGGGGTCAAAAAGTCAATGCTTGCAACCTTAAAAATGAGTTTGATTATGTGGTTCCCTTTTTAACCCTTCATGTGAGTATATCTGATTTAACCTCATTTAAGGAAGTTAACTCAGATATAATTTCAGTACTCTGACATTGAGGCACCATGGATTTGCAGTTACTGGAGAGACAGAGAATGTGTTCTGATGGTGAGAGAAAAATCCCCAAAGTTCACAAGAAATCCTTCCTTCCTTCCTTCCTTCCTTCCTTCCTTCCTTCCTTCCTTCCTTCCTTCCTTCCTTCCTTCCTTCCTCTATCATCGAAAGGTTATAAATTCAGTTCTGCTGCTGTGAATATAAGATGACATCGACTTCTGTTTTTTCTGCAACTGACAAACATTTATCCTGGCAACAGATCAAACATGTTTTTTTTTTTAAAGACAGAGATTTGTGCTATTAGCATGCTGCTGTGAGCCCAAGTCATTGTTTATAGCAGGCAATGTGTAGTACTAGTGATTTGGCAAATATAACAAGTATATTGAAGAATAATTACATCTTGAATCCTGGGTATTGTCAGTGTGCCTTTTCCAGTAGAGAAATATGCCATAAAAAGACTGTAGGCATCTTATCTATCAGATGCCCATATTTAGTCTAGCATATGAGCAACTTCTGCACCCACATTAAGAGACGTGTTTCCCTTTGTGGCAAGTATGAAGAGAAAAGCCTATAGCACTGACTGAAAGATACAGGAAGAACAAAAGGCAAACAATAGAAAAATAGCCTTAAGTTACAGATGAAGAAATCCTAGATGAATCGTAGGGAAAACTGCCTAACTGTAAGAGCAGTTTGATGGAGTGTGAAAGAAAGAGCAAGGCAGGAGGAAAGGCATGGAGCAAGGATAGGAAAGGCAGAATGCAAACAACAGAGGTGGTAGCATGGGCTTGCATGGCAGCTGAGGTGGTGGAATAAAGATTGCCTTTGAGGCAAAGGGTAGATTTTGACTTTAGGATTGAAGGATAGAAGTATAATGGCATCAAGGAATTTTACTGCACAATAAACACCGCTTCATGCAAAAAGCCAATTAGCTGTTCTTTCTCCTGGCTTATTATACAATAAGTCTGCAACTATAGATAACAAACTAAATGTGGAACATTTTAATGTAATTCATCCTTGTCCAGTGACCTCAGAGGTGGCATGCAAGCTGTCAAACAAGATTGGACAAGCTGATTTCTATTGTACTGAGAGGCAAGGGAACCTTCTAAGGAAATGCATTTTAAAAGAAAGGTTTGGGAAAGGGAGGAGGTAAGACACAGACCGCTTGCTCCTTGATAGTGTATTGCACAAGATGTTGGAGCTTGTTTAACGCATAATTTCTGAGCAAGTGTGGATGGCTATTATTTTCAACCATGCATCTACCAACACTGTTATCAGGGAGATTTGAAAATATCTTCAGATTTCGCTACTAGTAATACCACCAAGTGAACCTCTGAAAATAAATCAATTGGCCTAAAAATTGCTAGCTTCATTTATATTTATTTATTTATTTATTTATTTATTCACATTTATATACCGCCCTATCTCCCTAGGGACTCAGGGCGGTTCACAGGTAAATAAAAAAGATACATATAAATACAAACTAAAATATCCATTAAAAAACTTATTTGATATAGCCAAATAATTAAAAAGAACCATATATATAATAAAACCCATTAAAATCTAAATTTAAAATCTAGTCCAGTCCTGCGCAGATGAATAGATGTGTTTTAAACTCGCGGCGGAAGGTTCGGAGGTCTGGAAGTTGACGAAGTCCTGGGGGGAGATCGTTCCAGAGGGTTAATACACACGGACCTATATTTTTTTTCTTTCCATTGCATTCATATCTACTGAGCAGTTCTCAATAAACTAATTTTCCTTCTCTTAATTTTTTAAATACATATGTCTCCATAGGTTTTATTCTGTTTTATTCTGCTGCTTTTCTCTGCACTTTTTCTACACACATTGAAAATTTTGTTTTGGAGTGATCTGTTTTGTATAGAATCTTGTTTGAACATACAACTTATTATTCACCAGGTGTAACTTCCAAACCATCTGCAAGAACAGTCCTACATAAAACAACTTATAGTAGTTTAACTGAGAATAGAGGCATGATGGCTCAGTGACATAATGACATTGGCAACTGTCTTTGCTGTAGCGATTCAAGTCTTAACACTGCATGATGGGGTGAGCTTCCATCACTCTCATCAGCTTCTGCCTACCTCACAGTTCAAAAGCATGTTCTATGTATGTAGATAAATAGTTACCACTTCAGTGGGAAGATGAATTGGTGCTTCTTGTGGATGGTCACTGAATCTTCCTGGTTGCAACAACCATTTGTGAGGCAGTTTTGGTGGAGGGAGAGGGCCTCCGATAATGTTGGAGAAAAGCTACTCATCTTTCTTTCTGGGATGGAGATAGCCTGCCTTGCTGGTGAAGCACCTTGGAAAGGCTGTGAGAGTGAACCAAAGAGAGCTAGCAAACAGGCAGCCAAACTACACTGCATTAGGAGTATAAGTTTCCTGGCTAATGTAGCATTGCCATATGCTAAATAAATAAATAACTGAGAGTGACAAAATCGTAAGTCACAGCAGCTCACAGCCCAGGAAAAGTACAACTGGCAGACTTACTGAAGCTGACTGAAGAATCTTCTGATTTTATTGCTTTCATCATGAATTTCACATAACTGTTTTTTTGTATTAGGAAACATTAATCTATTTTTTCAATATTTCATGGGAAAGGTTTACCTTCTAGTTCCTAGCTTCTGCCTCTACTTCCTTTCTGTATTTCTTCCTTCTAAACCTAAAAAAGATATATCTATAAATTACAATGAAACGTAAGAATGACAAGCCACTTTATGATCAAGATTGGTTGCTACATCTAAATAATAATGCACTATTAAAGTGCCAGAGTTCAATTAGTTCTTGCAGTGACTGCCTGAGCTTCTGTCTGTCCTACAAGGACAGGACTTGCAGAAATGATATTTTGTTGCTTTTGGCTCTTCTGGCACTATGAAATTCCCTTTTAACAAAGAATTACTTAGTTTTTTTCTGTGCAAGAATTTAAGCAAACAGTAAACCATCCTGTTTAAAACTGCCTTCCAGTGAATTGTAATTGGCTTTTATAAAACAAGACGTAATCTGAATTTTTTCTGTATTGGGTGGCTGTTTATTTGATCATGCTTCTGTTTGTATTGAACAATATTGTGAGGACATAACTGTAAAAAGCCACTTTAAAAATTCTAATACAATTAGAAGAACAAAGACTAAAGAAAAACAAACAGAAAAGACCTCATAAAAGTAGCTGGTGAAAAAGAATACAATTCTCAATCAAATGGCTTGTGCCAATCAAATTGGGTGCTTGGCAAGTAATCACCAAAGATAAATCCAATCAACCATATAAAAATTTGTATTTTAATTCCCCCAAGCAATGAGCAAAACCACTTTGTTTTTCCTCTTTCTTGAAATAAAGTAACAAATTCGCTTCTGTTCAATATGGCTGCCTAAGACATTGCGATGAGATTTTTACCTATTGTTCAAAATATCATCTGTTGAGACAGCAGGTCTTGCATTGTTTTGTTTTCTTGTTTGTAAAATCTAGTAGTAAAAATGGTTTTGAAAACTGTTGCAGGAGAGCCTGCAAATTTTCTCTCTAAAGCTTATTTATAGGACCAGTATGGTCTGGTGCGAGCTGACAAAAGTTTTCCATCTGCCAGAGAAGTAAAAATCTCATTCAGCAAGTTTAACTCCTTTCTGTTCCCTCCTACTTTTTTTTCTCAATAGGGGACTACCTGACTACACAGCTGCTGAGGGCAACGTATCATTGCAAAAGTATAATTTGGCACACTTAAACCTGTGTTTCTCATTGTTCTGGAAAGCAGTTTCATGCTAATAATGGAACAGGTGACAGTGTAATGCATTAATGGCCACTTTCCCATTGTTTGGTAAAGTCCTTACGTCATTAAATTGTGGGGTTTGTATAAGGCCTAAACAATAAACTCTACTTGGTTGCAATAGAAAAGGCTCTTTCGATATTTTATAGCAGCTCAGACTGCCTGCTATCTATAATTACAGTCAATATTTCGACTGGAGGAAAATGCCTTAATTTGCTTAATGTTTCATGCGTGGAAAAACAATCAAGCGTTTCCTTCATTTGTAATTACATTACTGGCGCTAGGTGCACTTTTCCAAATTATAGCCAAGCCTGCCCAACATAAGTACTCAGCTTAAAACCTTTTCACATTTAGCTGTCCTGCTGAATTCCACCAAGATAAGCCTCTTTCCTTGGCTACAGATCTCTTCAAAATTCTAATTCTAAATTCAGGAACCTAAATTCCTATTAATATGCTCCCTAATCTTGGTTAAGTTACCTGGAAAATAAGCAGGTTTGGGCACAGATCCTTGTTGTTTTAAAACCGTGCCAATTCACCTGCTGTCATTATTTTACAGATGCTGGCCAGATCATGTTTATTGGCTATTGAATCCTGAGGCTGGCTTGTTCATTGTGCAGTAAGGTTTTGCACTGAATGCAGAGAAGCATCATGTGTTTAACTACAAGTATGATGCTATTGGCAGCTGTTCTATTATTATCCATTTCTAAAGAGACTTGGTGAGGAAACAGAACATGCATCATGCCAGAGTTAGCCTCCCGCCCCCAAGTAGTTGTGCTAACTAGTTGTTTTGAGGGAAAAGTAAAAAGCTGCTCATATAAAGGATATTCAATTTCAATATTCTAAAATATGTAGCCAAGCTTCGTACAGACAAAAATGTGTTCTCTCGTCTCATGGCCGCCAGTATTGGCCCTAAACAGACAAGTTTCTTGCTACATAGTTGTAGCTCCTAGACCAAGAAACCTCCTCCTTAACTTGTAGTTCATTAGAATTCGATAGATTCTTTTTTTCTCACATCGTCATTCCAGTTTATTCTTATTCCTAATTTGGCAACATTTCCACAAGACTAAGTGGCCATTTGCACAACTTCACTCTTTTTTTTCTTTTTTCTTTTGGAACAAAGGACATTAAGGAACTGCAATAAGGCATCAGAATACTTGAAATACTGATAGATGGTTAGTTATATGGATCAAGTGCTGAGTTTTTACTGACATCGCTTAGTTCTCCTAGCTCAGTTGATCTCACTGAACAAAAACAAAGAGGTATCATTTTTATAGCAATCCCTCTTAGAGAAAAAAGGAATAAAATAGGTGGGAAATGAATATAGGGAGCTGTTTACATTAGGCCAGACTGTCAGTTCATTTCACTCAGTGCTACTGATAGCTACAGTACATTTCCTTTTTTGCATGTAAGTTTTATTTTGATTAAAATGGTAAAAAGTAATATAAACTAAACTTAAAGGAAGAACAAAGAGAAAGAATATGATAAAAATATATAAAGAAATGACTTTCATTACATATGTAGTCAAAATTAGTAACGCATCATCTCTTGTAAAGTTATAGACAGATATTTCTTCATCTCATATCTCATCCCTTATTTATATGTAAATTCCTAAAACATCAACTTTAATTCTGATGTCAGCAAAAAAGAGTTTCTTTGCAAACACACATCTTACTTTGACTGATCAAATAAGCCAACTTTACATTTCTTCCTTTTACTTATGATAGTTTTAATTTTTAGTTCATTCAAATATTGTAGGCTTTTATTTCTCTTCAATTCTTCTTTATCCCATTGTACAGACCTCGGGGTTTAACAAGCTTCTTTTATAGATCAAACCAGAAAACATTCTCTAGGTCATTCTCTTGGTTTGTTATTTGTATTTAGCTTTTAATTTTTAAAACTTCAGCCAGTTTCTTTAGAATACCAATAAAGCATTCTTTTTCAAATAATTCTTTTGGCCTATCATTTGTAGTTCCATATTTGGTACTTCTCTATTTTGTCTCATAAACCAAGATATAAACCAAAATAACTCTGATTTTCACAAGAAGCTATTTATTTTTTATGTTAATTCCAAAATCTTACAGTAAAATCAATTTTCAAAATTTAGTTGGACCTATAATCCATTTTAACTTTCTTAGATCACAATCTTTTTATTTTTTTGCAGTTTAATTCAAATTCCTTAAATTCTTAAGCTTGTAATTAATTTTTTATTTTTTTTCAGCATTGAGTTAATCCTACCAAGTGACTTTTCAAACTTATTGTCCCAAAGGTTTCTAATAGCTTTAAGATGGTTAACAGACAAATGCCAAAACTGATCAAAGCTTCTGAACATAGTGTTCTTTAAAAGATTCCACTGAGGTTATGACCAAAGTCACTAATTCATTCATCCCAGTACTCAAATCCATGGAAGACCACTGTCCTGTGGTTTCCTTGTAAACAGCAGCCAATCAGAACACATTTGGGCAATTTCCTATCCTTTCCTTATCCTGAGAGGTTCCAAAGAACTAGACTTTCAGTCTTTGATTTAAATATATTGAGCCATTAGCAGAGGAAGTAAGTACTCACTTTCTTATTCTAATCAATGATTTCCAGATTTGCAGCTAGGAATATAAATTACCATATATAAATTATATAGAACTTGGAAAGGTGCATAATTAGCTACTTTATTACTTTTCCTATTCTTGTCTTTTGCTTTGTAAAAATTCAGATCATAATCTCCTTCATTATAATGTTTGTCTTTTTGGGTAGCATGTACATTTACGGTATTCTTGCTGCTAGGAAAGCAACATGGATCTGCCAGTGAAGTCACCAGGACTTAAGGTAAACTGAGGAAGACGTTCCCTTTACCTTTTAGTAGAGTTGCCTTGGTTACTATTGCTATGGAACGGAAACTTCATGCCAATACTTTAAAAACTGTAAAGTTGGAATGGTGAGTAAAGCCCCAAACCTTCTCCCCTCCCCAATATATGTCTGTTTCTCCTTTAAACACATATGCAAGTCAGTTTAAAAGTTAGGACATGACTATGAAAAAAAAACTAGACTGTTGCATATATATCACACTTTTCATCCATGAACGTAAAACACTGACCCAGAAATATATACAATTTGCCAGGTAAGCTAGTCTGAAGGATAGTGATTGATCCACAGGTACTAGTAAACTTCCTGGTTAGACTGATCTCCCTGAATTATTGAATATAATTCAATATTCTAATCCAGGGGTCTGCAAGCTAGGCTCTTTTAAGACTTGTGGATGCCAACTCCCAGAGTTCCTCAGCCAGCTTTGCTGGCTGAGGAGCTCTGGGAGTTGAAGTCCACAAGTCTTAAAAGAGCCAAGCTTGCAGATCCCTGTTCTAATCAATATACATTTGACGTTACAGATGAGGGGAGCAGAGTTGTAAAAGAAGCCAATCTTCTGGTGGAATCCTGCCAGAAAAGATCTACAGGCCAGAGGCTGAAGCTTCCATGAGTGGCAGTGAAGCCTCCAGCAAGCAATTGACCCAGGACTAAGTTGTTTCAAGAAAGCTCTGGCCGGAGGGAGCTTCAGCAAGATTTGAAGAACAGATTTACTGTGAAGGTCATAGGAAACAGAAAGAGCCGAAAGCAGGGGACATCTGTTCTACTACATCTGCTCTGACTGTGTGGGATTTAGCTAGAGTTTAAAAAGAAGCTGGTTGGAAGGAAGAGCAATTGAAACCTTTTTTTTATAGTAAGGCTCCTAAGGAACAAACCCTGTTATTTTGGCATATTAAGTGGAGTTCCCTTGTTTCAACTGTTTGGAAAATAATGTTTTCTTTCTTTTTGTAGTTCTCTTTTAATCAAGATCCTATTTCGGTTGATCTAGAAAAGTTGTTTCATATATATTCCATTGATGCAAGTTATTGGATTCATAAGCCTCAGGAATTTATTTTACCAGCAACCTAAAAAAATAATGATAAAAAGATTCATGCAGTCATATCTCCACATTTTGAAAAAGTTTATCAAAAGAAGTGTTGCTGGTAGATTAACTAATATGAAGGGCTCTGAGGTTCTAGGCCAGCCCCGTCTCACCTGGGGTGAATTCTTGGATAAGAAAGGATCCTTAAAGATTGGTTCTTTGCCAGGGTACTAATAATTCCTTGATCTGATGTGCCTTTTGGCTTGTAGATCAGTGTGCAATCAGATTCCCATCTTCGGAGCACGAGAGGGAGGGAAATAGATAATAACATTGTTGCTGCCTTTGCTTTTTCTTGAAATGGTGTCCAAAAGCTTACTCAACTGCCCAGCTGACCCATTGCTAGAATAGGCATGCAACTGTTTGTGGAGGGTAGAAACAGATGACATCAATAGCCAAAGTGACATCAATAGCCAAAGTGACATCAGAATGCATGCTTCCAATATACTGTGCTTCCAGTATACTTTTCCTGGTATGTCGCCTCAAATGATCTTGTTCATTTGGGATAGAGTACTTCAGTTTGTTGTAGTTTGTTGTTCATCCAGAGCAGTTCATTAGCTAATTTGCAGAGGAAGAACCACCTTTCAGTTAATCCAATGTTACTATGTGTTCCAGAAAATGGAGACCTAGATCTATTGGAGTGCATGGTAAGCACTGAAGCATTGTTTCTACTATTGAAACAATATTTTCTTGATTGATTTATTTATCTAATTTCTACACCATCTTTCTCAACTATGTGACTCTTATATTCCTCTTATATGGAACCAAGATTCCATACAAAAGAAACAGCAATTGACATGCTGGTACAAAAACAGGCTAATAGAAGGACAGAAATTAATAAAGCAATGGATTCTATTTCATTTTCTTAAGGCATAGTCCACCACTTTTCATGAAACAGTATCCAGTAGTTTCATCTATCATGTTTCCTCAAATATAAGACAGCATCTTATATTAATTTTTGCTCCAAAAGACATATAGAATAGAATAGAATTTTATTGGCCAAGTGTGATTGGACACACAAGGAATTTGTCTTGGTGCATATGCTCTCAGTGTACATAAAAGAAAAGATACGTTCATCAAGGTACAACATTTACAACACAATTGATGATCAATATATCAATATAAATCATAAGGATTGCCAGCAACAAGTTATAGTCATACAGTCATAAGTGGAAAGAGATTGGTGATGGGAACTATGAAACTATGAAACTATGAAAATATTAGGGCTTATTTTCCAGTTGGGTCTTATTTTCAGGGAATACAGTACTAAAATGCAACCGTTTGACTGATAATCTTAACTGGGACTTATTTTTGGAGGTAGGCCTTATATTACGAGAATCCTGAAAATCATGCTAGGGCTTATTTTCCAGTTGGCTTTTATTTTCGAGGGAAACACAGTATTTTTCCTTGTACTGATTTCCTTGTAGATTTTTAAACTAGCAGTTAAGTTCTACAAAGCCATTATTTTTAAAGAATAAGATTATATCTCTTCAACCAATTGTGCCATAATCTTCAGAACAAAACAATACTATTAAAATTAAGACTCTGTAATTTTCAAGAGATCTAAATATGGAATGACAGAAATGCTGTTTTTATGTGGGAGTGGGAGTATTGTGATCTGTATTTAATCAGCTGCTTCCATTGTTGTAGCCCAGTGGTTCTCAACCTTTATAGTTCTGTGACCCCTTTAATACAATTCCCCATGATGTGGCGACCCCAACCGTAAAATTATTTTCATTCACAGGCCTAAGTAACTGTATTTTTGATAATGTTATAAATCGTAATCAAAATGTAAATATCTGATATACAGGATGTATTTTCATTGTTACAAACTCAACATAGCCAAAGCTTTATGTTTAATCACGAAACAATATGTAATTATATTTTGTTTCTCAATTCCTGCTGTAACTATTGAAGTAAAACCGTTGTCAGGCCTGGAAACCATAGTAGACTTTAGGTTTCCAGACGCTGCCACATTTTTCCCCTGAGGGGAAGAAGGGGGGCTGAGGGGTATGGTAATATTCTTCAGACGGTCAAGGTCGGATGGTGTTCACATCTGCAGGAAGAGTGGCGAGAGGATATTCGAATGAACTGGGAGAACGTGGGACCATGTGACCATCAAAGGGGTCAGGGGGGTGGGACTCTTGGGGGTTGTATAACTGGGAAAAGAATCCGGAAGTTCAGTTTTGGAATTTCACTCATCGTGTGCCAGTTTTCTCATGCTAGTAAAGAACTCTTAAAGACAATGGCTTCTGAGTTTTCTTTATGCAGAAGAGGTTTTTCTGGAACCTTGACATTATTCCAAAACTCCTAATTTTCTTTTGCTAACGGTACCCTCTCCTCCGCTCAGAGGGGGCCCGTTAGGGGGGTGCTGGGCCCCAGCCTCCGCAACCTCCACAGCGGTGCAAAGACCCAGTGAAGATGGAAGAGCAGCAAGCTGAAAACGTAGAAATAGCAGAGAAGCTTGAATCTGACAATTTAGTTGAAATCACCTACTTCCCGTCGGAAGATATGACTCCAAAACCCGAAGTGGTAGAGCCTGCTTGTCAGCTTGGAGCACGGCCCAAAGACTCCGATTCATGGGTAAGCTGTCGTTCGGGAGAAAACATTTCCCCGGGGCAAAATGGAGAGCCCCCTCCCTCTTCTCAACCTCACTGGAGGACAGTAAAACCCGGAGAATCGGGAGAGTCACTGGATTGGGACCTGAGAAACCCCCTGAAATCCCAGTCCCTATTAGACCTCCCTGAAACTTTTGAGCGTTTGGAAGTGAGGCCTCGTATAAGCTCAGCTCACCCATCTCGAGAGCCTTTAGCTCAGCCTAAATTCACCTTCCCTCCCACCAGAGAGGGAGAAATTACTGAAGCTCAAAGCCGTTCCGATGAACGCAAGAGGACCTCCCTTCCCTCCTTCAGACGGCAGGGAGTTCAGGCAGCACCAGGGACTTGGGGGGAATCGCAACTCCCCCCTCCAATTGACTTTTCCCGCCAACAGAGGCCTACGCTGCCTCCAGCTGCTTCTATTCCTCCTGGCTGGGCATTTTATCCTGGACAAGGGTGGATCCAGTACCAATGGCAACCAGCCAGTTCAGCACCTTTCTTTCCTGGGGGCCCCAGGCCGAGCTTTGCCTCGCAAGCTGAAGCATTTCAAGGACTTCCTTCTCAGCAGCCAGGGGGAATTCCACCCCCCTTCACAACTCAGCAACCAGCCACAACAGCAATGGCCGTCCCCCAAATCCTTCTTCAACCGCAAGCAGGCCAGCTAAACCCACCTGCACCCCCTCACCCAACCCCTCCCCCTTTCAAACCAACCTTTGATGGGAATCCACACCACCTGGCTTACTTTCTCAGCAGAATTGAGGCTTACGTTGAACAATATAGACATCAATACCCATCAGAAAGAAGCCTAATCAACGCCATCTCGGATGGTATGAACGTGGGGCTAGCCTCAGAATGGATAGCTCAACTACACAATGAACGTGCACCAGAACTAAACAATGTTCACGCATTCATGGCACTGCTTCGCAACCAGTTTCAAGATGATGACCTAATTACAGAATGTGAAACCACCTTAAAAACAATGAAGCAAGGTAACAAGCCCCTAAAACAATTTGTATGGGATTTCAGAAGGGTTGCTGGCAATCTTAGACATTGGCCAGAACGCATTGTCCTCCACTACTTCAAAGACGCGATTGATCAAAACATCAGAAAAGCCTGCTCCACCAGAGGAATCCCAGAACAACTAAATGACTGGTACAACGTGTCCATCGCTCTGGACAGAGAATTCAACCCCCTCCAAAGCCAATCACCAACTACAACTCCACAACGACCACCTACAAAACCCTCCCTCTTAAGACCAACCACACCCTCCACCTTTCAGCCTTCAACAATAATCAAATGCTACCGTTGTGGAAAACTAGGACATCGGGCGTCAGTTTGCCTAGCCCCAACACCCCTCCCACAGTATCGCCCACCAACTGCTACCCAACCATGCAGACCCCCTCGAAGGAATCCGAATACCAGTCGCTTTGCGAGACAAGCCATAAACCTCCCTACTGACCTTCCGTCATCTAATTCACCTCCTGACGACTCAAACCAAGCAGAAAACGACCCAATGGTGACTGCACCCATTCCTCCATTTGCTATCAAAGTAAACTTGGTAATTCCAGGGGGAGGGGCCAAAAAAGATTTAGAGGCTATTGTGGACACAGGACGCACCAGATGCCTAATTTCAACCTTTTCGGTTGCCCAACTCTGTATAAAAACATTTCCCTTAAAACACCCAATTAAATTCCACCAAGTAGATGGAACCTTGATTGGTGGCGTTCCAGCGACCCAAGTCACACAACTGGTTCGCTTAGAACCCACTATGAAATCAAGACAATCCTTGACTCTAGACTATACAGAGGTCAATTACAATATTTAGTCCACTGGATGGGATATCCATTATCTGAATCTACTTGGGTCAACAGTTGGAATGGTGTGCCAGTTTCCTCATGCTAGTAAAGAACTCTTAAAGACAATGGCTTCTGAGTTTTCTTTATGCAGAAGAGGTTTTTCTGGAACCTTGACAACCGTACTGTAAAAAACCGTCACTATATTTTCTTTTCTTAACGTTCGTTTCCTGGATTACCGCTGTGAGCCTTTGTGGCTTACTTCTGCTGTTTAGCAGAAATTCCCTGAAAGTGACCATGGGCTTGCCCTGATGCGCTTCAGGAAGACTGGTGATAGGCAGCGTTCTCAGCGTGCCTCAGCAGCTGCAGAAGGGGGGAAAAAGCGGCAAACTGTTTTTTTGAATTTATCGCGCCTGAAGCCGTATTGGCTAGCGATCTGAACTGCTTGCGATTGCCTTGAGGACGGAGGCATTAAAGCGGAGACTCCTCACCTATTAAGTTTATTGTGCCTGAAGCCAGATTAGGCTAGCGATTGGGAGTGATTGCAGCGGGCTTGAGAGGGAGATATCAGAGCAAAAATTTCTCTCTTTTTTAATTCATCGCGCCTGAAGCCGAATTCGGCTAGCGATTTGAAGAGCCTGCAGCTGGCTTGTGGAGTCAACCATTGGAGCGTGATTCTTCGACTCGCAAGTATACTTCCCATATTTCCGATGGTCTTAGGCGACCCCTGGCAAATCGTCATTCGACCCCCCAACGGGGTCGCGACCCACATGTTGAGAACCGCTGTTGTAGCCGATCATTCAGGTTTTATGAATTTTGAGACCACTGTGATTCCTGCAAACTAAGGTAATACTGGATCCTACCAAATTTAATCTCAAACAAATACCATTCATAATATAATATTTCACTTTTTCTCCATTGCAATTGGAGACCCTTTTTCATTTTCTGACCATTTTAATTCCAATTTATTACCAGTTTATATGCAGTATTTCCTAGGTCTATCAGGTCAAGGCTACAAATATTTGGAAGACCACTAGATGGTATGAACAGTTAGACTTTCTGACTTTATTTGCTGCTACTTAGTGGTCTGGATTTTAGCATTCCACATCTAATAATTCTAGCATATCCACAGAGTATACTACTATTTAGCACTGATTTCCTGTTGTGATGATGCTATGAATAATGTCTGTAATCTCTCTCTTGATTAAAGTGTTTTCAGACTTCTGTATTATTGGACTTTGTGGACAAAGACTGATAATTGAATAAATAAAAATTTCATTGCATATTATTTTGTTTTTAATAAGCTATTGGAATGACAACTAGACCTGAACATTTAACAACTGGCTTAATTTCATGCTGGCTTGTCTTTATTTTTCTTATGAAACAGTATTTTATTATAATGTATGAAATATCAGCAGTCATGGGAATTCACAGAAAAGAATAATGGATTTTTAATGGTTAATATCATCACTTGAGATTATGCTCCCAAACAATTTGGCAGCCAAAATAACTGGGAGAGAATAAATATGTGATCCAGATTCTTAGCTTCTGTAAGCTAAGCTAACCTGGCTCACCTGATTTTTGTAAGAAATCTGTCCTTCATATAGAATATATGAAAGTAATCTAGCCTGAAGGCAATGACACAGGCACATTCAGACTTATGATTGAGCAGACATGCATAGAACTGTTCTTTTTCCCAATTTTTTTCACTCAAAATTATCAAGCTACAAGAAAAAATCCCTCTGGAGAAGAAACAAAAACGGCTATGTAGCAAATTTCAAAAACCGCTACAGAAATATATGCAATCAAATAAAAACTGAATGCACCAATTACCACACTAAGCAAGAAGAAGACCTCTTGCGCACAAATTCCAATCGTGCTTTTTATAATTTTGTGAACAACAAACTTAAAGACTCGAGATCCATCCCACCACTAAAAGATTCTAACAGCAAAGAATGTAACGATGAAACAGTTAAAGCAAACCTCTTCAACACATTCTTTGGCACAGTCTTTGTTAACAGTAATGACTTATACCCATCATTCCCCAATCGTACCAACGAGTGCAACAACCTAACACACATAGATTTCACAGAAGATAATGTTGAAAAAGCTCTTCGCAAACTGAAACCATCCATATCTATTGGACCTGATGGACTATGTGCATACTTCTTAAAAAAGATTTCCACTAATATAGCAGAACCCCTAAGCATAATTTTTGAAAAAGCTTTCATGACCAGTTCCCTTCCCAAACTGGTTACTTGCCATGGTCATCCCTATCTTCAAAAAAGGAGATCCCAGCCTAGTTGAAAATTACAGACCTATCTCTCTTTGCTGTGTCACCTGCAAAGTAATGGAATCTATCATCAACCAATCCATTACCTTCCATCTAGAAACAAACAACCTACTTTCTAATAAACAATTTGGTTTAATTTACAACTTCTTCACTGCAAAAACATATGGACTACAAATCTTGATCAGGGCAAAGCAATAGATGCAACCTACATAGACTTCTGTAAAGCTTTCGACTCAGTAGTACATGATAAACTTCTCCTAAAACTAAAATCATACGGCATCTCAGGACTCCTCCACAATTGGATAATAGCTTTTCTATCAAACAGACAACAAGTGGTCAAAATTGGCAATGCTCTATCAAATCCTGTTCCTGTTAAAAGTGCCGTTCCCCAAGGCAGCGTTCTTAGACCAACACTCTTCATATTATACATTAATGATCTCTGTGACCATATTACAAGTAATTGTGTTCTCTTTGCTGACGATGTCAAACTATTTAACACCACCAACAATGCAGCTATCCTCCAAAAAGACCTTGACTTTTTATCTGAATGGTCTAAAACTTGGAAACTCCAAATCTCAACCAGCAAATGCCCAGTCTTTCATATTAGAAAAAAGAACCTAAACACTAAGTACAAGCTTGATGGACATTACCTTACTGATGACCCCCACCCTGTTAAAGATCTTGGAGTTTTCATATCAAATGATCTAAGTGCCAAAGCCCACTGTAACTACATCGCAAAAAAGGCCTTAAAAGTTGTAAACCTAATCTTGCGTAGCTTCTTCTCCAAAAACACTACACTACTAACCAGAGCATATAAAACATTTGCTAGACCAATTCTTGAATACAATTCAACTGTTTGGAACCCATGCCACATTTTTGACATCAATACAATTGAACGTGTCCAGAAATATTTTACAAGAAGAGTTCTCCACTCCTCCGAATACAACAAAATACCTTATGCCACCAGACTTGAAATCCTGGGTTTAGAAAGTTTAGAACTATGATGCCTTCAACATGACCTGAGTTTAACTCATAGAATCATCTATTACAATGTCCTTCCTGTCGAAGACTACTTCAGCTTCAATTGCAACAATACACGAGCACACAATAGATTTAAGCTTAATGTTAACCGCTCAAATCTTGATTGCAGAAAATATGACTTCAGTAACAGAGTTGTTAATGCTTGGAATACACTACCTGACTCTGTGGTCTCTTCCCAAAATCCCAAAAGCTTCAACCAAAAACTATCTACCATTGACCTCACCCCATTCCTAAGAGGTCTGTAAGGGGCATGCATAAGAACACAAATGTGCCTACCGTTCCTGTCCTATTGTTTCCTTTTTTTATATCCAATTAATATAGTTATTACATACTCATGCTTATATATATGCTTATATATTATATAGTTAATTTCATGCTTATGCTTATATATACTATGTGACAAAATAAATAAATAAAATAAATAAATAAATAAGAAAAGATGTTTTCTCTAAGAAGTTTTTTTCTTGAAAAAGCAGCATATAAATGTGAAGGCCTTGAAGACCTAGCTCTGTTCTCCGGTTTTGGGCCCTGTGTGTGGGAAGGGCCCCATTTCCTGGTGATGCTGACACAATGGATTACAATATATGTAGTTGCTATTTGTATTTAATTTCTTTTTTGTTTTGTTTTGTTTTAATTATTTAATGGTCTTTATGATTATTCACCATTCAGAGTCCCTGGTTTGCGATTCATGGCTATACAAATTGCATAAATCAATACATGCAATAAACGTAAATATTCCAAAGAAGAGATAAAACAGACTCCTTGCCATTATTTAACCTGACTTAGGGGAAAATCCTCCACTTGCAACAAAATACCTTATGCCACCAGACTTGAAATTTAGGGCTTAGAAAATTGAGAACTATGCCGTCTTCGGTATGACCTGAGCATAGCTCATAAAATCATCTGTTACAATGTCCTACCTGTCAATGATTACTTCAGCTTCAGCCACAACAATACACAAGCACACAATAGATACAAACTTAAGGTAAACCGCACCAAACTCGATTGCAGAAAATATGATTTCAGCAACAGAGTGGTCAATGTCTGGAATGCACTACCTGACTCTGTAGTTCCATCCCAAACCCCCCCAAATTTTAACCTTAAACTGTTGACTGTTGACCTCACCCCATTCCTAAGAGGTCGGTAAGGGGCATGCATAAGAACACCAGTGTGCCTACCGTCCCTGTCCTAATGTTCCCTTTAATTGTATTCATTTTTTGTATTCAATTCATGCATATACTTATATATATTATCTAACACGTACTCAACATAAATAAATAAATAAATTTTAAAAATTAGATCTTTTTTCTTAATATTTTGCACCCAGTACATTTAGGTACAAACACATCATTTGTCTACTGCAGAAGACCAAAAGTCCTTTATGGAAAATATTTTGGGCTTAAAAAGCTCAAATGCCCTGGAATATTCATAAGATAATAATTATATAGGGAGAATGTATCCTCTCCTTGGTTATGGTTTTAAAATAAATTAGTGCTATTTTGAGTAGCACTGTTTTAACTTTTCTAAGTGTCTCAAAGTCCTGTGGCTTTAAAAAAAATTAAAAAAAGAAAAATTTACCATATCCAGTTAGTGCTGCTAAGGCTGGGATAGGTGAGATGGGCAGGGGAAGGGACTGGGGACATCAGGAAGAAATGGCAATTGTTTAAGCCGCGAGCTTAAAACATATCTATTTAACTGCGCAGGACTGAGTTAGATTTTAGTTTGTGGGTTTTATCTTGGGTTTTAATTTTTATATTTTTAATTAAGGCTTTTGAATAAGTTTTTTAATTGTTTTTAGAATTGTATTTATTGTATTTTTTGTTTTTTAAATGCCTGTAAACCGCCCTGAGTCCTTTGGGAGATAGGGCGGTATATAAATATAAACAATAAACAATAAATAAATAAATGAATGTTGGTGTTGCTGATCAACGATTCACAAAAACAGGCCATTTCTACCCTCATGATTTATAAAAGGGGTCTCCAACCTTGGCAACTTTAAGACTTGTGGACTTCAACTCCCAGAATACCTGATTTAAGAGAAAGTGCTCTATAAGGGTTTAAAACGGGCAGGGGTATCCATGTGGTAAGGTCCAAATTGGATGATGTAAATGAAACTCTGTGTTTTATTTGCATGGCATGCCCGGCACATTAAAAAATGGGCAGAGCTTCAATCACATCATCTCAGACACTATCTCAATTTTTGGGACAACCCCTCCCTCCCTACCCCCCCCCCCCGAGAATGACTAAAAGGCTTGTTGAGCTATGTGCTGAACTATTGCAACATCCAGAAACATGCACTGTGCTTATGTATTAGAAAATAAGAGATTTGGGCTAATAGCTATAGGATACTATTAGTATTTGTCAGCTGGCTTGGTGAATACTGCCATGTACTATATAAGTTTCTGCTGGGCTTCTGTGGCTGTAAGCAGGCTCTAAAACCAAGCATGCTGATATTATTGCTTTTATTATGTGCTCAGCAGAGCTGAGGCAAATATAACTGGGAGGAACCAAAGCATCCTCCAAGGAAATCAGTGTGTGACCAGCGGATTTAGCAGAAAACATAGCCTAGGTAATCAGAATCTCAAAAATGTCAAGTCTTCAATCCAAGCATAATTTGCTGAGAAAGTAGGGTTACTGAAAAGCAAATCTGATTCTTAAATAGGTCACTAATCTAGGGAGTTTCAGCTTCTGTGCCTCTCAGTCCTTTGTCTGCCTGCAAGGTAATTTTATTGTCCTCGTGAACTTGAAATCTATTTCAAGGAATCCAAGATAGACTCTGGGTCCATGACTTCCATGTTCAAAGAGGCCAACATGATGTGATGCTTGCTGTGCTGATATCAGCCATTAGCTTTCAAGGTTTTCTCCTGCTCCTCCATGAAAGCTTTGGCACATGGGAGTTTTAGAAGATGTTTTCATATTTTCTGTAGGTGGGATAAAAGCTAGTATCCAATGTCATGACACTAACAATCTTTTGAAAAAGTTGCTTCAAAGCATGTAGGAACACATATGAAGTGTATCTTTTCAAATACTTAAAGCAAATTTATGTGGCTGCTCCCAGTTGTCTCTGCAGACCTGCACATTAAGCAAAGTGGCTTCTAAAATAGCCAAGGAAAGCTAGAAAAAGATGCAGCTGCTTTAATAGTCTGAAAAGAAGCATACTATGTTCTCTCCCGTACTGGTGTCCACAGGGGTAAAAACAGTCAAGATAAATGATTTGGTATCAAGATGCAATTCCGCATTTGCCATCTTTACCTTTTTGAAACATGCATACACATTTCCAGAGACACTAATGCTATGGTGCATATCTCAGATCACTGCTTCAGAAAGATCACCACCGTCCTAGTTACCACTGAGTATTCATTGCACTTACTTTTGTGATCATAGATTTTAAAAATATTGGGGTCATGGACTTGGTTTGAATCCTCATGGTTGCATACAGTGGAACACTCAAGGCTATTTGTTCTGTATAAACATAGAAGCTCAAGGCATCTTGAGTTTTGTTCTCTCAAACGCAGTCAAATCTGAATATTCCATTATACTGAGAGCAGTCAGTTTGTCCCAAATTCAAAATAAAACACTCTTTCCATTTTCTGCATATTTCTACTCTCTGCCACTTCCCTAGAGATGAAAGATTTATTTTTTTATAAGAAGTCATGTTCAAATGTTTTAAATTAAATAAAGGGCCTCTGGTGGCTCAACAGACTAAGCAGTCTGTTACTAACACAGCTGCTTGCAATTACTGCAAGTTCAAGTCCCACTAGGCCCAAGGTTGACTCAGCCTTCCATCCTTTATAAGGTAGGTAAAATGAGTACCCAGATTGTTGGGGGCAATAAAGTTGACTTTGTATATAATATACAATTGGATGAAGACTATTGCTTGACATAGTGTAAGCCGCCCTGAGTCTTCGGAGAAGGGCGGGATATAAATTTAAAAAAAATAGCATGCAAATTGTTACACTCCTTTGGGCAGACGAGGCGGAAAAATCATATAAATATCATTTCTCTCTCCAGATAATGAACTTAGAGCAACAGTGATGGCAAAGAATTTGCTACTTTCTTGATACCCCAAGTCAGCTGCTCAAGGTAGCTACTTCATGATTAACTGTTGAACATTTGCCATGATGTCTTTATATAGCCTTTCTTGGGAACTTGAATACCAACAAGTATTCATATCCCTCTCATTGCCAACAAAGTGATCAATTACTAGTCCAATCTGAATTCTGGTGGCCCTTGGCTTCCCTCCTATCTTTTGGAAACATTTTCTGTCTTTCAGATATATCTCAATGCAGTTGGAGGGTCTGCTGGTTTGCAATTTGCACTCTTCTGAAATAATGAATTATATGCTGCTATCCTTTGGTTTTAAAAAGCCAAGCTTTTGTCAATCATGCACATATGGTTTCTATCACCCCTTGATATAATGGAGGTACACAAAGTGCATAATAATGACCTTGTAGGGGAAATGGGCAGCATAAAAATTTAATAATTAAGTATATAAATAAATAAGTTCTCTACCTATATGGAGAGATACTCTACTTAATTTTGTGTAAAAGACTTAAAAATGTCTTGAGCCATTAAAGTGTGGCATTAGCAAATTACATTAACATAATTTGAAATGCCTTTCTCTAAATTTTAACAATTTCTGTATACTACTAGCAAAAACAGCTTTGGCAGGAAGCAAGAAATTAATGAGCAGGAAGATTCGTGGCCTTTGGCTGCTACTCTACCATCAGTTCCTCAGCCAACCATTAAAACCTGGAAAATATCCTAATATCCATCAGGGCAAGCTGCTAGATTGGAAAAGACCTAAGCTTAAATGTGTGGTGGGTCCAAAAGAGGTATACCAGATTCAACGGTACAGATAATTTTTGAAAAGGTATCTGTGAAGGGAGAGGAGGAGCTTCTGCTGCAATCAATCCACATTAGTACATTTCAATTTTATTCTTTGACCTGCTTTGCAACTTCATTTGGAGCAGTTTATCGAAAATCTCTGGATCTTCCCCCTCTCTGCCCTTTTGCTACTATTTCTAGACTATAAGTCTAATTTAGTTGTCAGCTTGGATTAAACCTCATTTCAGGTTGTTGACACTAATCATTTTCTGGGTTCCAAATACAGGATGCTCATGATCAATCACAGTATAGGTGACAACTAGAAAATGTTTAGGAAGCATTTGAAAATTGCAAGCCGTGTACTTTTTGCAAGAGCTGCTTAAGCTAGCAAGCCCCTAGAAGAAGGGTTATCTTCAGTTTTCTCTCTTATGGAGGCGAATGCTTACGGTTGTGTATTTGATAAGTTCAGTAAGGGTTACAACATAGATATGATCCCCTTGATAATAAATTTCATCCTGCTGATACCTATGTTAATGGCAATCTGTAGAGATTTTGATTTTGTGATTACCAAATCATGTGTTTCCGAAAGAGACTTTCTCCCAACATAAACCTTGGGCCTTTAAACCAACTTTCTCTATACTGGCACCAACTTTCCCTAAATACATTGCAGTTCCCAGAATTTTCAACTACTGTGTTCTTCTGGGAGTTGCCGTTCCAAAAATATGGAAGACGCCATTTTGGGAGAGGATTTTTTAGACAATTCAACTTCAGAATGTGGAGTACCAATTGAAAAAGTTCTTGGAGATTTTTTTTTATTAATATCTAGAGTGGTTACATTTAAAGAATAATGTTGATGCAAAGAGAACTAAACTTCATCAAACAAGCAAATCAAAAAGGAAAGGAAACAAGTAATTGTTCATATTAGTTTCTCTATTTTAGCTCCATAATTAGTATTGTTCTATGATGGTCCCTATTATTTCTTTTTTATTATTATAAAATATTAAGGTGATTTAATTTCTTATTAGGCCATTACGGATTAAATGCCATGAAATAGTACTTCTCTGTTGATGATGTTTTTTCCCAGGGATCAGCCTGAAGAATGCATGAATATGTTGCATAAACAAATCCAGAAATATAACCCAATACTGATTAAATTCTGGCAAACACTTTTTCAGCTCCTGTTGAGTAAAGGAAATAATAATATTGATCTCCCAGATTTGTGGTGAGGATAAATTATATGGCTGTCAGTCACATTGCAGATTAAAAAGAATTATGTAAATAATCAAATAGTAAACACTGCCAACTGCTTCTTTCATTTCTCTTATTTTAGTGCTGGACATATCAAAATATTTAATATATTTAATTGATCATTGTTTTTTATCATACTTCATCTGTCAAGAACGTTTATATCCAATACATTTTTAATGTTTGGAGTGAATGAAATTTAGATCTATCTTCAGTTAGCAGTTAGACACTTTAAGTTCCACTGATTTCAGTGGCAGATTGTATGATAGCACAGTCCTAAAGGAAGCCAGTTTGATGTAGTGGTTAAGACACCAGGCTATAAACCATGAGATCCTGAGTTCAAGCCCCACATTAGTCATGAGCCTGGAATGAACCTAGGTGACTTTGGGCCAATCCCTCCATCTCAGTCCCAGGAAGCAGGCAATGGCAAGCCACTTCTGAAATCATGCCAAGGAACTGACTCAAACACACACACACACACACACACACACACTCCTAAGTATGATCACCAAGGAAAAGGCCCCATTTTCTTTTAGAATTTTATAGAGACCAAATTTCATGAATCTATTGGAGGCCAACTTCTAAGTCATCAAGTCAACATGTTTGCAGCTGATCTTCATCTCTTCTCAAAGGGTACATTATGCTTAAAATTATGCTTGTTAGAATTGCAAGAATAAAGCCTTCTATTCCATTGTAGTATATCTGGAAAGGACTTCAACAGTTTTCTCATTTATTCTGTTGCCAATGGGGAAAATCTACTAATGAGTTCTCTAATGAGTTCTAATCTAGTCTCTAGGGAGAGTTCAGCATCTAAAAACCAAGAATACCCGTAATTTAATCTACCCCTATTTTAGTTGTACAGTATGTCTTTATTGTGTTTGTTTTTTCACACAAAGCCTATTCAATTGCCATTGCTCAGAAATTGCTAATATAAACCAATCTTTATTTCAGTTTTGACACATTTGGCTTTGTGCTTAATTTTGAAATTCAGTTCATCATTAATCAATAGCAATTCGTTTCATGTGGCTTTAGAGGCCAAGCTTCTAACCTAAAGGAAATCAACTATGACTGTTCTTTGGAAGGACAGATACAGTAGCACAAATACTTTGGCCACCTAAGTACTCACTGGAAAAGACCCTGATGTTGGGAAAGATTGAAGGCAAAAGGAGAAAAAGATGGTAGAGGATGAGGGGGTTATATGGTGCCATCAATGTAATGAACATGAATTTGGGCAAACTCTGGCAGACAGCAAAGGATAGGAGGCCTGGCATGCTATGCTCTATGGAGTTATAAAGAGTCAGACACTACTTAATGAACAGGTGAACAGCTGGGTAAAGTGAGAAAGTTGGATCGTAAGTCATGATCTTCTATTTTACCCAGTAATCACTACATCCTCAAGCAGAAACAGGAACTACTGAGGAATAACATCTGGACAATTTTTTTCTTTCTGGGGGCTCTGTATCTTTAAACCAGACTTGGACTGTGTCTTTCATAATAGGGAAAGTTTTTCTAACACAGGATTTTCTTCTCAAAAGTAGCTATATGACCTCACTATAGCTGACTGAAGTTTTTCTTTCACAATGAGCCTCTGGAGACAAGCAAGTAGAATGAAGAAGCCAATGTATTTATAGACTCTGTAGCATATTGACAAAGCCACAATGAGTCAAGCTCATTTGAAAGGAGATTATTAACCCCCCTTTATAATGATTCTGTTTTTTGTTTTTTCACAATTTCCTCTTCCCTTTCTTTCAGCAATAAGTATAAGAAGCTGGGACCAAGAGGCATGTCCTTCCCCAGCATTCAACCTCAAGTTTCTCTATCCCCACTTCTTATCAATATGTCATACAATACTTGGCATGACAAAGGAGTTTTTCCCCCTTAATTTTCTACTGCTTTTCTTCCCTATTTTCCTCTGCCATCCTTGTCTTTTGTTAGATATGTCTTCTTGATTTCATTTTAAAATAAGTGATCCTTCCCAACAGACCCTTGGAAAAACTGAGCCACTCAATATTTGAAGGGAACAAACATTCCCTCATCCAATTTGTCATCCAGAATTTATTTATTTTTCAGAGTAGCAGATGGGTTTAGTTATCTTTAGATCAGACATCTTCAACGCGTGGCCTATGGGCAGCATGCAGCTCTGGACAGCTAGTAATGTGGCCCCACAAGATAAAAATATTTAAAAACAAAGGAAGCTTGTTATTTACAGTATATACATTAACTATATTAGATATTTTATGTGCCAGTCCAAGTCAATTTCTCTTCATTCAGTGTGGCCCCTGCAAGCCAAAAGATTGGACAAACATGCTTTAGATAAAAAAAGTAGTGGAGACCAACCAGTTGATCATTCAAAGACAAGCATCAAAATAAAGTAGGAATTTGCCAAATCAAACCCTCTTAATGCCAACTTGCTTTTATGGTTTATGGAAGAGGGTTAGTCCTGGGGTTTTTTTGTTGTTGTTGTCCAAAATGCTGTTTTAAAGATGAGTAGTTATACAAAACTTTTAAACAAACAAACAAACAATTCACAACTACCTAAAATGAAGATTATTTCTACATATATATCTCTGATGGATAAGGACCATCCTACCCTAACTTATAGTCTTTGTTAGCTGAGTACATGGGATTAATATTAGCCAGTAGACATAACAAGAATATACTCTTGGGGCTTTGTTTTAAGCAATATAGCCATCCAAATCAATTTCTTATGTTCACTTTGGCAGCACATATACTAAAATTGGAACAATATACAGGGAAGGGATCAGAGGTGGGTTTCAGCAGGCTCTGACCAGTTTGAACATTTTAGTATCAATTTTCTTGCTACTAAAATGAATATTTATGAGGAAAAAAGTACGTAGCTGGCAAAGCCCTGGAGCCTAATCAAGACTGTGGCTGACTTTTTTGGGGGGAACTTGATTAACACCAGCAGATGCTTTGTGTCATAATTTGTTATGAGTTGCTCAGTTGTCTTCCAGTGAGACAAGGCAAAGCCATAATGATTATGCCAGGATGATAGCATTAATGAACGTGCTTGTTGCTTAAGAGTTTCTGCTAACACACTTAGCAAAACAAAGCAAATGGCATAAGAGCACAAGTGTGCCTACCGTTCCTGTCCTATTGTTTCCTTTCGTTATATCCAATTAATATAGTTATTACATAATCATACTTATATAAATGCTTATATATAAGTACTTACGGGACCGCCTGCTGTTACCTTATGCCTCCCACCGACCCGTACGCTCACACAGAGAGGGTCTTCTCAGGGTGCCGTCCGCCAAACAATGTCGGCTGGCGGCCCAAGGGGCAGGGCCTTCTCTGTTGGAGCTCCTACGCTCTGGAACGAGCTTCCCCCTGGCCTACGCCAAGTGCCTGATCTTCGGACCTTTCGCCGTGAGCTAAAAACATACTTATTTATTCAAGCGGGACTGGCTTAATAGTTTTTATTAATTTTAATTGGGGTTTTATTGTGTTAGGGTTTTTAAATTTTTAAATTTTTAAAATTTTAAAATTTTTAATGTCGGCCTTTTTTTCTAATATGCTTTGTTTTAAATTTCTGTTTTAATTGTATATATACTGAGTTTTTATTTTTTTGGCTGTACACTGCCCTGAGTCCTTCGGGAGAAGGGCGGTATAAAAATTTAATAAATAAATAAATAAATAAATAAATAAATAAATAAATAAATAAATAAATAAATAAATAAATAAATATTGTATAGTTATTACATGCTTATGCTTATATATACTGTGTGACAAAATAAATAAATAAAAATAAAATAAATAAAAGTTCACATTCCAAAATCATCCGGGAAGTCTTTATTGGAGCATAGACAGCATCAGCATTTAAATGTGGGGCAAGTGATTGGGAACATACAGGCTCTGTCTTATGGAAGCATTTGCTTTCAGGACAACATATACAGATTGCTGCCCCTTCCATGATACTCTCCTTCATCCTTATTTTACTCTTTTGCATGAGTGTCTTCCTTTGCTGTTAAAATGTCTCCAGTGGAAGCCCTATCACAAAGCAGGGAGAAGCAGTCATCACAGAAAGTGATTTCTGAGTGTCATGAAATGATCAAATTGAAGATTTTTAAAAAATTATTTGTATCCAGGAGGGGAAAAGCATCTGTTAGATTTTCTGCTTTGGATGCAAAATATATTGGTCTTTCACTTAATACCTTGTTTTAATTTCTATAGCATGACTGTCAAGTCTGTTAGGAATTTCTGCTCATCCTTTTTCATCACGATATGGAAAAAACATATATTTTCATGGTATGGAAATGAAAGAATCACATCAAAGGCATTGACTCTTGCTGTGTTTTAACCTCACTTTGCTAAAAAAAAAAGAAGAAGTATAGAACCTCTGATCACCTCTAATCTATTTATTTGTTCTCTACCTCTAGTATTGTCTTTAAGTTTAATAGAAAAGCTGACTCCAGAGATTGAGTGGTTAGAAGAAGCAAGAAAAAAGGAAATCAGTACACAATATGCTAGTGAAGTTGGGAGAGTTGAAAAGGATGACAAGTGAATATTTCATATATAGAGAATTGTAGTGAAATACGGGGGAGGGAGCAGGAAAGAGATTATGGCATTACTTGCCATAGAGTACACTTCTTATGGTGTAAAGCAGGGGTCTCCAACCTTGGCCACTTTAAGACTTGTGGACCAACTCCCAGAATTCCTGGGAGCTTTGCTGGCTGAGGAACTCTGGGAGTTGAAGTCCACAAGTCTTAAAGTGACCAAGGTTGGAGACCCCGGTGTAGAGAGTCTCCATGTGACTGCTATTATTTAAGAAGTCACCAGAGACCCTAATTCCATTTTCTCTCAGAAAAAGATGATTGGAAGTTTTGTGGGATTAAATAAGAATACAAATAAATTACATTTTTCTTGAATTGATTTCTAATCAGGGTTAATATTTTTTCTATGATATTTTTATAGGTTTGTTTGAGCCTTTCCTACCCAATAAGACCATTTTTACTCTCATGTTTCCTGTGTCATCCAGGGATTGCAGTGCTTGTTAATCAGAAACAGGTTTAACACTTCCAAGCATCGACTAGGAGAATCTATAAGATGCTGTACTGAAGCTGCTTAGTTGCAAAATAAGGCTGAATATTCAAGGTATTTGTAGAGCTAATGTGTTGAATGAAGTAAGTTTACACCAAGGTTTGTATGTACAAAACCAGACCCAGGGGCATCCATAGGGATAAGGGGTAGCAGAATGCAAAAGCAGCATTGCAAGACAAGCTGTATTTGTACATATGTTGTGGTGTCTCTTCCATGTACAAAAGGAGTGCACAACAGCACATCACTGTGTCTTTATTTTGACAAAAGTAGCAAAAGCCCGTAGAAAACATCTGGCTGTCAGTCTACATCATTTGGCTGCCTTAAACTAAGGCTTCATTTAAAAAGAAAAAAGGAAAGAGAAAAAAAATTCAGAACACAACAGAGTAAGAGAGTTGGAGGTTCTGTAGTCCAGCCCTCTGCTACAACCATTTCAAACAAATGGTTGTCCAACCTCATCTTAAAAACACCCACAACTTTTGGAGGCAAACTGTTCCATAGATGAATTGTTCTAATTGTCAGAAAATTTCTCCTTAGTTCTAGGTTGGTTCTTTCCTATATTGATTTCCGTCCATTGCTTCTTGTCCTGCCTTCAAATGCATTGGAGAATAGGTTGACCCTCTCTTCTTTAGGCAGCCCCGTAGATATTAGAACATTGCTATCATATTATTTTAATTAAATTTAATTAATTCAATACCTGTAATCATTCTTGATATGTTTTAGCCTCCTGTCCCTTAATTATCTTTATTGCTCTTTGTACTCTTTCTAGAGTCTCAACAACTTTTTCATATCATAGTGACCAAAACTGGGCACAATATTCCAAGTGTGGTCTCATCAAGTGGTAACACTTTATGCGATCTTGATTCTGTCCCTCTGTTAATGCAGCCTAGGACTGCGTTGGCTTTTTTGGCATTTGCAGAACACTGCTGGCCCATATTTAAGTGATTGCCCATTAGGATTCCAAGATCCTTCTCACAGTTATGAGCCAGGTACTACCTATTCTATACCTATACATTTGGTTTTTCTAGTTTAAATGTAATGCCTTACTTTCTTTTGCTGCATTGGTTGCAAAGGCACTGTGTTGTAATTGTGAATGGTTGCTATCCAAGATAGTCATTAAGAAGGACTATTTGTATTGCCCTGCCCTCTGGAACGCTCAGCTTTAATATTAACTGAAATTTCTAGCTGTTTTATATACTTGGGGGGAAATTGTGATTTTGATGATGATTTATCAAATCATACTGGTACTGAGTACACTGAAACACCGGTAGAACAATCCACCTGCCTGAGAAATGGCATGCAAACATGTTATGAAGAAATTTCTTCATGCAGAGGGAATGTTTAACAACAATTCTTTTCCTCCTGTCCTGGATGAAAAATATTATGTTAGACTTCCTAATTTTCATGGTATTATAATGATTTGACAGAGGAGCGCTTAAAATGAAATTCTGCTATCCTGTTCATTACAGATTCCTGTCTCTGATGACTTTGGGAAGTTCTAAGGCTAAAAACATTCAAGTGAATATGTGAATAATTTTAGTTTTGTTGGATTGATTTTATTTATTTATTTATTTATTTATTTACTCAGGGCGGTGTACAGGCAAGATAAAACCAGCAATACAAATCTACAAGTTAAAATATCATTTAAAAAACTTATTTAAAAATTAGCCTGAAATTAAATTACCATAAACTAAAAACCCCGTTTAAAAATTAATAAAATTTCCCATTAAAAATCCAATTTAGGCCAGCCCCGCGCGAATAAAGAGATGTGTCTTTAGTTCGCGACGGAATGTCCGAAGGTCAGGTATTTGACGTAGACCTGGGGGAAGCTCGTTCCAGAGTGTGGGAGCCCCCACAGAGAAGGCCCTTCCCCTGGGGGCCGCCAGCCGACATTGTTTGGCGGACGGCACCCTGAGAAGTCCCTCTCTATGGGAGCGTACGGGTCGGTGGGAGGCATGTGGTAACAGCAGGCGGTCCCGTAAGTACCCAGGTCCTAAGCCATGGAGCGCTTTAAAGGTCGTAACCAACACCTTAAAGTGCACTCGGAAGGCCACAGGTAGCCAGTGCAGTCTGCGCAGGAGCGGTGTTACATGGGAGCTACGAGTAGCTCCTCTATCACCAGCGCAGCTGCATTCTGGACTAACTGGAGCCTCCGAGTGCACTTCAAGGAGCCCCATGTAGAGAGCATTACAGTAATCCAGCGAGAGGTAACGAGCGCATGAGTGACTGTGCATAAGGCATCCCGATCAAGGAAGGCGCAACTGCGAACCAGGCGAACCTGGTGGAAGGCCCTCCTGGAGCGGCCGTCAAATGATCTTCAAGCGACAGCCGATCATCCAGGAGGACACCTAAGTTCGCACCCTATCCTTTGGGGCCAATAATTCGCCTCCAACAGCCAGCTGCGGCTGCAGCTGACTGAATCGGGATGCCGGCATCCACAGCCACTCCGTCTTGGAGGATTAAGCTTGAGCCTGTTTCTCCCCATCCAGACCCGTCGGCTTCCAAACACCGGGACAGCACTTCAACAACTTCATTGGGGTGGCCGGGGTGGAAAAGTACAGCTGGGTATCATCAGCGTACTGCTGGTATCTCACCCGAAACCACTGATGATCTCACCCAGCGGCTTCATGTAGATGTTGAACAGCAGGCGAGAGAATCGACCCCTGAGGGACCCCACAAGTGAGGCCCTCGCGGTCGACCTCTGCCCCCTGTCAACACCGTCTGCGACCGGTCGGAGAGATAGGAGGAGAACCACCGATATCGGTGCCTCCACTCCCAATCCCCCAACCGGCGCAGCAGGATACCATGGTCGATGGTATCGAACGCCGCTGAGAGGTCTAATAGGACCAGGGCAGAGGAATAACCCCTGTCCCTAGCCCTCCAGAGATCATCCACCAATGCGACCAAAGCTGTCTCCGTGCTGTATCCGGGTCGGAAGCCGGACTGGAGCAGGTCTAGATACACGTCTTCAGCCAGGTATTGGGGTAGCGGCCCCGCCACGGCACTCTCTACAACCTTCGCAACAAAGCGAAGGTTGGAGACTGACGATAATTACCTAAAATAGCTGGGTCCAGGAGGGCTTCTTAAGGAGGGTCTCACCACCGCCTCTTTCAAGGCGGCAGGAAAACCCTTCCAACAAAGCGTTGATAATCCTCTGGAGCCAGCCTCGTGTCACCGCCTGAGTGGCCAGTACCAGCCAGGAAGGACACGGGTCCAGTAAACATGTCGTGCCGTGCAGCCTCCCCAACAACCTGTCGACGTCCTCGGGAGCCACAGGGTCAAACTCATCCCAAATGGGCTCAACAAGACGTGCCTCCTCTCCCTCGCTTGGATCATCCCAAATTCGGTCCAGACCGTCCCTCAGCTGAGCGATTTTATCGTATAGATAACCACTAAACTCCTCGGCTCGTCCCTGCAGAGGGTCATCCCGCACCTCCTGATGTAGGAGAGAGCGGGTCACCAAACAGGGCGGCGGGCGGTTATCTGCCGACGCAATGAGGGTGGAGGCATAGGAACGCCTCGCTTCCCTCATTGCCACTAGGTAGGTCCTAGAGTAGGATCTAACTAGTGTCCGATCAACCGGGCGACTGGACCTCCAGGTGCTCTCCAGGCGTCTTCTCCGGCGTTTCATCTCCCTCAGCCCCTCGGAGAACCAAGGGGCGGACGAGACCTCGCCGGGTCAGAGGCCGCAAAGCGCGACACGGTCAAGGCCCAGGCGCGGCCTGTTCCCAGGCCACGACCAGTTCCTCAGCCGTGCCGTGGGCCAGTTCCTCAGGGAATGGCCCAAGCTCCGTCAGGAACCTCTCAGGGTCCATCAGGCGCCTGGGGCGGAACCACCGTATAGGTTCCGTCTCCCTGCGGTGGTGAATGGCGGTTCGAAGGTCTAGGCGAAGGAGAAAATGATCCGACCATGACATTGGTTCCGTTACTAAATCATCTAACACCAGATCATTTAACCACTGTCCAGAGATATAAATCAGATCCAGTGTGCCTCCCCCCGTGTGCGTAGGGCCATCATTTACTCGAATCAGGTCCAAGGCCGTCATGGAAGCCAAGAACTCCCGAGCTGCCGTCGATGACAAGCCAACTGATGGCAGGTTAAAGTCCCCCATGACTATAAGTCTGGGGGTCTCAACCGCCACAGCAGCGAGTACCTCCAACAGCTCGGGCAGGGCTGTGGTCACGCAGCAAGGAGCCAGGTACGCGATCACCAAGCCCAACTGATTCCTATAGCCCCACCGCACATAGAGGGATTCACAGCCGGCAATCTGAGGAACAGTGGTCTCCTCGGCTCTAGATCCTCCTGATAACAACCACCCCCCCCACCCCTACCTTGGGCCCCCGGCTGATGAAATGCTCGGAAACCTGGAGGGCACATCTCAACAAGGGGGACCCCCCCCTCTGGGCCCAACCAGGTTTCCGTAATGCCCATAAGGTCCGCGGACTCCCCCTGAATAAGATCGCAGATCAGGGGAGCCTTACTAACCATGGACCGGGCATTACATAACACCAGCCAAGATCCAAGCTCTGAGGATCATGGCCACCGAGGCAGGTAGGGACTGAGGGCGGAGCACGCGATCGCTCTCAAACATCGAACGCGCGCCCCCTCACCTCGGTACGGCCCCTCCCCCCGCCATATCTGCCTCTCCCACTTACCGTATAGATCGAGCAACCCTCTAAACCTGGAACGTCCTCCCCCCCTGCCTTCAGACAAGATGGAATAGTGTCGCGAACTAGCACAGGGGCTGGATCCCCCCCCGACGGGTTCTCACCCCCACCCGTCAAATCCCGCCCCCCCCTTAAAAAACCCTTGTTTAAAAAACTATTTAAAAACTATTTATTTATGAATGAAATAGGAACAAAAACATGTCTTGAAATCCTGGAATTGTAGCATAAAATATATTGTTCCGTAAATAGGTTGCAGAGGCTTCGGAAAAATAATGTGTGGAAACCACATGATGCATGGGGGGAGGGGGAGAGAAATAAAGTTAGTTGAAAGTCCATGGGAGGACATAGGGAAAATCTATTCTTCCCTCTCTCTCACACACACACACATCAGTGGTGGGTTTCAAAAATTTTTACTACCGGTTCTGTGAGTCTGGCTTGGTGGGTATAGCATGGCATGGTGGGTATAGCTTGGTGGGCATGGCAGGGGAAGGATACTGTAAAATCTCCATTTCCATCCCACTCCAGGGGAAAATCTCCATTTCCTCCTGATCAGCCGGGAATTGGGAGGCAGAGAATAGATGGGGGGGCACCCAGAATTTTTACTACTGGTTCTCCAAACTACTCAAAATTTCTGCTACCAGTTCTCCAGAACTGGTTAGAACCTGCTGAAACCCACCTCTGACACACATATGTATATACATGTGTGTCTCTTTCTGTGTATAATTATAATACAATATTCAACAAATTGATTTTCATTTAATAATATAATACCCATAGGCTTCCACACCATGGCTCAATTAAATTAAATTAAATCTTTTTCCTCCAAGAGATGTCATGATAATTGGAGCTGGAGCTATGTGGCTAATCATGAATTCCAGACTACATCACCTCTGTCCTTTAAAAATCTGAAGAAAACATTCATAACTTCTAGAGCAGTGCTTCTGCAGGTCCTTCTTTTAATGTTTCTTTATTCCAGTTCCAGTAAAATAACCACAAGGCTTAATAGAAACTGTTCTGATCTTTGTACTAAAAAAAGACGTGCCTGAAGAATGCAGGTGAAAAGAGCATACTGTATTGAACAACAATTGAACAAAGGTTCAATATACTGCTTGAAATCTGCACTTTCTTGAGCAAGAAAAAATAAATAGGTTTTTTAAAGGAGCAAATATTACTTTTTAAATTCTTGGTTCATACTAATAAATTAGAATGAAATTTCAGTAGCATCTTCCTTGCCCCCCCCCCCATTAATTTATTTATAAAATGTATTGGACACCCATCTTACCATTGGGTAACTCTGGGTGCCTTACAGTTACATCTAAGTTAAAATGTAAAAAGTTAAAGTCAAATCTTTAAACCAAAGGCACATGGGAAGGGCGGGCGGAGGGAGGATCTGTTATTACTCAACCAACCACCTCCATTGTGCTGTTCCCCCACTGGGGCCCCAAGTCGACTGGCAAAGGTCTTTAAAAGGTAAAGGTTCCCCTCGCACATATGTTCTAGTCATTCTCACCTCTAGGGGGCGGTGCTCATCTCCCTTTCAAAGCTGAAGAGCCAGCGCTGTCTGAAGACATCTCCATGGTCATGTAACAGTGCTCCGTGCACCTTTGACATTTAGTCATGCCGGCCACATGACTATGGAGATGTCTTCAGACAGCGCTGGCTCTTCTGTTTAAAAATGGAGATGAGCACTGCCCCTAGAGTTGGAAATGATTAGCATGCATGTGCAGGGGAACCTTTATCTTACCTTTACTTTACAGTACAGTTGCAAGAAACAAGATAGAAAAAGCAGGCCGGGCATGGGAATTCTTTCCAAACACTGGCTGCAGTGTCTAAAAAATCATCTATGTATCAAAGTAGTATGTAGCATCTGAGGGCTGCACTCTTAATCAGTAATCAGGTTATGTGCATACATATGTCTGTACAAATGTGCATATAAGAATCTAATCAAGGTGAGTTGCCTCAGAATAACAGAATAACAATTAGAAGGACTTTGGAGATCTTCCATTCCAACCCCCTTCCTAGTCAAGTAGGAAACCCTGTACCATTTCAGACAAATGGTTCTCTGGTTTCTTTTTTAAAACCTCCAGTGTTGGAAAATCCACAACTTCTGCAGGCAAAATAATTCTGATTAATTGTTCTAATTGTCAGAAAATTTCTCCATTCTAGGTCCGTTCTCTCCTTGATTGGCTTCCATTCGTTGCTTCTTGTCATGCTTTGGAGAATAGTGTCAGGGTTCCCCTATCTTTGTGGCAGCTTCTTAGATATTGGAATACTGCTACCATGGCACCCCTAGTCCTTCTTTTCATTAAACTAGACATACCCAATTCCTGCAGTTATTCTTCATATGTTTTAACCTCCAGCCTCCTAATTAGTGCCCCTGTTGGTATGTTTTCCCCACACTGCATCTGGTTTCTTGTTGTGTTCTGCAATGGGAAACCCAGAGCAGGCTATGTCTGCTCATATCCTGTGATCAAGAGGAAGGATGGAGGGAACTTAGAATAGAATAGCCAGTAAAATTCCAAGTCACTGCCCAAGTGCCTCTTCCCTTGGGAAAGCATTTTTTTGGGGGGGGAGGAATGTCTTTTCACAATAGCAATAGCACATAGACTTATATACCTGACTGTCCATGGTGCTCCACAGTACTCTGAGTGTTTTACAAATATCAGCATATTACCCCCAAGAATCTGGGTCCTCATTTTACCAACTTCAGAACAATGGAAGGCTGAGTCAACCTTGAGCTGGTCAGGATTGAACTCCTGGCTGTGGGCAGAGTTAGCCTGCAACACTACATTCTAATCATTGAGACACCATGGCTCAATCCTGGGCTAGATCCCATCCACTTTCAAAGTCAATATTTCCATTGCTGGTTTCTTCTTTCATACCAGATAAGGTCCTTTTCTGTTCAGGTTTTAGAGAATTATGTTGCTGTTGGAGTGATAAACAAAGTCTAGCGTTCTTTGCAATGATTTAAAGCAGTATTCTTCAAACTTGGTGATTTTAAGATGTGTGGACATTAGCTCCCAGAATTCCCCAGTCACCTTCTTAAAGCCGCAAGTTTGAAAAATGCTGGTTTAAGCAGACAAAACAAGTTGAAAAACATTACAAGGAAGAAAAACGAAGAGGAAAGTTTTTTTAAGCCTTTCTTCCAACCATAATAAATCTTTTAACACCTGGACAGCACATTGTCATACATTGTCATGGGATATCTAATTGGACATTACAATTCAACCTTTGCACTAGAACATAAAAAGATGTCTTTTTTGGTTGAATAACAACAACTGTGTCCATACTGGATATATTTCATTGTTCTGCTTTAAACTTGAACTAACAAGTACTATTTTGGTGCCACCATGGACCTAGCCAAAGATTGTTTTTTATCCCTTGTTAAATGAAGTTTTGAGAAGTGTCTAGACTTTTTTTCTGGTTCCTAACCAGTTGGGTACTTATTAAAGGTAGTAAAATAAGATTCAGCCTTATGACCTTGTGACAGGAATCTGATTGTTTTCATTAAGAACAGGACTGAGAAAAATGGTGAATGGTTAAAGTAGCCCAGACTGTATTTTTACTGTTCTAATTATACCTTCTTTATTATACATTGCTCTCCGTTTTTTCTTTTCTTTTTATATTTAGTTAATTATGCAATTTATCCATTCCTGCAGTCCTAGAGGAATTTTGGTACATACTTTCTGTGGCTGACATACTGGAAAGAACTGACTTTATGTCCCAAAGGGATCTCTAATAAATCACTGACTGTGGTGTTTGTATTAAAAGTTATAATTTGTATGTTTTTAAAAAATGGGGGAGGGACTGTCTGTGTCCCAGACCTAGTCAGTCAATAGGAACCCAAGAAAACAAAGGAAGCTAGCAATCTTTTGTTAATAAACCCAAGTGTTTTATACAATACTATTGATGCAGTTTGGAGGTATTTTTGCTTCCAGAGTTCATGAGCCAAATAATGTTCAGAACTATCTCATGCCAACCTGCAGTTGTAGCACAGTATTAATTCCACAAGGCTTGCACTTCTCAAAAGTTCTTTGTTTATGGGCAGTAAAAGAGTAGAAAGTGGGGATCATTCAGAACTAGTCTGAAAGGAGTCTGAAAGGAGTGGGACAAGCCTCCTATCATCACAGAATCACCTGGCCCACTGGCGTTCCCCAGTTTCTTCCCAATATGCCTCTATACATATACCTGATGATTACATAACTCTGTGTTGCCTTGGGTTGTCTATTGTGTCTTTAGCACTTCTTAATGAGCTATGATTAGGGGTGAAATCTACTTAACTTCCTTACCGGTTCAAAAGTGCATGCACTGCACACATGCGCTTGTTTCACTCTCACGTGCGTGCATGTCACATGCGCGCGCAGACCTTCTAAAAACACATTATGTCCTGGTTAAAACCAGGAAGTAATGACACCTGGGTGGGTGGGCAGAGCTTTGCTCCGCTATCGCTACCGGATCGCCAAACTACCAGTCACGATCGCTACTGGATCGCGCAATCCGGTCCGATCCAGGAGCATTTCACCCTGGCTATGATACTTCTCCATTGTAGAAGGTCACATGGGCCATGACCTGCTTTGAGATTAGACTGCTAGAACCATTAATGTTGGCTGTCTTTGAGTGTGTTACACTGCAGCAAATAACACAAATAATTCAAAACAAAAGAAAGAAGGGAAATAATTACTTTGTAAGCAAAGGGATTAATTTCTTCATGACTTGAATAATAGCTTATGTTGCTGGCAAGGCACAGACGTTAATAAATCACAGCAATTAGTGTCGCTTGGGAGGTTGGAGCTTGTTTTGTCTTCCACAGGCCTTATGATTATCTTATATTTCTTCACCATTTGACTCCAGAATATGAAACTGCAGTTTTCTTTTATTTTTATTCCTTTTCTACTGATTGATTGTATTAATTCTTAATGCCATATATATGAGAGAAAGAAAAAAGACAGACTGAAACTCATCTGGAAGTCTTATTTGCATTTTGAGATGGCCCATTGCTGGAGCAACATTTCTGCAGTTCTTGTACTTCTCATCCGAAACCAACCAGGAATTTGGAGGAGCCACCTGCAATGGCTTTCCACCTTGTTGGGCTGGGTATGGGGTGCTGTCTAGGGCTCAAGACAAGTTTTGATCAAATGCTTTCAAGCTAAATTTCTCTTAGCAGGGCTTTTACAGAAGCAGAGGGGAGAGGTGGCTGATAGCAAGAATACAGAAATGGGAACACCGAAAGATGCTTTTAAAATTTTCAAGTAGTGGTGGTGAAGAAAAAAGACAAAAGGAATGGAGTTTTCCATTTTCTTTATGTAAGAGAGACAGAGTAGTCTAGCTGATGTCAGACAAAATCTGAAGGCCTCATTTGAATGGATTGCTTTTTAGATAACCACATATTGTTGATTGCGTAAAATCTATAGTTTCGTCCTTTGTATTGTCTGGTATCTTTGAATCACAGCATTTTAAGGTAAAGGGGATTGTGGTGGATACAAGTCTAATCAGTTCATGGCACTTACAATATTTGCAGTTTCAGCATGCCAAGCAAATGGTCCAGGAAATGTCTCCAGCAGTTATCAAAACCTGCTCAACACTGTCTAACAATTCTTCTCCTGAGAAAGCTCCCCCTAACATTTCCCTGAAATCACCTTCCTTGTAATTTCCATCCGTTAGTTTTGTTCTTGTGCATTGTCTGTCAGTACATCAAATACCTGGCCTGAAGAAGTCTTCTCTTCTTCAAAGCAACATATTTTATTTAGGAACAAGACAGTTCCCAAATCCTCTTTTATTTAGCCCCTCTTGAATTTGTTCAGTTTTCCAGCCAGAAATATATATATATATATATATATATATATATATGTTTTCTGAGGTTTTCACGGGTGTTTGTATATAGGTCTTTGGTTGTTCGGGTTTTCTCCCGTGTAAAATTGGAAGTGTCTTGGCGACGTTTCGACGAAGTCTCATTCGTCATCTTCAGGCTTCAGCTTCGTGCTTCTGGGAGCAATGTGTGATCGCAGCTGTTTCTTCCTTTTAACTGCTAGTGGGGGTTTGAACTGATTGGGTGGGAGCTTGGCTGTGCTCTGATTGGATGGGGGTTTTTCTGTGCTCTGATTGGCTGGGGGTGTGTCCTGTGTTGGTGGGGGCTTGGTTGTGCTCACTCTAGTCTGTGCTGCAGGGGGATTTGAGCTGGTGAGCTGCATAGCTGTTGTTTGGCTTTGTGGTCGTGCTACATCTTCATAGTGGGTGTCAGTCTGCTGCATGAATGGATTGGAGGGGTTTGAAATGGCTAATGTTGTAGCTGCGGTCTGGCTTCTGGTCCTTGGTCGTGCTTCATGATCAGTGTGGGTTTGGGTCTGCTTTCTGGGTGGATGTGCGGTGGTGACATCCTGTGTGGACCTTGTGAGTGTGGGTCTGGTGTCATTCCTCGTGTTAGGGACTCGTTTGTCAATAAGGGCGGGTTTCCAAATGGCTGGTAGGCGGGAGTGTCATCTCGTTTGTTCATGCTGTGTGGGCGTTTTTCTATCTCAATGGCTTCTCTGATTATTCTGTTGTTAAAGTGTTCAGTTTTGGCGATAGTTCTGGTCTTTTTAAAGAGTATCCACCACAATGTATCCACCACGTACATTGGACAAACCAACAGAAGAATAAGTGCACGCATTGAAGAACACAAGAACTCATTCAAAAAAGAGGAACCAACTTCTTCCCTGGTCCAACACTTTAAAGTCACAGGACATGATATTGACTTTAAAAATCATTATCCAATCCATTCATGCAGCAGACTGACACCCACTATGAAGATGTAGCACGACCACAAAGCCAAACAACAGCTATGCAGCTCACCAGCTCAAATCCCCCTGCAGCACAGACTAGAGTGAGCACAACCAAGCCCCCACCAACACAGGACACACCCCCATCCAATCAGAGCACAGAAAAACCCCCATCCAATCAGAGCACAGCCAAGCTCCCACCCAATCAGTTCAAACCCCACTAGCAGTTAAAGGAAGAAACAGCTGCGATCACACATTGCTCCCAGAAGCACGGCTGAAGCCTGAAGATGACGAATGAGACTTCGTCGAAGCGTCGCCAAGACACTTCCAATTTTACACGGAGAAAACCGAACAACCAAAGACCTATATATATATATATATATATATATATATATATATATATATATATATATATATATATATATATATATATATATATATATATATATATAGGCCTACAGGTATTTCATCATCAGTTTGTTAGTTTGGCAAAATAAATGTCAAAACAAACAAACACCCCTTAAGCAATTTGTTTTTTATATATTATTGAAGCAGTTACATTACTTCTGATAATTTATTTAATTTTTGTTTTTATTTATTTGTTGAGTACGTATTAGATAATATATATAAGTATAAGCATGAATTGAATACATAAAATGAATACAATTAAAGGGAACATTAGGACAGGGACGGTAGGCACACCGGTGTTCTTATGCATGCCCCTTACAGACCTCTTAGGAATGGGCTGAGGTCAACAGTAGACAGTCTAAGGTTAAAATTTGGGGGGGGGCTGGGATGAAATCACAGAATCGGGTAGTGCATTCCAGACATTGACCACTCTGTTGCTGAATTTTCTGCAATCGAGTTTGGTGCGGTTTACCTTATTGTGGGCTCATGTATTGTTGTAGTTGAAGCTGAAGTAGTCATTGACAGGTAGGACATTGTAGCAGATGATTTTATGAGCTATACTTAGGTCATACCAAAGGCGGCATAATTCTAAATTTTCTAAGCCCAAAATTTCAAGTCTGGTGGCGTAAGGTATTTTGTTGCGAGTGGAGGAGTGGAGAATTCTTCTTGTGAAATATTTCTGGACACATTCAATTGTATTACTGTCTGATATGCAATGCGGGTTCCAGTCACATGAGCTGTATTCAAGAATTGGTCTAGCAAATGTTTTGTATGCTCTGGTTAGTAGTGTAATATTACCAGAGAAGAAGCTACACAAGATTAGGTTTATAATTCTTAATGCCTTTTTGGCGATGTTGTTACAGTTGGCTTTGGCACTTAGATCATTTGATATGAGTACTCTAAGGTCTTTGACAGAGTGAGGGTCATCTACAAGGTCAGGTCCACTCAGCTTGTATTTTGTGTTCTGATTCCTTTTGCTGATGTGTATGACAGAGCATTTGTTGGTTAAGATTTGTAGTTGCCAATTTTTTAACCATTCCGACACAAAGTCAAGGTCTTTTTGAAGGATAGCAGCATTGTTGATGGTGTTAAATAGTTTTACATCATCAGCGAAGAGAACGCAGTTACTTATAATATAATCACAAAGGTTATTTATGTATAGTATGAAGAGTGTTAGTCCTAGAATGCTGCCTTGGGGGACACCGCTATTAACAGGTGCAGAATTTGACAGGGCACTCCCTATTTTGACCACTTGTTGTATGTTTGACAGGAACGTGGTTATCCAATTATGGAGTGGTCCAGAGATGCCATAGGATTTTAGTTTTTCATGTACCATTGAATCAAAGGTTTTACAGAAGGTTTTACTGCTTTGCCCTGATCAAGATTTGTAGTCCATATGTTTTTTGCAGTGTAGAAGTTGTAGATTACAGGATAATTTTTTTCTGAAACCAAATTGTTTATTAGAGAGTAGATTGTTTGTATCTAGGTGGAGGGTAATGGATTGGTTGATGATTGATTCCATGACTTTGCAAGTGACGCAGCATAAAGAGATTGGTCTGTAATTTTCAACTAGGCTGGGTTCTCCCTTTCTGAAGATAGGGATGACCGTGGCTGATGAAGGGTTGCTGATGAGGTCCGTTAACTGTTCTGAGAACCAACAGATAATTTATAATTAATTAATTAATTATATTTAATGGTACCTAACTCCAGTGGATTAGGTGGCATACAAAACTAGAAAAAACATGAAAACAGCTAAAAACACTGAATTTATACGGATGGTCCAAGACAAAATAATCTAATAGACAGCATAGATAAAGATAAAGGTTTCCCCATCCAGTTTTTTTCCAGGGGGGTGGTTAATGTTCATCTCTGTTTCTTAGGCAAAGGAACCAGCATTGTCCAAAGATATTTTCATAGTCATAAGATATTTTCTTAGTAATGTGCCAGTATGACTATAGACCGAGGTGCATAGAACTCTGTTGCTTTCAGACTGCTAGGTAGGCAGGAGCTGGGGCAAGGAATGGGAGCTCACCTGTCATGTGGCATGCAGGTCTCAAACCCAGGCTGTCAGATTTCCAGCTGACAAACTCAGCATCGTTAACTGCTGAACCACCATGCTCCCAATAGATAGCATAAACAAAACAAAACAGAGGCCATCAAATAAACTCCAAACCTGAGACCTAAGCCAGGTTATCAAAGCTTAACAGAACCCTAAGAAAGAAGGCAATTCCTTATCACTGGAGAGGGGAGTTACTCCAGAGGGTGAGAGATGCAACTGAGAAGGCATGCTTCCAAGGTCCCAGAAGACGACAATGTTTAAAGGAGGTGACTTGGAGTGCACCCATTTTGCTGGATCAGATTAGATGGGGCAAAAACAGTTGAAGATATGTGGTTTCTCCATGCCCAATGCTGTTGACTATCAAGGACCCTAAGGAACACACATATGAACATACAGGACAACATTGCTTTAGGCAACATGCCTCATTGGGAAGAAAAGCCGATCTTTCAAATTTTGCATCACCAATGTTGGAAAATAGACAGCCTCATAATAGACTGTCTCTTTCTTCAAATAACCCTACTTGTTAGCTCCTTTCTAATCTCTTTCTGTTTTCATAATAAAAGATCATACAGTAGACTGTACAAATATATACATACACTCATTCACATCCATGCTATGCTGTATTGTAGTGAAAATTGGCATCTAGGGTTAATAGGATCTAGAAGACTCTGAGAGTTGTTATTTATTTATACAATTTCTTACCTATGTATTTGTTAAAAACATCCCCAGTCTTCTAATTCTCAATTTAGTGCCCTCCAAATGAGTTGAAACAACCCAGGTTCCCAGGTGGTGGGATTTTGGAAGTTTTATTCATAAAATGGGTGCAAAATAAAGCTAAAGCAAGCACTATAAGGTGGATCAATAGTCCAATCTGGCCTATTTCCCTATAATATTAGAACAAAAGATTGAAAAAAAAGAACAAAGGGGCTCTTTCAGCCTGCTTAAATCTTTTAAAATATCTATCTACTTCAGCCTATGTTTCTAAGTCTAAGGTAGTGATTCTCAGCTTTAGCATCTTTAGAATATGTAGACTTCAATTCCCAGATGGTTGGGGAATTGTGAAAATTGAAATCCACATCTCTTAAAATTGCCACGGTTGACAAACACTGGTCCAGGCCTTCAAAATACTCAAGGTTTTATTTTGCAGGTTAATGAGAAGGAAACATAAGTTTCTGAAAGGTGCCAAAAGATGGAAATGGAAACCATGGTGACTTTTCATAATTGATTTGTTTTTTAAAAATCAATGTCATACAGGGAAACATATAATCCTCCTTTTTTCTTCTCTTGCCAAAACAAATAAGGCTATGGAAATGACATTATCATAGGCTATTCCTCCTGATTTCTGTTAAGAGTCCTTGAAGCAAACTTTTTGTGCAAATAGCCCAGCTAATTAATCAGCACAATCCAAAACAACATTAGACAGACAATCCCCTCCAGGTATGATTTGGCAAGCTGTAAGCCTGACATGTCCACTTACAAAATCTTCAAGCCTTCCTTTAAACATGCTTCTTTTTTCATTTTTGAAAGTCACAGAGATTGACAGAATGTGCAAAGGAGGAAAGTACATCCATCATCCAACTCTTCTGCAGCTGGCGAGACTGAAGGTACAGCTTTCAAGCAGCGTAAAGAGAAGTTTAAATTTGATGGTATGGGAAGCCATCCAGAACCACAGTGACTTAACAGCTCTAGCAGGTGGTGTGGGCATTTGCAATATTGAATGCTCACTTTTCATTTTAACCAGGGGTGAAATGCTCCCGGTTCGGACCGGCTCGGGCGATCCAGTAGCGATGGTGGCTGCTGGTTCGGAGGACCAGTAGCAAAAATCCCTGGCCCCGCCCCCTGCCCCTGCTGAGCCGCACCATCAGCAGAGGTTTTTTGTTTTTTTTTACTTTTTAAAGCAGTTTTTCTTCAGCCGAAACATGCCTTGAAAAGTAAACCCTCTGATGATCGCGGGGCTGAGCAGAGATCATCAAAACCCTTTAAAAGTTTTTTTATAAAAACCCCTCTTCAGCCGAAGGGGGGAAAAAAAGAAAAAAAAGAGGTTTTAAAAGCCTCTTCTCACGATCCCAGAGGAGTTTCCTGATCCTCACAGGCTTTTAAACTCACTTTTTAACAGCCCCCACTTACAAGAGCCCGCACCCATGCCCAGCCAATTCCCCCTCCTCACTTACCTATAATTACTGCTCCTTTCGGGCATGGCATGCGTTTTTCTTCAGCTACTGATTACAGCCTGCTTTGACTTCCTGCTTTGCTGAATAAGGAACTCTGGGAGTTGAAGTCCACAATCTAAGTTACTAAGGTTGGAGACCCCTTATCTAAAAAAAAAAAAATAATAATAAAATAAAACATTTGTGCAGCTTTCTGAGATTTGGTGTGTTTCTGTAGTGTTTCACTCTAATTACACAAACACACAAAATCTCACAAAGCTATATGTGGCATTGTGTGTGTGTGTGTGTGAGTCAGTTGTGTTGTATGTGTGTAAAGTGTGAAAGTGTGAGGTTCCTGCTTGTTGCAGGGACCATTTTGGGTGAAGTGCAGCTGCTTTTACATTGTGCGTGAGTCAGTTGTGTTGTATGTGTGTAAAGTGTGAAAGTGTGAGGTTCCTGCTTGTTGCAGGGACCATTTTGGGTGAAGTGCAGCTGCTTTTACATTGTGCGTGAGTCAGTTGTGTTGTATTGTGTGTGTGTAAAGTGTGAAAGTTGGTTTTTGGTACCTCTTATTGTTTTGTATACCTTATTTATTATTTTTATTATTTATTGTTATTGGCCATGCCCACTGAGTCATCTGACCACCAAGCCATGCCCACCAATTAAGCCACGCCCACAGAACCGGTAGGGAAAATTTTTAGATTTCACCCCTGATTTTAACTCCAGGCAGTGAAAACCACTTCAGTATTGTCACCAAGAAAACTTAATGGACATGTTCGAGAAATTATCACAAGATGAGCTTGACTTTAATTATACTTTACCCAGTGGTGGGGTTCAAGTAATTTAACAACCGGTTCTCTGCCCTAATGATTTCTTCCAATAACCAGTTTGCCAAACTGCTTAGAAAGTTAACAACTGGTTCTCCCAAAGTGGTGCAAACTGGATGAATCCCACCACTGACTTTACCTGTTTATAAAGAAAACTATGGTTGCCTGTAGGGAAGGCCAATAAAATCGAGATGATGGGTATGGCTAAAAATTAAAACTCCACCCTGTTTTTTATCTGTGTGATAAAGTTAAAAGGGGCAGGGATTCAGTTGTATGGTTGTGTCCAATAATTTGATTTTTTTTAACCAAATCTGCTCCACTGCTCCTTATGAAGAGTGAGGGAGGTATCTTTCTTTCATTATGAATCCTGGTGGCACAGTGATTAGAAAGCAGTATAGCAGGCAAACTTTGCTCACTGCCAGGAGTTCGATCCTGACCAGATCAAGATTGACTCAGCTTGACATCCTTCCAAGGCTGATAAAATGATGCCCCAAATTGTTGGGGCCAATATGCTGACTCTGTAAACTGCTTAGAGAGTGCTGTAAAGTACTGTGAAGTGTTATATAAATCTAAGTGCTATTGCTATTGCTATTATGACATTTATGCATTGCTTCAGTCCAATTGACTCTGAATAGTTTTCAAATATCTAAAGAGTTATCACATAGAAGAAAGAGTGGATTTCTTTGCTATTGCTCAGAGGATGGGACCAGAACCAGTAGATTAAAACTGAAAGTGGAGAGTAGCCTCTAAGATTCCTTCTAGCTCTATGATTCTAGGGTTGATTGTTGTTTTTCTGTTCACAGTGATGCTCAGTAAGAGATGAAACAGCACTGAAAATTCCACCAATCATGTTCCCTTGACTTCTCTTGCATCAAAACTGTAAGGAAATGGTCACTTGCAGATCTCATTACTGAGGCAGATTAAGCACAATTTATGATGACCTATTTTTATGGTAGAATAATGCATTTCTACTGTAACAACATGGTTAAACAGGATGAAATACTGGTTTTGTCTTTTGAGGTCTTTCTGAGGAAAAAAAGACAAGTCTTTAAGAAAGAAGCCAACAACAGCTGCAAGAGGCATTTTTCTATTCCCACTGCTGAGCAGAGTTTAGTTGGATGATTGTTTCACAGCATAGAGTTATTTATTTATATATTAAATTTGTATGTTGCCTATCTTGCCAAAGGTGACTCAACTGCTCTTGAGGTCTTCCAGGATTCCAATTCTGCCCTTAGGCCCCATCTGTGTTCTAATTCTGCTCATCCTATAGTTTTCCCCGGTGCTTTTTCCATTAATTCAGTGACTTGGGCAGTCTGTTGCAATCTTCCTGAGCATTTGCTCTGTTGTGAATTATAAAAGGGAAATCTTTGCATTTTCCATGCCAGCATGTTGATCAAATATTTAAAAATGCCTGTAAGGCATATTCAGAACAAGTTCTGCCCTCCTTCCAAACTGCCCACCATAGTTTGGCTACAAAAAGCTGAGCATCAGGACCATGGCCTTGAGCAGGTACTGTAGCAACAAGAGACTGACTATTCAAGTGCTGTAAAGATGACAAGGAAATTAATCTGATGGAGGGCTCAGCTGGTGCTTAATTGGCATAATGATGCAGTCCTACTTTGGAGCCTTAAAAGAAACTATGCTGCCATTCCGATTTGGGGAGAAATGTGACGGAACACTCCTGAAGGAATTATGAGAAAAACAAACCAGAAATTAAAATCACATGATAAGGAATTAATTATTTGCAGGGTAGCAAAGTTATTTAGTTGCAGGGGATTATTACAGTGTTAGTTGCAGAGGGGATATCAGATGCACTGTTTATTCTTGCTAAGTTACACAGACAAATATGGAATTTTTTTGCCATGTCTTAGGCACAATTAAAGACTGAGATACTCAAGAAAAGATGTTGAAGGAGGTAAAGGAGGTTTTATTTTAATAATGTAACCTTTTAAGGTTCTAGACCAGAAGGCTCAAGTGTAGTTCCATAGAAATGTCAAGAGCTGCCTAAACTTCATTTGAAAGCTTAATGTCTGTGCAGACCTTTCAGAAGTTATTATATTAGAAAAAGAGTGTCCACAGCAGGAGTCCAAGAAGTCAGAAGGAGTATCTGCAGCATCACAATTAAAGAGAACATAAAAAGGGGCAGGGCTTTTTTTATATTTTTGACAGCCATGGATACCCCTGAACTCCACTTCGCCTAGCAATTCACTTTAGAGTAGCCTTTCAAAAGTTTCCATCAGTTTCATGGTCAGAGCAACTAGGAAAATTGTTTCTCAGAATGTCTCAGGGGAAAAGCGAAACTCTCCAATTAGAAGTTAACCCCTAACTGATTGCTGTCAAAAAGCTTGTTGGGATGACTTTCTCTGTAATTTTTCCCTTTGGGTTTAATTAAAGTAGGGAAAACTCAGGAAGGCTGTATGATGCTCAAGACATATTTTTACAATGCAAATATATATTTTGCCACCGAATAGCCAAGGACAAAACCATTACATTTTACAATGAAAATGTCTTTGGAAGTCTTTTCACTTATAACAATGTTTAAAAAGAATTCTCATTCATCCAACTGTGTAAGATTTGCAGGAAAAGAGCAGGAAAATTCTCTCTCTGTCATTTATTAAGTTTTCCCCAGCTACTATATAAACCAGTCCTTTTTATCACACTGGCCAATGGGTCCTTTTAAGCCAGAAGGACAATAAGGTGAATAGCATTTCATGACGCTGCATATTTTTTCATTACACTAGTAATGAATGTTACACTAGTCTAGTGAATGTTTAACAAACACATATTTTGCTTGCCTGTTTTAAACAGTTGCAGTTCCTCACATTTGCAACAAATGCTTTATAGATTGCCGTTCAAGCAATCTGTCTTCAGTTTTTCAGACCTCTTAGTCCACCTTATGTGGAGCAGTCAATCAATGCAGCAGCAACATTTCAAGGAGCTAGAAATGTATTCAGTCTAAAGGGATGGAAAAGAGAAATAGGATGTGCTCAAATCACAGTGTAGCTAAATGGATTTCTCCCATATGTCCATTGTTATTAGGTTAAACAGAAGTAAAAAAGCAAACGGAACATGGAGATGGAAGATTGGCAGTATAATATGGCAAGTCATTTAATTTATTTTTTTATTAGAGCCTTCAGCAGACATTCAGCCTATAGGAAATGGATACCCACACAAGTCTTATCCAGACTTTTTTTTAATTTGGACATTTTATTCGTGTTTTAAAAATAAAATACCAAAAAAGAAAAACCCACACACCACTATCCCAACTATATTATGCAATGTAGAGAGAAAGCTAAAGGTGTTCTAGTGATTGAAATAAACTAAACATGACCAAAAAGAAAAAAGAAAACTTGGTAGGAAAAATATCCATAAACTATGGATAATATAAAATTAATTAAATCCTTAAGTTTATTAAATCTGCAGACACATTTTAGAATATGTAGTACTTTTAGAACAAAGAGGCTTGAAAAGTAATTACCTACTTTTGAAAATAGATAACTGAATCGTATCCTGGATCCATTACTTAAGATCAAGAGAGTAAATGTTTTCCTTTTCCATGCCCCATACTTGATACACTCATAAAATGGGGAAATCTATATTTTATGAATAAAATTCAATATCCTAATTAGATCCTTAACTAAAATATTTTCCTCAAATTTATGGAGATGATAGATAGATAGAGATAGAGTTGAAGATAGGTAGAACTGTCTTCTGTGTTTAAAATCACTGGTGTCTCAGTTACAGAAATAATCTTCCTTAAGAGTGAGTGTCAGTAGAAACTTATTTATTTATTGTTTGATTGATTTATATTCCACTATTTAATATCCATCCAAAAGGGATGCGGTGGCTCAGTGGCTAAGATGCTGAGCTTGTTGATCAGAAGGTCAGCAGTTCAAAGGTTCAAATCCCTAGTGCCGCGTAACAGAGTGAGCTCCCATTACTAGTCCCAGCTTCTGCCAACCTAGCAGTTCAAAAGCACGTAAAAATGCAAGTAGAAAAATTTAGTCATGCCGGCCACATGACCACGAAGACATCTTTGGACAGCATTGGCTTTTCAGCTTTGAAACAGAGATGAGCACTGCCCCTAAAGCTGGAAACGACTAGCACACATGTTCAGGGGAACTTTTACCTTTACCTTATTCATCCAATAGTTCAATGTAGCCTGCAACAGGATTGCCTTCTTTTTCAGTGTCCTTTAATAGTAACTCGATGAGATGAGTTAAGCTAGAAGAGAATGTTTAGGTACCCAATAAATTTCCAGGGCTGCAGTTGGACTTGAAACTGGGTCTCCCAAATCCTAGACCATTTCCTTAACTAATGTGCCACATTGACTTCACTTAGCAATAGAAGGTGGAGAACTGATATCAGGCTGGGGATTTTCTTTGCAACCGTATCTCCTTCCTGTTGATTGCTTCATGGAAGCAGATTGAAATCCTGCTTAGAGTTTCCTTCTCTCCGTTCCACTCCACTGGCTGCCTTCCTTAGGAATAGATGGAGTAGAATTTTTATATGGAAATGATTGACAATTTGCATGCTGTATCTGTTATGTCCTGCACCGGCAGTGGCGGCCCCTAGTGGTGGAGATAGTTTCTTGTTCTGTTCTGATTGGCTCCCACTTTTGACAGCTGAATATAAAAGGGCTGTCAAAGCAGGCCTGCTCTCCTGGTTGTTGTTGGTCTCTGTGAGTTAAAATAAACGTTATGTGTGAACATCTGTGGAGCCTCAATTATTACGGAACCCACAGAATATAATAGTATCTATGCAGAATGTTTCAATAGTATTCTTCAAATATATCCCTCTTAAAATCTCACAATATTTTAGACTGCAGCTCCAGTGAGAGTGGCCCAATGGGCTAAGCAGCAAAGAATAAGATTTACTTGAATCCAAGGAGAAACTCTGCTTAAAAAAAGTGCTCCAATGGAGCCCTATTATCTAACAAGGCTGAGCTTTTCTTGTTGGAACCCTTTAAAAGAAATTTAACAGCTCTCATCTGTCAGGTTTTCAGGAAGGATATCACTTTTGTCTTAAACCCCCCCCCCCATTTAGATGTTTGTCACCTCAAATACTGGTATGTTGAGTGTAAGAAGAAATATAAATGTTTTTATGTTCCTATCTGGATGTCTACTGTATATATTGTCTCTCCCACCCTCTTCTCCCCAGTATCTAAATTGTCCCCTCTCTGTACTGGTCAAATTTTGTAATTGCTGCATTGTTCTCAGGATTGAGTAACCTGTGTTGCTTGTGCCTATCACATCATTCTGGCTGACGATGTATTTGTCAAAAGAAAAGGATGACAGCCCAGTTCCAGTAATCACACTGATTCACAATCAAAGCCTTTTAAGTGCTTTGCTTGGATGAACCTCTCTGTTTTATTCATTAAAAAAGCTCAAGTTCTTACCAAAATGTAAACAAAACAGAATTCTTATTCCATTTCCAGTTACCAAAGGTATAGTCTGGCGAATGGCTTATTTTTTGCAGGTGCAAAGTTCTACACACACACCCCATCCCCTGAAGCTGCATGTTGACATATCAGTTTAAGAAAGAGCCAGAATTCCCCAGTGTGTTGTGACATACACACACCAGTGTACAGAGATAATTGAATCACACATACTATAAATGATTGCTCTTTTAAAGCTCTTTGATGCTAAAGTGGTGATGCTTCATAATTGAGCACAAATTAGGAATCTGGTCTTCTGGATGTGTTATTTGGTGGGTAATTTTACAGCTACAAGATAGCAGCTAACAAGAAGGCAAAGTGCTAAACTCATTGCTCCTTCAGATGGCAAGTTAATACCTCTGACAGCCAAATGATCAGAAGTCTCCTAGGTTAATGGAGATCTTCACTTATGAATGATCTACAGATGCTATGAGGAACAGTAGCAATTTAATGTTTGAGGCAATTCTTTCTTTTGAGTAGAGTAGTAATTGATAATAGCAATAGCACTTAGACTTATATACCGCTTCACAGTGCTTTACAGCCCTCTCTAAGCGGTTTACAGAGTCAGCATATTGCCCCCAACAATACTGATGCTACAGTATTATTGCTCAGAGTGCAGCATCAGCATCAACTGATATTTTTCAGCATATATGGCACTCTTGAGTCTGTAGTCCCAAAGGTGCTTTTTCAAGAGGCAACTGGACTTTCTGGTTTTTTCTTTGAAGACATTTCACTTCTCATCCAAGAAACTTCTTCAGCATCTTGGCCTGAATCTTCATAGACATCTTGAGTCTGTATATTCCAAATCATCTTTAACAATACTGAGCTTCAACAGAATTAGGGAGAGAGGAGTATCTTGCTACAGCAGTGTGAAAGGAGCACTCCTTCCCTCTCTGGAAATATATTCATTCCACTGTTATTCAAGGTCAACCTCAAAATATTTGGCTTTGTCACCCATTACTTGAAGGAAAGCTTTGCTGGCTAGGGGATTCTGGGAGTTCAAGTTCTCCGGGCTTAAAGTTGCCAAGGTTGGAGACCCCTGTTTTAAAAGACTAAATAGTTTGGGGAGTGATTCAAGCAGGGGAATGTGTGCATCCCGACTTTTTTAAATGATTATTTCACTGCAAGACAATGGGAACAACCTTCTTTTTTAAAAATTGTAAGCTATATTTTTTTACTTGTGGCTGAAAAATTACATTAAAATGTTTCAAACAAATCCATTTTCAAATATATGCATAGATTTTTTTAAAATTTTGATTATGTGCCATCTTCTCCCCCACAAACAGTTTGCCATCCGGACAATTCAGGGTGCTTCTCAGATTTGATGGGATGGGCAGAAACCCTTGGAGACAGTCAGTCTCTCAAGAAAGCTGGCCCTGAGACATGCTTTAAAGGTAACAATCAGCACCTTGAATTGTGCATGATTTGAATTTATCTAGGATTTCCCAATATTTTCTTTAAAGTATGGAGCATGAAGGAAGGTGGCAATTTCTGCATTATTTTCTCCCTTCTCAAAATTAGCATCTAAACTGTAAACATTTTGGCTCATTAAGTGTGCGTGACATTATAATGAACTAGGCCATTTTAACTGATGCTCACTATGCTGTATTAATTACCTGCAGATATACCAGCTCTACTTCAATTTCACAGCCCCAGTTTGTGTCATGTTTATTTAAATGCTGCATTTTAGGCTTATTACTAATAATCGTTTATTTACCACAACTGTGTACTTTCCAATTAGAACGATGGGCCAGATAGTTTTGTAACATACTGTACAGTTGCTGTCTCATTCCTTCTAATTTATAGAAGCTAGTTACATTTATGAAAAACTTGGAGGTAATTATTTGTAGGAAATTTTTAAAAGACCTTAAAATTAATTGCCTGCGTGCATTCCTTATATATTACTTACATGGTATGAATTCTAAGCCAAATGATATCACTTGGGAGAGATACTAGGCTACTCCAAGAAGAAATGGACTATCAAGACATCCGAAAGAAGGGGCCCCATAGGTCTCGTTGGGATGCTTACTTTAAAATAATTCCTTTTCTCCCAAATCATCACATAATAGGTGCCTACAACTTTCATTGGTCTAAAGAAATGTTCACCTTTTAGTGGCATATCAAAAGCCACTATCTCATATCATTTGATGTTGAGATGTTTGAAGAAAGTGCTGGAGTGACCGAAGGAAAAAAAAATGATAAAAGAGACCATAAGAGTAAAATTGGAATTGAACTACACAGAAAAACAGCAAATAAAATAGTTTGCTCACCTGAAGAGGATGTAGTGGGATTCCATACCATACAAGGCACAAGGAAGAATTCCAAGTTCAAAGAACACAAGGCACAGAACACACAGAAGAAGATAGAGAAACAACATCAAAGACACACTTACAACAACATCAATTAACAATAGTTGTGGCTGCCAGAAGAGCAAGAGCAAAGCTGGCTGAGGAATTCTGGGAGTTGAAGTCCACAAGTCTTAAAATTATCAAGGTTGGAGACCCCTGGTTTATGCAGTTTTGTCACCTGCAGATCACTTCCCACTTCCTTGCTTCATTTCTACACATGCAGGCTAGGCTTCTTCAGATGAGTGAGTTATGCCAGCTGGAAATTACAGGAATTGGTCTAACATGTTGGGTGGAGACTGCTGCTTTAAGCAGTAGCAATAGCACTTAGACTTATATACTGCTCCATAGTGCTTTACAGCACTCTTTGAGAGGTTTACAAATGTCAGCATATTTTCCCCACCAACAATCTGTGTCCTCATTTTACTAACCTCAGAAGAATGGAAGGCTGAGTCAACCTTGAGCAGATCAGGATTTAACTCCAGGCTGTGGGCATTGCCTGCAATACTGCATTCTAATCAGTACACCACACCGGGTCATAGATAGAAGTAAAACATTCCTTCAGCCATTATTTATCTGAGTAATAAATATAAGATCAAACTGAGCAGTTTCAAGAGATGTTCAATAATTTATATTTTTAAAGCCTGCCTCTAAAATAATCTTTAAAAATAAATATAATTGCAAATCTTGTTTCACTGAAGTTGTGGTAAACAGGAATATAGCGGTCTTGAGACAGTAAATAAATAAAATTTATTGTATTTTTAAAAATAGTTAAAAAAATAGACCATGACAATATTTCTTAAAGCAGGATAGAAACCGCCAGGTTAATCTCCTCTTATCTAATTGAACCTTAAATTAGGAAGAATTCTTATTAAAAATCCTCAACTTTCTATTGTGGTGTTTGTCACTCAATTCTACACTTATTAATCCTTCTTAAAAGGAGTTAAATAGTGTCAACATTTACACAGACAGACAGACAGATATACAAGTTCTAAGGCTGGGGACAGATGATTGGATGAGATAAGTAAGCCTTGCACAATAGCCAGAACATAGCTCCATTTAACTCACCATATTCAATTTTATTTGATTGTATCATTTCTTGGTAAGCAATTAAATGAAATACTGCCCTCTCACTCCCAGCTTTGCATGATTCCAGGAAAAAATGGTTATAAGTCTGCTTTATTAATTAAAGCTGAAAATTCAAGCCAGGCCTCCATAACAAAATAACAATAATAGAGTTGGAAGTGATCTTGGAGATCTCAGGATTTTTTCCTTAGTTCTAGGTTGCTTCTTTCCTTGATTAGTTTTCATCCATCATTTCCTGTCTTGCCTTCTGGGGCTTTGGAAAATAGGTTGACTCTCTCAATATACCCCAATACTCAATATATTGCAATCAAGCCACCTCTAGTCCTTCTTTTCACTAGAATAGACATACCCAATTCCTTTATGTTTTACATATGTTTTAGCCTCCAAGCCCCTAATCAACTTTGTACATGTCTTCTCTGCATTCTTTCCAAAGTCTCAACATCTTTTTTTTTTATATTGTGGTGACCAATACTGGATGCAGTATTCCAAATGTGAGCTTACTAAGGCTTTATAAAATGGTACTACAACTTCATGTGCTTCATTCTATCCCTCTATTAATGCAGCCTAGGATTGCATTGGCTTTTTTGACTGCTGCATCACACTGTTGGCTCATATTTAAGTGGTTGTCCACTAGAACCTCAAGATCCCTTTCACAGTTACTGCTATTGAGCCAAGTGTCACCTAATCTGTACCTGTAAATTTGGTTTTTCTTGCCTAGATGTACTTACTTTTCTCTCTATTGAATTTCATTTTGTTAGATAGGGCCCAATATTTGAGTCTGTCAAGATCCATTGGCATATTTAAGCCTATCTTCTGGGGTTTGGGCTATTCTTGCTAGCTTAACAGTGCCTACAAATTTGATGAGTTCCCCTTCTATTCCCTCATCTAGATCATTTATAAAGATATTGAAGAGTACTGTGCCTAAAATAGAACCTTGGGTACCCCTCTACTTTCTTCCCTTGATGTAGATGTAGTTCTATTAAGGACTACACACTGAGTGTGGTTTGTTAGCCAGTTACAAATCCATCTGGCGTGGCTGTCTATTCCACATTTTTCTAGCTTACTAAGAAGTAGGTTGTGGTTTACTTTGTCAAATGCCTTACTAAAGTCGAAGTATACTATGTCAACAGCACTTCACTGGTCCAATAATTTAGTCACTTTGTCAGAGAATGAAAAAAGATTTCTTTGGCATGATCTTTTTTTGAGAAACCCTTGTTGGCTTCTGGGTATAACTTTGCTTGTTTCTAGTTGTTCACAGATCTATTAGCTGATTATCTTTTCCAGGCTCTTCCCAGGTATGATGTCTCTATTAGGGTGCTTGTATGTCGTGCTTTACAGAGGTCTGTCCCCTATTTTAAATCATGCTCAGTTTGAACAACTGTTCAGTTCAGATCTGATTGAACAATAAAGAAGTCAAGGAATGAACAGCAAGTAGCTTGAAGATGCTCACCACAGCAGAATGAACAAATTAAGTAGCCACGGTCTCCCTACTGTGCTGAATAAGACTTTTCTAAACTTCCGCCACTATTGAAAAATGAAAACATGATCTATCTTTCTATCAGTTTAATTTGGATGCCTCAATTTCATTCTGGCCATGGTCGCTTACACAATTAAAATATCCAGAATATATGTGACTTCATAAACAAAAAATATCCTTAGTAAATATAAAATATAAAAAGATCCACACCAAACAGTAAAATGCTAAAACAGCAACTGAAAATAATAAATACAAAAATGTCAAAAGTAGAGCATAATAAATGCAATAAATCTAAGTTTCATAGTGAGCTGGAGTAAAAACTTGGTTTGAATCCATTTTATAATCTCATTTATGTTTGCTTTCCAAGTATAATATTATGTATAAGTTTCTTTAACATCCTTGATGTCCTTCTCTGTACTTCCTAACATCTCTAAGTCTAAAATCATTATGCCAATCTGAGTCTACTCAATTGGTTAGAATAGTAATTGAGACTTTGGCTCACCTTGCAAATCAATACTACTATAGTTCTTCCTAAAAAGATCTATAGGGATTTCACTGCTTGAAAAATATCTTGTGTCTCCATTGTAGTTATTTTCCTTGGCAGTTGTATACTAATATCCTTTGCAGTTAGGGTCCTCAACTGTGCCCAAATTGTCGTTGGTGAATATTTTGTATAAGATCTATGTACCTTTGGATTCGGAAAGCCATTCACTCAGCATAATCTGCTATCTCTGGATTAATAAAACAATCATTTGAATCTTCTCCAGTTTTTTGGATTACTTGGGGATTAATTTTTGTCAAAATATATTTGGAAGTGCATCCATAATAGGAATTTTCGATATCAGGGGAATTCTCCAGAGGAGGGTCACTTCTCTTAGGATGAGTCATATCACCTTATCCAAATTGCCTGATTGGAGAAATTTCCTTTTCTCTTTCCCTTGTTTCTTCATTTTGGAGGCAAACCTTTTTTGAGTCTGAAGGTACCAACTGCTATGTATGAACACAGTTTTTCTATTGGTTTTTTTTTGGGGGGAGAGGGGAACATTACATGATTCTGAGGAACAGAAAGTGAGAGAAATAGCCTAGGTAGGATGTCTGGGAGAGATCAATTAGCTTTAATGGTTGCAATTGAGACTTGCGTGACTTCCCCATTGACCAATATTTGTAAATTCACTGGGCTGAAGGGAGGAGAGGTATGTTAATATTTTTTCTTGTGTCTCCTGTGCACTGTGTATTTGAATGCATGAATGTGCACGTGAGCGTGCACAAAAACACATTTATCTGATACATGTTTCCACTACTGCCAAAGGCAGATGCCACAGCCACAAGGTTGTGGCTCCAACAGCCCCATCCAGCAAGGCCCTGTTTGACCGCTGGCCCACTTCTTCTGCTTGCTTGTGGCTGCAACAGAGCAGGAGGCTGAGCAAACTGCTGGTGCTGCAGCCACGAGGTGAAGCAGGTATCGGGGCATGGATGGCCTTGGCTGCAGGGGCCCTGAGGTAAGCCAGTTCAGGGCACGTGGGGCAGCTCCACCACCCCGCCTCATGGTGGCAGCACTCAAAAGAAATAAGACATCCCAAAAAATAACTCCTAGTGTTTATTTCAGAGCCTAAAAGAAAATAAGACTGTCTTTGTTTCGGGGAAACATGGTACCAAGAAATTGCAGAGCACCTAGGACTGCTGTTAGGCAGAAAACAGAAAGCAAAGGAGATGGAAATGATACAACCCCAATGGGCTGTGAATGTCAGAATAAATGTACAATTAATTGTTGACAAAGGCTGCCCATGGAAGTTCCAACCACAGCTGACTAACTTAGCATGAGTTAGATAGTAAGAGGATGCTAAGTATGCTTCAAGAGGACGGGAAAAGTGAGGGACTGTTCATAAATGGGCTATAATATATTAACTTTGTCGGGAGGTGAAATTCAGCCGGTTCTATCAGGCTCGGGCGAACCAGTAGCGGTGGTTGAAGGAGGCTCCACCCACCCGCGCAGACGTCTTGATGTTGCTTTTTGCGACAATTTTAAGCCTCTGCTCATGCGCAGAAGACTTTGCGCATGTGCGGATGGTGGTGCGTGCGGGCGGAACAGAGTGGCACGTGCACATTTGCGAACCGGTTGGGAAGGTAAGTGAATTTCACTCCTGGCTTTGTCTCACAGTGGGATAGGGCAGTTCAGAATCATCCTTTTTCTTAAAAGAGTCTCCCCCACTCAAAGATGCTGTAAAATTATTGCCTAATTGATATGAATGGACAGAGAGGAATAGTAGACTGCAATTTCCTGAGTTAGGGACTTTTGAGGAAGTCCCTTAAAAAATGGAAAATTAACATAATTCAGGAAAAAACTGGCTGCTAGAAAAGCAAAGCACAGCATGTTTGATCCTTTGAGAAATAGGAGGCCATGGTCATTATTAAAAAGCAGGAACCACAGATCTGCAGTCTGAGAAACAGCCCAGAAGATCACGAAAAGCAGAACTGTATCAGTGCCGAAAAATTATGAGCAGATGAAGTGCATCACTCCAGCTGGGAAGCTGTTAAGTCAATATAAGGAGTCTTCTGTTCAGATAAAAGAGTCACTGAGTGCAGCAAAGGGAACAAGACTATCGATTATCTTTTCAGTGAAAAAATTAAGCATGTGCTTCAGTCATTCTGTGAGGTTTCATGTGCTTAATTCGGGTTGGACCTTGTCTCCATTTAGCCATGAAAATCATGCCATGGATTAATATATTCCTGCTGTGATAAACTGGTTAACCAGCAGCAAAGGTGATCCAAGACTCACTTCTTTCTGGAATAGTTTTAATGAACTGTACAAAACAGATGGAGTGCTATTAAACAACATAAACCTTTACCCTAGAACCAATTAAAGTTGCTAAATGACTCTGGTGTATTTACTCATCACAGTGTGCACGACCACCAGCATTTGGAATGAAAGCAAAGTAATTAATAGCCAAAGGCATCTTTTTCACTATCTAGAGAATGAATGCTAAGACACAAAGGCTTTGAGAAAGAAATCACATAAATGAATCCAACCCTCAATTCATTTAAGTGCTAAGTCTGCAGTCTTATGCTCACATTGCTAAACTCATAGCACAGCCAGGTGGCTGCATTAACATGTGTCTCTCAAGTCCTTGACTCAACAGAAAAACATTTTAACCAAAACAATTGGGCCTGGTATCTTAGTTCTAGTAGTCTAACTCAGTTTTAAAACTAATGAGGGCTGTGAGTTAAAATGTTTCATCCAGGGGTGAAATGCTCCCGGTTCAGACCGGATCGCACAATCCTGTAGCAATCTTGGCTGGTGGTTCAAAGAACTGGTAGCAATTGCGGTGCGAGGCTCCGCCCACCCACCTGGCTGTCATTACTTCCTGGTTTTAACCAGGAAGTAATGTGGTCTGTACCATCTGCGCATGCGCAGAAAGGTTTTGCACATGCGCAGAAAGTGTGTGCACACGGGCATGCACTTCCGACCCACTAAAGAAGGTAAGTAGATTTCACCCATGGTTTCATCCTTCTATAAACCTGGAAAACAAAGGTAGTATTATTGGAAGAATACTTAGAAAATCTAGACTGATTGTCTTACATGTTGCACTTGGATAGAATAAGGGTTATATATTGTTTACCTCCAAACCTTTTGTCCTTAAACTATATCAAGAAGGGACCTTTAAAAGTCAATTCTATCTATGTTAGGAAGTCACTACATGGAATCATTTAGGTGCCTTTCTCACACAAATATCAATCACTTTCTGAGTTATAATTTGTGTGTTATTTGTAGACTACAGCAAACCTCACAGAAATTGCTTGATTGCATGAACTAGAATTATTTTTAATTTAATAGAAATGTTGAAACATTTGGGAGTGTGCTACAGGCATTCATACCACATGGCTTCCAGGGAGCGCTCCAGGCTAGCCAATAGAATAGAATAGAATAGAATAGGATAGAATAGAATAGAATAGAATTTTTATTGGCCAAGTGTGATTGGACACACAAGGAATTTGTCTTGGTGCATATGCTCTTAGTGTACATAAAAGAAAAGATACGTTCATCAAGAATCATAAGGTACAACACACCTAATGATAGTCATAGGGTACAAATAAGCAATCAAGAAACAATATCAATATAAATCGTAAGGATACAAGCAAAAAGTTACAGTCATACAGTCATAAGTGGAAGGAGATGGGTGATGGGAACGATGAGAAGATTAATAGTAGTGCAGATTTAGTAAATAGTTTGACAGTGTTGAGGGAATTATTTGTTTAACAGAGTGATGGCCTTCGGGAAAAAACTGTTCTTGTGTCTAGTTGTTCTGGTGTGCAGTGCTCTATAGCGTCGTTTTGAGGGTAGGAGTTGAAACAGTTTATCTCCAGGATATGAGGGATCTGTAAATATTTTCATGGCCCTCTTCTTGATTCGTGCAGTATACAGGTCCTCAATAGAAGGCAGGTTGGTAGCAATTATTTTTTCTGCAGTTTTTTCTACAATTCATAAAATGCTTGGTGGCAGGCCAGTCACAAAATTCCCATTTACCAGAAGACACACTGAGGAAACAGTTCTCTGTCACCCTCTAGGTCCCAAGTAACTGTATAATATTCCCAAGCTCACCTTTCCTCCCTCTATTCATGGATGAGGGAGAGAATTAACATGCAATCTGGGTTTTTTTTTAATAAAACAATTCTTTAAAACATAAAACGGAGTGATTTTGTCAATGCCACAAAGGTGGCATAGGCAATAGAGCTGACAACCAAAGCTAAATCCTTTGAATTAAAATAATCACATATAATTTATTCCTCCTTCATTTTGATGCTTTTCTATAGGTTTTTCAGAACATAAACCTATCCATTTGCACTTCATAAAATGCCACTCAATGATGTGCTTTTTTCAAAGTTCTGGTATTCATTGGAAGATGCCAGTCCTCTGCATGCAAAGTTATAATCTGATGGTTATTTTTCTTGGAAGTAAGCCCCTTTGAGTTCATGAGATGAATCTATCCACCTCAAGAGTGAAATTAAAAAATTTCCCCTACTGGTTCTGTGGGCGTGGCTTGTTGGGGGGAGGTCATGTGACTGGGTAGGCATGGCCAACTTGACATCATTCACATTGAGGGGCTCTTCACCAACCCCTTTCCTCTCAGCCACTCCTTGTCACGAATGGCAGGAAAATGGGGAGGGGAATATTTCTGCCTACCATCCTTCTCTCAATCTGTGCTGTGAGACTGAGGAATGGATGACAGGCAGGAAAATCTCCTTCCCTGTTTTTCTGCCTTTCACAAAAAAACAGCTCCATTCCAGCTGCTCCCCACCCTTCCCCCTCCCTCCTGGGGACTACCTTAAAAGAGACAGGCTACAGCAGCTCTGTTCTGAATGGAGAGAGAAAAGTAAGCATTCTCTCTGCTGCATTTAACTTTGAATTCTGTGGAATATCAAGCAGCCGGAAGAGGTGAGCAGCAACTGGCCGGGCATGGGTGGGACCAAGGTGGGGTAATTACTACTGGTTTGGCGAACTGATGCCCATAATCCCTAGTGGTTCGCCCGAACCGGTCCGAACCGGTAGGATTTTACCCCTGATCCATCTCTAAAACTGAACTTGCTTAATCCTGATTTAGCTAGAGAAGGTTTTAAATCATAGAAGTTTTGGATGTTTAAAATCTAAAATGTGCAACAGAAAAATCCTCTAGCAAGCCCTGTGTCAAGGTTCCAGAAATACCTCTTCTGCGTAAAAGAAACTCAGAGACATTTCTTTTCCAGAGTTCTTTACTAGCATGAGGAGACTGGCACACGATGAGTGCAATTCCAAAACTGAAGTTCCGGATTCTTTTCCCAGTTATACAAACCCCAAGAGTCCCACCCCCCTGACCCCTTTGATGGTCACATGGTCCCACGTTCTTCCAGTTCATTCGAATATCTTCTTGCCACTCTTCCTGCAGACGTTAACACCATCTGACCTTGACCGCTTGAAGAATGTTACCATACCCCTCAACCCCCCCTCCTCCCCTCAGGGGAAAAATGTGGCAGCGTCTGGAACCCTAAAGTCTAATATGGTTTCCAGGCCTGACACCCTGCTTCAGCTGCAGGGGTGTCTGCAGGGTGAATGAAAAAGATTTACCTTGCCATGGACGTCTACAGGGAAAAGGATCAAGAAATCAAGATGGTACCCATAACTATGGAATTGGAGCCCTGCTTCTTTTTTATATTGCAATGTGTGTAGAAAGGGGCACAGTTAGGTATGCCATCTTGATTTTTTTTAACCTGATTTCTCTTTTATGCAGACCCCCCACCATTTGATTGATGGAGGTAAGCTAAGGGCTGTGCCCTTGTATGAACAGCATGAACAACTCTGCACTGTGAAGAATGCAGTTTGCTTTTTCATTTACTGAGCTGTTTCAAAGATTGATGAGTTCAGTTACCTCCAATCCAGTCAATCCATCAAGTCTGTATAAAGTGCATGAGATGAAACAGACTATTCTGTCTCAGAATTTTGCGAAGCGTATATCTGAAGGAGCCTTCCCAGATTGGAAACCTCCCCAGATACTTTTGGCTTCAACTCTCATAATTCCAAACCTTAAGGTTGCTTGACTGGGATTATTGGATGTTGAAGTCCAAGATATCTGGAGAATATCATACTGGGAGAAAGCCACTTTGAAGTTGTGCAGGATTATGACATAGCTTCTCTTCTTATTTCCTCTATTCTGATGCTACTGCTTCATATTTTATATTTTAAAATATATTGCATTATCCTTCCTTACACTTTTGTAGAGAGTAATTGAAATGTAATCCATCCTGTTTGCATTCACATGTAATAGTATGATTATTGAACAAGTCATTAATTAATTATAGATTTATATTGCCACCTATTCGCCCATGGCGACTCAAGGCGGCTTACAGAATATAAAAACCACATTTAAAAACAGTAAAAGTCATAAAAAATCAAATAAATTAACGTAATAAAATCACCCCTGACCCCCACCTCCCACCCCAGCGACAGCCGATTATACGAGCCATTTAATGGGCTCCATTTCATTCTGGGTTCCCCAGGCCCGCTGGCAGAACCAGATCTTCAGCGCCTTCTGGAAGAGAATTAGGGTGGGGGCCATTCTAATCTCTGGGGGAATGATGTTCCAGAGAGAGGGAGCCACCATGGAGAAGGCCCTTCTGGGTCCCACCAGGTATATCTCCCTTGGGGATGGGGCCCGCAGCATTCCCTGCCTCCCTGCTCTAATGGGTCGGGTAGATGTGACCAGCAAGAGACAGTCCCTCAGATAACCTGGTCCCAAGCCATGAAGGGCTTTAAAGGTGACAACCAGCACCTTGAATTGCACCCAGAAGCAAATCGGCAGCCAATGCAGCTCCCACAGAAGTGGTGATATATGTGCTCACTGGGGTCTGCACAAAACCGTGTGGGCTGCTGCATTTTGCACCAACTGGAGTTTCCGGATGCTTATAAAAGGGCAGCCCCATGTAGAGCGTGTTTGTTTATTTAGTTATTTATTTATTAATTAAACTTTTATACCGCCCTTCTCCCAAAGGACTCAGGGCGGTGTACAGCCAAGATAAAAAGCAATAAATATACAAAGTTAAAAATCAATTTAAAAAACTTATTCAATGGTGGCCGAATTAAAACCGTCAAATTGACAAACCTAAAATACCCCATATAAAATTACAGAAGATTTAAAAATTTAAAATTAAAATTTAGAAATTTAAAAAGTCTAAAAAATCAGTCCAGTCCCGCTTGAATAAATAAGTGAGTTTTTAATTCCCGACGAAAGGTCCGAAGGTCAGATATTTGGCGCAAACCGGGGGGAAGGTCGTTCCAGAGAGTAGGTGCTCCAACAGAGAAGGCCCTTCCCCTGGGGGCCGCCAGCCGGCATTGCTTGGCGGACGGCACCCTGAGGAGACCCTCTCTGTGGGAGCGTACGGGTCGATGGGAGGCATAGGGTAACAGCAGGCGGTCCCGTAAGTACCCGGGCCCTAAGCCATGGAGCGCTTTAAAGGTGGTAACCAAAACCTTGAAGCGCACCCGAAAGACCACAGGTAGCCAGTGCAGACTGCGCAGGAGTGGTGTTACCCGGGAGCAACGTGGGGCTCCCTCAATCACCCGCGCAGCTGCATTCTGGACTAGCTGAAGTCTCCGAGTGCACTTCAGGGGTAGCCCCATGTAGAGAGCATTGCAATAATCCAGGCGAGAAGTGACGAGAGCATGAGTGACCGTGCATAAGGCATCCCGGTCCAGAAAGGGGCGCAACTGGCGAACCAGGCGGACCTGGTAAAAAGCTCTCCTGGAGACGGCCGCCACATGGTCTTCAAACGACAGCCGTCCATCCAGGAGAACGCCCAAGTTGCGCACCCCTTCCGTCGGGGCCAATGACTCGCCCCCACTGTACCGAGATGCCGGCATCCACAGCCACTCCGTCTTGGATGGATTGAGTTTGAGTCTGTTTCTCCCCATCCAGACCCGTACGGCCTCCAGATAACGGGACAGCACTTCGACAGCTTCGCTGGGGTGGCCTGGGATGGAAAAGTACAGCTGAGTATCATCAGCGTACAGATGATAGCTCACCCCAAAGCCACTGATGACCTTGCCCAACGGCTTCATATAGATGTTGAACAGGAGAGGCGAGAGAATCGACCCCTGCGGCACCCCACAAGTGAGGTGCCTCGCGGTCGATCTCTGCCCTCCTGTCAACACCGTCTGCGACCGGTCAGAGAGGTAGGAGGAGAACCACCGATAAACAGTGCCTCCCACTCCCAACCCCTCCAACCGGCGCAGCAAGATACCATGGTCGATGGTATCAAAAGCCGATGAGAGATCTAACAGGACCAAGGCAGAGGAGCAACCCCTGTCCCTGGCCCTCCAGAGGTCATCCACCAATGCGACCAAAGCTGTCTCCGTGCTATGCCCGGGCCGGAAGCCGGACTGGAACGGGTCTAGATAGACAGCTTCCTCCAGGTACTGAGGAAACTGCCACGCCACCACACTCTCTACAACCTTCGCGATAAAGCGAAGGTTGGAGACTGGACGGTAATTACCCAGAATAGCTGGGTCCAGGGAAGGCTTCTTGAGGAGGGGTCTCACCACCGCCTCTTTCAAGGCGGCGGGGAAGATCCCCTCCATCAAAGAAGCATTTATAATCCCCTGGAGCCAGCCTCGTGTCACCTCCTGAGTGGCCAGCACCAGCCAGGAGGGGCAAGGGTCCAGTAAACATGTAGTGGCATGCAGCCTCCCCAGCAGCCTGTCCATGTCCTCGGGAGTCACAGAATCGAACTCATCCCAAACGATATCAACAAGACGCGCCTCAGTCATCTCATCTGGATCATCGCAATCTTGGTCCAAGCTATCCCGGAGCTGAGCGATTTTATCGTATAGATAACCGTTAAACTCCTCGGCACGTCCCTGTAAGGGGTCATCCCGCTCCCCCTGGTGAAGGAGGGAACGGGTCACCCGAAACAGGGCGGCCGGGCGGTTATCTGCCGACGCAATGAGGGAGGAAGCGTAGGAGCACCTCGCCACCCTCAGTGCCACTAGGTAGGTCTTTGAAAAAGACCTAACTAGTGTCCGATCAGCCTCGGAACGGCTGGACCTCCACACACTCTCTAGGCGTCTTCTCCGGCGTTTCATCTCTCTCAACTCCTCAGAGAACCAAGGAGCTAATTGAGATCTGCACCGGGTCAGAGGCCGCAAAGGCACGACACGGTCCAAAGCCCCAGCCGCGGCCTGTTCCCAGGCCGCAACTAGTTCTTCAGTCGTGCCGTGGGCAAGATCCTCAGGAAACGGCCCAAGCTCCGTCTGGAACCTCTCAGGGTCCATCAGGCGCCTGGGACGGAACCAACGTATTGGTTCCGTCTCCCTGCGGTGGTGAGTAGCGGTCTGAAAGTCTAGGCGGAGGAGAAAATGATCTGACCATGACACCGGTAACATCACTAAATCTCTTACTACCAGATCATTAAACCACTGTCCAGAGATATAAATCAGGTCCAGCGCGGATCCCCCCGTGTGGGTGGGGCCATCAGTTATTTGAACCAGGTCCAAGGCCGTCATGGAAGCCTGGAACTCCTGAACCACTGTCGACGACAAGCTGGCCGATGGCAAGTTGAAGTCACCCATGACCAAGAGTCTGGGGATCTCCACCGCCACCCCGGCTAGCACTTCCAGCAGCTCAGGCAGGGCTGTAGTCACATAGCAAGGAGCCAGGTACGCGATCAACAGACCCATCTGATTCTTCTGGGCCCACTTCACAAGAAGGGATTCGCAGCCGGCTATCTGAGGAACAGTGGTCTCTCTCGGCTCCAGACCCTCTTTCATAACAACCGCCACCCCGCCACCCCTACCCTGGGCCATCGGTTGATGGAATGCTCGGAAACCTGGAGGGCACAGTTCAACTAGGGGCACACCCCCTTCTGCGCCCAACCAGGTCTCCGTAATGCCCATAAAGTCCGTGGATTCCCCCTGAATAAGGTCACAAATCAGGGGGGCTTTATTAACCACGGACCGGGCATTACATAACATCAACCGGAGGCCCGGGCTCTGAGGATCCTGACCTACCGGGGAACGGGAAAAGACTGGGGGGCCGGAGCACGTGATCGCTTTTAAACAGCGAGCACGAGCTCCCAGAAAGCAATACGGCCCCTTGCTTCCGCCATATCTGCCCCTCCCACTTACCGTACAGATGGAGCCAACTTCCACCTCTGGAACGTACCCCTCACCCCCCTCCCTTGGACCTAATGGATAAACGCCGGGAACAATTTCCGGGACTAGACCTGCCCTCCCCGACGGGTTCTTCCCCCCACCCGACACTATCCTCCCCCCCTCCAACCCAAACCCGTCAGTTCCCACCCTCCCCTTCAAATTCCCATTAAAATTCCCCTTAAAAAGCTGATTAAAATAATTAATTAAAAATCCCCTGAGTCTCCTATTTTTGGCATGCCATCTCTCGGGGTTCCAAAACCCGTCCTCAAGATGGGCCCTCGATAATGTGGGGGGCCAGACCCGCGAGAGAGGGGAATCTCGCAGGGCAAGAAGGTCAGCCGCTGTAAATGTCCGCATGATGATAAGAGTCCGGCAAACAGACCCATCCTGGACCTGTCAAGGTGAAAATTGACGCACCAGTAATTCCGAGTGAAAGACAGACGGGATATAGGTCTTAGGCGGTAGATAAACAAAACCGCCATGATTCAGTCAGAGCTCCAACCCCTCATCTCCAATCCCGAGGGGTGGTCTATGGACGAAGGGGGGGGGGAGAAGGATGTAGTCCTACAATAGTCAAGCTAGGATTGTCCAGGACCACCCTCAATTCCCCCAACTGGGGACCAAAGATCTTCAGAAGATCCCCTTGCAGCCAGCCCATGGTAAAAAGATGGTAAAAAGGTGCCCACATGGCCCGTGATCGTCCTTCAAGTTGACAAAGAGGCCGAAGCACACGCCTAATGGGCCAAGCTGCTCCACCGACGAGGCATCTCTCTCCCAAAGTCCGGGGGGGCAAAGGACTCAAAAAGCCCCCATAGACGGCCCATAGACGTCCTCTAGATGGTAAGGAGGGCGTCCCCTAGACCCGTGGACAACCTTCAAGATGGCAAAGAAGGCGACCATCGGACCTCTTCGTGGCCACTAAGCCAGGCCGCCAGCTGGAGTAGGCCACTCACCCGCCGGGTTTGCTGGGTCATGCCACCGGCCCCAACTACTGGGCCAGTTCGCCGGACCCAGTCGACTGCCAACAGGCTAGGCCATGGCCAGGCCGGTCCAACCAGGCCGCGGCCACCACCGCCACCGCCGACACTACCGCTGCCAGGGGGAGAGAGCCCCCAGGCTCCTCCCGGAGCAACGCCAGGCCAGGCCGGCGCCGCCACCGAAGAACTGCAATAGTTAAGACAGGAAGTTACTAAGGCATGAGTGACTGTGAGTAGGGATTGCCAGTCCAGGAAAGGGCATAACTGGAGCACAACTTTTTTTTTTTTTGTTTACATTTATACCCCGCCCTTCTCCGAAGACTCAGGGCGGCTTACAATGTATAAGGCAATAGTCTCATTCTATTTGTATATTTTTTACAAAGTCAACTTATTGCCCCCCCAACAATCTGGGTCCTCATTTTACCTACCTTATAAAGGGTGGAAGGCTGAGTCAACCTTGGGCCAGGCTCGAACCTGTAGTAATTGCAGGCTTTGTGTTCTAATAACAGGCTTCTCTATTGCCTGAGCTATCCCGGCCCTGCAGTCCCGGCCTTGCAGTTGCGCGAAGGTCCTGACCATCACCTGCTCTTCAAGCAGGATTTGTGAATCCAGGAGAATCCCTAGATTACGCACAGAGGTCTGTTTGGAGTAGTGCCACCCCATTCAAGACCAAAGATGGCAATTCTCCCTGAGCCAATGAATCCCAAACCCAGAGCCACTCGGTCTTGCCAGGGCTTAGTTTCAACCCATTGCTCCTGCTAATATGTGTTTCTATGATACGCGAAGCCCCACACTAATATATCAAACAGTATGTTAATGCAGTGTTTGAATCTACCCTCTTAATGTTTCAAAGTTAGAGCTTTTCACAAGTGTCACAACCCTCCACCCCACATAACCTCTCCCTCTTCTGGCCTCCTTGGTCCTAGGTGAAATGCTAATTGGGCTTCCTTCACAATATTGATTCTAGCAAGATGGCAGATAGCTTGGCATGAAGTGCCACTACAGGGAACAACGGTGACTCCTTTTTTTAAGCAAAGCAAAAATTACATTGACTTTCTCTGTTGGACTATGTTAAAGCTGGACTCCAATCTTTCCTACCAGCTTTATATCTTTATGGTTTCTGTTGCATCATGGAGAGAGGGAGGGAGGGAGGGAGAGAGAGAGAGAGAGGGAGGGAGGGAGGAGGGAGGGAGAGAGAGAGAGAGAAATTATCCTGCATTCATAATCATGCTGAAAATAAATACTTCATATGCCATTTTAACAAACTACAAATTGAGAAACTCAACAGGATCATTTATTCCTATCCTCAGATAATGAGGTGAAAAAGTGGGATACTGACACTTTAAAAAAATTAGATGAAAAAATGTAGATTTTAGCATTAGTTTCACTTGCTGAAACCTTCCCACCCACATAGCTACATAAAGATGCCAGATCCCTAACCATGTTTTTGCTGACCACTCTTGCAAGCTGTGACTACAGTCCTTCCTCAGCTTCTGGTTCAATTTCTCAAGAGATCACAAGTCCTTCTATTTCAATCTCTGTCATCTGTTCGACCCTGAAACTCTTTTCACCTTTGAGACATTTGTCTTCTGCGTAGATGCCATTTCTGCTCATGAGTTGCAGCCCTGCTTTCCAAGGTAATCAAGTGGCTAAATGAGAGTCTTCAAGCAGGCACAGAATCCATATCCAATTCCCACGCAGTCCTGAAATTTTACGGCTGTGTTTGCACAACACAGAAAAACATAAATGAGCCAATCGCAGTTTAGCCTAAATTGCGCAAATCCCCTCTTGTTAAATAGTGCCCATGTGGATTTTTTTGTTGCTTTTGCAACAGCTTCCTTTTTTTTTTCAACAAATAGCCATAGTTTTTCTTAGTAAAAAGACCACTATATCAGTGGCCAGTTTTTTTCTCTGATGCCAAAATAAAAAGGATTTATTATCAACCAGGCAGAGCCATCCTCGCCCATCTAAAAATACAACTTCCTTCATTTCTAAATAGCAACATTTCTTCTATTTTCTGCTTGAAAATTATTTTCTCTCCTTTACTGCATTCCTTCCAAAATGTGGACCCTGCAGAAAGAAATCTGTTCTGCAAATTTGCTTGTTTATTTCTCTCATTCTTTAAACATAGGCATTAGCTCTTCAATCTCAGAGCAAAGTTCAAACAAACTTTCTTCTTCTTCTTCAAGGATTTGTCTCTCTCCATAAAACCCTAAGGTCTGCTAAGTGTGGGATTCTGCATTTCAAGCATTCTGGCACCCGCTCACTCACAGCCACACATCATAAATGTGTGACAGATTCCCCCAGTTGCTTGGGATGCATTGAAAGAGGAGCTCTCCCTTTATCTTTCAATGCTTTGCCAGGATGTGGGTTAGGTTCCAGTTATGGCTAGACCTTGGATCCTATTTAAGGGATCCAGACTCTAGGATAATTTCAGATTATCAGCCAGAGAGCAGTAGGTTTCACAGGTAATGGTATAGGTACCTAAGACAGCGTTGGTATGAACCAGCAAGACTGAAGCACTTTATGCAGTTCCTCTATGGTTCTTTAAATCAGGAAGCAGCAATTTGGTGCAAACATGGTTAAGAATGATTAACTGATTCTTTTCATTCACATAAAAATCTAAATCAATGACAAGATAAAGACAGGTACTGTATATACAATACAACAATAGCAATAGCACTTAGACTTATATACTGCTTCATAGTGCTTTACAGCCCTCTCTAAGCGGTTTACAGAGTCAGCATATCACCCCCAACAATCTGGGTCCTCCTTTTACCCACCTTGGAAGGATGGAAAGCTGAGTCAATCTTGAGGCTGGTGAGATTCAATCTGCCAAACTGCTAGCAGCCAGTGATCAGCAGAAGTAACCTCCAGTCTAAACTCCACTCTAACCACTGTGCCACCGCGGCTCTATGTATGTATATATGTAAGTATTAATCCCATTTGTGTTACACTTGCTTATGTGAAAAGGGGAAGCTAAAAAAGCTCATGTTTTTTATCAATAGCTGTAGCTTAATTTTATATGTATTCCAAGAAAAAACATTCAATTCAATCTGAAGAATGACCTATACCCATGATGGTGAACCATATCATGCCATATCATATCCATATAAGTGGGCATGCGCGCACTGGCCACCTGATTTTCGGGCCTTCTGGGCCCCCAGAAGTTAGGGAAACAGGCTGTTTCCTGCCTCCGGAGGGCCTCGGGAGTGGTGGGGAAGACCCGTTTTTTGCTGTCTCCAGCCTCCAAGGCCTCTCTAGGAGTCCCCCACTCCCCCGGAGATCCTCCGGATGCCAGAAACAGCCTGTTTGCCAACTTCCGGTCCCAAGGGGGGGATGCATGTGCGGGGGTGGGGCGCATAGAATTATGGGTGTGGGCATGCATGCACACGCCCCCCCCTCCCCCACCAGCATATGATGGCAAAAAGGTTAGCCATCACTGACGTATACTATAGTGAGAATTAGCACACTAAGACATCCTATGCCACATTTAGCTACTGTGCCTATCTACTGTGGTTTGTAAACCACTTTTTATGGTTTAGCTCAGGGATGTCAAACTCACATCCTCAAGGTGTTGTCACATAATGTATTGGGACTTTTTTCCCCTTCGCTAAACAAGACATGGGAATGGCGAGCACATGACACATCTGGACCAGGAGCCGGGATATTGACGGCCCTTGTTTAGCTAGTTATATGATTTGTTAAAACACAGTTTAAGAACTGCATGAATCATGTCACTATTTTCAAGTCAGTAATGTTTTGCTCTTTCCTAGCTGTCATGTAGCAGGTAGGTAACCTGAGACATTGAACTAAATGAGGCTCTACACTCACTTCAAAACTTATTGAGGTACAAAATACGTTCTGTTTCTTGTTAATATAAATGTAGTTGTTTGTTTTAAAAAAATGCTGCAGGTTAGTTGAGGAGACCTTGGTGCTCTCTGAGCTTGTTTGTTTTCTTGCAGTTGTTTTATTACCCTAACTAGGTAACATCATCAGTGCTAGTAAGGAGTTTATATTCTGGTGTCTTGCCTGTTTGTGTGGGTGGGGGCAATTGTAGAGATTCTTTGGTTGGCTGTTTACTGATGGCTCCTTGGCAGTTCCTTGATTGGAGTATTGCTTACTTGATTGTTAACTTCAGACTTTCAGAGGTCTCCAGAGCACCCACAACTTCTGGAGGCCAGTGTTCTAACTGTCAGGAAATTTCTCTTTGGATCTAGGTTCTCTCCTTGATTAGTTTCCATCCAGGGGTGAAATTCAGCAGATCCTGATAGGTTCTGATAAACCGGTAGCAGAAATTTTGAGTAATTTGGAGAACCGGCAAATACCACCTCTGGCTGGCCCCAGAGTGGGGTGGGAATGGAGATTTTGCAGTATCCTTCCCCTGCCATACCTACCAAGCCACACCCACCAAGCCACACCATGCCCACCAAGCCATGCCCACAGAACCGGTAGTAAAAAAGTTTGACTTTCACCACTGTTTCCATCCATTGCTTTTTGTCCCTGCCTTCCGATGCTTTGGAAAACATATTAAAAATATAATATAATTAATGTATATAAATGCACACAATAATGTTAAAAATTTACAACCTTGTGAGGCCACATTACTAGCTGTCCACGGCAGCAGTTTGGACATGCTAGTCTATACCCTAGAACAGAAGAGACATAAATTATATTATTTGCCTCTCTTACTCACTGTTGTTTACACAAATGAGTAGGGGCTTCCCAAACTCTCAGGCAGGTCATTTTTCTTGTCAAATGCTATCTTGACTCTTCATAAAATCAGAGATGCCAATCTCTCCAAGAGCACATTACTGAGTACATTATTACATAAACATGGAAATGATCTAGTCTCTAGAACAGCAATAAAATTTAAAAAAACTGGACCAGTCCTAGACATATAATGGAAAACAATCAAATAAAGAAAGAACGTTACTTTACACAAAGGGCCAAAATGTCTAATAGACTGCAAGTGAATGTTTTGCCCAACAAACTCATGGAATGATAGCCATAGTTTATCTGTTTTCCAGAAATATTGGTGAAACATTTTGGTATATTTCATTTTTACATTATTCAGTATACTTTAGAGCAATGGTAAAATCCAAATTTTTTTTACTACCAGTTCTGCTGGCATGGCTTAGTGGGCATGCTGTGGCTTATTGGGCATGGCTTGGTGGGTGTGGCAGGGGAAGGATACTGCAAAATCTCCATTCCCACCCCGCTCCAGGGGAAGGATATTGCAAAATCTCCATTCCCACCTCACCCTGGGGCCAGCCAGAGGTGGTATTTGCCGGTTCTCTGAACTACTCAAAATTTCCGCTACTGGTTCTCTGAACTGCTCAAAATTTCTGCTACCAGTTCTCCAGAACCTCTCAGAACCTGCTCAGATTTCATCCCTTAGAGTTAATTCTGTACATGGATCAATGCCTTTATCTTGAAATATTTTGTTTCTGGTTTTGGTAATTCGACTATTAAAACATCAATAGCAATAACATCAATACCACAGCACTGGATGTTTCAATTTATTCCTTTAACTCTTCTTCTTCTGCAAACTATGTACCATTGGCATGCAACAGAGCCAGTGGTGGGTTTCTATCAGTTCGCTCCGGTTTGAGCGAACCAGTAGTGGTGGTGGCGGATGGGCAGAGCCTCCACCAAATGTCATTACGGATGCTCTGCACATGTGCAGAAAGTTCTGCGCATGGCAGAAGCACTGCATGCAAGCAAAGCAAGCGCGCACACACGTGCTCACAGTTCTGAACCAATAGCGAGGGTAAGTGGAACTCACTACTGAACAGAGCTATGCTGGCCATAAGAAAAAAATTCAAATTCATACATTTGTATGAATGTGCCTTGCATGTCCTTTATTAGACTAAGCGATTGGTTTCATCCTTTGAAGATCTGTGTATGCAGTGAAATCTCTATATACAGGAACAGGAAGCATCTTACTGTGGGCTGCCAAAAACAATTCCAGAGTGTGGAAAGAAATGTGTAAAACATTCCTTATCAGCTGGCTTCTCTAAAAAAAAAGACCATGCCATCAGCTCATGAATTCTATAGAGACATGAGAAGGCAAATTAATTGAACAAATGATCTCTAACAAATTATTTGCAGGACTCTGATCAACAGTTCGACGGAAGAAGAAAAAACCCAAGAAGTAACATGCAATTAACTTTATCACATTTAATTAAGGTAGCTTTTTCTATAGCTCAGTGCTCTTTCTAGCCCGCTGGAATTAGGCATTCATTTGAGTAGGCATTTCACGTAAAACTTAAAATGTTCCCTGGAATTAAACTGAATTCTGCTTTGTGCTATGTGCTATGTTCTGAAAAAAGCCCTTTAATCTTTTATGCCTTCACATCCCAGCAAAGTAAGATAAAGCAAAAGGGTATTATTACATTTTAGGATTTGTAGATAGATAATCCATAACCTACTTATCTCATTTCCTTGAAATTTGCAACCTTGTATTTTATTGCCTCAGTAAATTTACACCTCATGCTAGGCTACAATACTTTATAGTTTATTAAAATAATCACAGTTAATTCAGGTAGCCCAGAACGTTGAACTCTAAATCACTTTAAAAATAATAGCTGGCTTTTGCATGGTATTTTATGCTAAACAAACCAACCATTATAACTTAGCATAATATGAATTAAACCTCATTCTGTTAGTCAGCTACCACTTCAGTCTGAAATCCCAGGAAATACTGGTCTTCAATCTTAATCCATCTGATTTTTAGCCTATAGTTTTTCCCAGCCTTGCTTTGCTGTAACACATCCAGATTATATCCAAGTTCCCACACCAGGCCTGATATAATAAGAGGGCTCATAGTTTGGAGACAATCTTTAGCACAGCTCTATGATGCTAAGTGCCATCCTGGTGCACGTCTGAGTTGCCACTGATTGTGTTAGATCAGTCTAGTTAGAATTAACAGAGAAAGGAGTGGTGACAGAAAGACTCCCCTATTAGGCTTGTACTATATATATGCCAGGCTGTCTTACTAATCATCTTTTATCTTCAAAGGCAGTCACATTTCTTTCATGTCTTCCCAATAGCTTATTGATTTTTCCCCCTTTAAGAATTCAAATAAAATAAATCTGAACCATAGAGATGAGGCTTGCTTGTTATTATAGCAATGAGTTAATGGTTGAAATTGGTGATTGTGAGCAAACTGCTTATAGTTAAAATGGAATCCAACACATTACATGCTTAAGATTAAAAAAGAAACTTGGATCATTCTTCAAAGAAAATTTCTATCTCAATATCTCTATGAATTCTTTGATCAGGTGCTAAAAGAATAAAGACGAGTAGCAGTCACAAGGATCCAAATGACTTTGATAAAAACATTTGAAACAGATTCCTAAGTCTGGCAGGTGATTCAGCCTCATTTAATTGAAGACTTCTCTTCCCAATGTCACTGTTTTCCCAACTGGGACAACGAAAACAGGAGAACAAGCTGCTCACTTTCAATATGAAAGAGAAAATCACACTAATATCCTAGCGTTCTTTTCCTTTATGGAGATTGACTTTGCTCATTCTGCTAAATTATTGTGTGGTCGGTTAATTTATTTATTTTTATTTATTTTGTTGAGTACATATTAGATAATATATATAAGTATAAGCATGAATTGAATACATAAAATGAATACAATTAAAGGGAACAGGGACAGGGACGGTAGGCATGCTGGTGCTCTTATGCATGACCCTTACAGACCTCTTAGGAATGGGGTGAGGTCAACAGTAGCCAGTCTTAGATTAAAGTTTTGGGGGTTTTGGGATGAGACCACAGAGTCTGGTAGTGCATTGTAGGCGTTAACAACTCTGTTACTGAAGTCATATTTTCTGCAATTGAGTTTGGAGTGGTTCACTTTAAGTTTGTATCTATTATGTGCTTATGTATTGTTGTGGTTGACGCTGAAGTAGTCATTGACAGGTAGGACATTGTGGCAGATGATTTTATGAGCTATGTTCAGGTCATACTGAAGGCAGCGTAGTTCTAAATTTTCTAAACCCAGAATTTCAAGTTTGGTGGCATAAGGTATTTTGTTGCAAGCAGAGGAGTGGAGGACTCTTCTTGTGAAATATTTATGGATGCGCTCAATTGTATTAATGTCCGATATGCAGTGTGGGTTCCAGACAGATGAGCTGTATTCAAGAGTTGGTCTAGTAAATTGTGGCTCAATGTGTAATGTGAATTGAGTCTGTCATCTGCATCTCTATAACTGTCTGGTTTGGTTCTGCAACCCAAGAAGACAGACACAGACTTCAGAGAATAATTAGAACTGCAGAAAAAACAATTGCTACCAACCTGCCTTCTATCGAGGACCTGTATATTGCACAAGTCAAAAAGAGGGCTGTGGAAATATTTACAGACCCCTCACATCCTGGACATAAACTGTTTCAACTCCTACCCTCAAAACGACATTATAGAGCACTGCATACCAAAACAACTAGACACAAGAACAGTTTTTTCCCAAATGCCATCACTCTGCTAAGCAAATAATTCCCTCAACACTGTCAAATTATTTACTAAGTCTGCACTACTATTAATCTTCTCATCGTTCCCATTACCTATCTCCTTCCACTTATGACTGTATGACTGTAACTTTGTTGCTTGTATCCTTATGATTTATATTGATATTGTCTCCTGATTGCTTATTTGTACCTATGACTATCATTAAGTATTGTACCTTATGATTCTTGATGAACGTATCTTTTCTTTTATGTACACTGAGAGCATGTGCACCAAGACAAATTCCTTGTGTGTCTAATCATACTTGGCCAATTAAAAATTCTATTCTGTTCTGTTCTGCTCTGCTCTGCTCTGTTCTATTCTTTAACTTTCAGAATTCCCCATGTTGCCTGGGGAATTCTGGGAGTTGAAGTCCATGCATCTTGAAGTTGCCAAGGTTAAGAAACTTTGATTTAGGAGAAAAGGTGTAAGAAGATCTTATGCATATTTTTAATTAATATTTTAATTTAATTTAATTTTAAAATATTTAATAATATTTTAATTAATTAAGGAGGTTTTCTTCTTCCTTGAGGGAGCCAAAGAACTGCTAGAGCTGGTAAAGACGTATAGTACACTAGTCAAAATGGACAACCGCATTCAAAGGGATATAAGAGAAGCCACAATGGGAAAATTCAGCTAGTGATTGAATCTGCAATGGAAGGAAAATGAATACAGGCTGATGTTATCTGTTTTTGCTCTCACAGAAGGGTTGCTATCTTGTTCTGGCAGATAAGCCCTACATTGAAGAACTCACAGCTGTCTTTTCTCTAGGACAGTCAAGGGTCCAGCTTTATAGAGGGAAATCTTGTATCACTCTATTTAATACATTGTTGAGTTCAAAGTTGTCCCTAAATATGAAGTTCCTTAAAAGTAGGCGCTGAAATGTGGTTTTTTTCAGCTAGCCTAGAGCTAGCCTCCCCTTGAAGCCTGCAGGCTGATTGTATTATATATACAGTATATATATATCCCATAGTCTTGTTTCATCTATTTTCATTGTTTAATGGATTTCTAAAACATTTTAATTCCTGGCTTTATTTTACACTCTCCAATGTAACTTTGGGTGAGATGGGCAGCCATATAAATTTGACAAAATAAATATTTTAAAATGTATATCATGCCTAGCTCCAACTCTGGGCAATGTGCAACAGAACCCCACAACAAAACAAGTTCATATTTTCAATTAAAATACAACAACCAATCTGAAACTTACATTTATACCCCAATTCTATGAGGAATTCCAGGCATCCTAGCCCAAAGGCCCAAGGAAAAACCAAGTTTCTAACTCCTTCTGAAAGCCGGAAGGCAGGGCAGGCAAACTGCATCTTGGGAAGGGGAAATTGTTCCAGAGAGCAAATGTTCAGGGGACATTCCAGAAGGCAAGTGTGCAGCAGAAAATGTAAACCTCTTAGGTCCCATTAGATGGAATATTTCTGAAAAGCGAAACCATCCTATTGGGGTATGTGGCATAGGCAGATGTCACTGGGAGTCTAACAAATAACCTGGTCTTGGGCTGAAGAGCTTTATAGATAATAACCAGCTTGAACTGCATCCATAAGGAAACTGACACAACTCATGGAGAAATGGGCAGCTTATACAAATATGATAAATACATGGTACACTGAGCTATGCCCATAACTACCCATGCCACTACATTCTGAACCAATTGTTTCTTCCACATGGCTTCCAAAGGCAGTTCCATGTAGAGTACATTGTGTAATCTATGCAGGAAGTGAAGTGATCAGGGCTTCCTGATCCAAGGATGGATGCAACTCATACACAAGACAAAGCTGTACAAAGGCCCTCCTGGCCACAGTTACCATCTGCTTTTCAAAAAAAAACCTGGAACACCCCCAGATTTTACACTAGGTCTGAGTCTGGGAGAGCAACCCTATATAGAACTAAAGAATCTCCGATTCCCAGATGCAGGGGACTCCAAAACCAAAGCCACTTATTTCTGGCAGGGCTAAACTTTAGTCTTCTTTCCAATCCAGCCTCCAGACACTGAGATACAATAAGAGGCAGAGATATACAGTTGAGTATTGCCAATATATACATGATACTGCACCCCATATTGACAGATTATCTTACGCCTTGGCTTCATGTAGATGTTAGAAAGAAACAAGGAAAGTGTAGAAACATATTGCAAATCAAAAGCCTAGAGCTGGATTTCTCCTTTGCAATGCCAATTGCAACCAACGCCGGAGAAAAGAGAAGACCCATTGAACACAGTGTCTCCCATCCCCAGCTCTCTAAGCCAGTCCAGGTGGCTACCAAGATAGATGATATCAGAGGCAACTGAGAGATTGAGAAGGGTCAGGATGGGTGCACTTCCCCTATTCCTGACCTGCCCAGGAATATGCAGGCTGAGCAGATGCACAAGTATATCAGCCCCCATTTTGGCAAGTTTCTTGGGCATTTCCCATTGGATTACTGCCATTACAGGTAGCCCTAGTTTAAAGACTGCCATGTTTACTGAACGTTTAAAGTTAAAACAGTGCTAAACAAGTAACTTTACAACTGGCCCTCACACTTATAACTGTCATAGCATTCTGCAGACATTGTCATTTGCATGCTTCACAGCCCGCTTCTGACGGAGTTAATAGAAAGTTAGCAGGAAAGCTGCAAATCACAGTCACATGATATCTTGCTTAATGATGGAGTTACTAGTTCCAATTGTGATCACTGAGCAAAGACTGCCTGTATTTTTAAATTTGCATTCATATGCATAAGCAGGGTTATATACATTGTATGTAAATCTACCTCTGAGGGGTCCTTGGGTGCTTTCTGAGCTTGGTTGTTTTCTTGCTTTCTTTCAAGCTCAACGAACACCAATGACGCCCATTTCAACCCTGAAGTACAAATATTTTCCTTTACTGGAATTCTACTTCTTTTAGTGATGGGCAAGAGGCTACCCTACTTCCCACATCCATTTACCTTTGTACTTGCATCAAGCCATTAAAAATACAGATCTCAGGTTCAAAACATTCAGTAGAATTTCAGTATTTCCCTATTCTTTCTCTTCCTATATAAGCAATAAGTTAACAAACAGTTGCAAGACTTACCCAAGGAGAAAAGATCATCTTTAATGAAAAGGTTGGCCAAGTAAATTTACAAGCTTTCCATTTGGATGAGAGAATAATAATAACAAGGTCAAATAAATAACTATAGCAACATCCTTGCTTTGATAGCTACAGAAATCTTGGCAGCGTTTATTGCTAATTGCCTTTGGGGAATTGGTTAATGGAATGCACAGAAAACTCTGGCGCAGCTTTAATAACCATGGCAGCCCAACCCTATGCTACATTGTAGAAGAGAAGAAGAAAACTAACTGAAGTGCAGTGGCCAATTTTGTCTTTTGCAAGAATAACATTTTCACCGATGGGAACAGGGGCATCCTCATTCTGAGTAAGAATGAGTAGCATTCATCACTCACCTGTCTCTACAACACAGACAAAGGCAGTTAACAAAGCAACTGCAACAACAAAATATAAATTACAGTATAATAAAAGAGGAAATAATTAAGAATGCAGACAATTAGAAGTAATAAAAGGAATGAATCCTTAAGCGCAAAAATAACTGCTGATATATAATGATGGGAGGCCCCAGTTCAAAAGGAAGAGAGAAAGCGAAGCCTTTAAGTCAAGCTCAATCAGAGGCACCCTGAGAGCAATTGCTGAACAGCAGGCAAAAGACATCTCCCCTATGAGTGATATGGCCTTAATTTTAGTTACAGTACTGACAAAAAATAGGAAACAGGAGCCTTTCCTTTTATGAGCTGATGCTGCCCTGGGTGGTGAGCCACCAAAATGCAGTTTGGAAGATCTTACTGAAAAGTGAAATATCTTCACAATCTGGGCTGTGTTGTCTACTCAGGTTATCTACTAGATAAATTTAATAACATTGCAAAAAAACAACAACCCTTCTTAAGTAAAGACTATGCCTGCCATAAAACTTTGTTGGATTTTTTTTTACTTCCCACAGCTCTGACTTCTTTGCTTGTTTCTGATACCTCTCTGCCAATCATTCCTTTTGGCTTCTGGGCTGGTTATAATCATTAGGTTATGGTCCCTTAGGTTATGGTCAGTTTACTCCTTTGACAAATCTATTTGGCTCCTGCTTAAGATGCGGAAGATCCCAACTTTGATCTCCAGGATAATTTTGAGTTGATAACCTGAGATCATATGACTGCTATCCCTAAAGTATTATATGGTTACCATCTTTAGCCAAACATTTTTATCCATGTATGAAATATTTCGTTTTACATAGGTAAATTAATGCCAATAATATGAAATACCAATGCAGTATCTTCATTTTTCAACCTTTACCTACCTCCCAAAAGCTTGCTTACTAAAGAAATACACAAGACATTTATGACAATCCTCATTTTTGGGTTATTTTTAGTACTGATTTCTATAGATACTTTTCCAAAATAAAAGAATGTAGAAAGTCATTTATCAAATTTGCCTTTTTTTCATTAGAAACTTTTCATGTATTTCATTGTCCTATAAGCTCAAACATTTTTAATCCAAATATTCTTCTCAGTTGGCATTGCCTTTGATACAACTTGTCACAGCATTTGCAGCTCCTGAACCTTTCTTTCATGTTGAATGAGATTCATACTGGTGAGCTGGTGAGATATTCTTCTAGCAATAGCTGAGAAAGGAATCTAACGCTTAAATTTATTTATTTATTTATTTATTATTTAAATTTTTATACCGCCCTTCTCCCGAGGGACTCAGGGCGGTTTACAGCCAGATAAAATGACAGTACTATTACAAAATAAATACTATTAAAATACCACTAAAAAACTTATTCAAATTGGCATAATTAAAATTTAGCAAATAATAAAACCCATTAAAAACCCATTCAAAACCCATTTAAAACCCCTTAAAAACCCACGAATTTAAAAAACTAATCCAGTCCTGCGCAGATGAACAAATAAGTTTTAAGCTCGCGACGGAAGGTTCGGAGGTCCGGAAGTTGACGAAGTCCTGGGGGGAGTTCGTTCCAGAGGGCGGGAGCCCCCACAGAGAAGGCCCTTCCCCTGGGTGTCGCCAGACGACACTGTCTCGCTGACGGCACCCTGAGGAGTCCCTCTCTGTGAGAGCGCACGGGACGGTGAGAGGTATCCGGTAGCAGTAGGCGGTCCCGTAAGTAACCCGGCCCTATGCCAAATGAAGGATATGATCAGCATTTTCAGTTAGAAATTCCACAGCAGAACAAAAAGATGGAGATAAATACTTCAAATACTATTTGAAATATTTCATCCATACACAATTATTCTTTTAAATATCCAATCCATAATTTCAAAAAAGTTTGGGGGAGGAAATCTGTCTTATATGAATGATATAATTTAGTCAAGCCATTGTAATTTAGCAACAATTATTTTTTTCCACAATTGAGAACCACTGGTATACCACATACTGTTTATCTGGATTTGGATACTCTGTCTGAGACAGTGGTGGGTTGTTCCCAGTTCGCACTGGTTCAGGAGAACCGGTAGTAATGGAGTGGGAGGCTCCACCCACCCACCTAGAAATCATCAAATACGCTCTGCACATGCGTAGAAGTGTGAGCGAACCGGTAGTAAAGGTAAGTAAAACCCACCACTGGGTTTTTACTCTACCATCTGAGAGTAATGATATTTCAGCAGAAGAAAGGATCTATAGCAATTTTTCTCATCATTGGCAATTTCTAGGTGTGTGGACATCAAATCCCAGGATTCCACTGCCAGTATGGCCATTGATAAGAATTCTTGGTGTTGACATTACCAAGGCTGGAAATTACCAAGGCTGGAAAACCTATAAAGCACTCAGATATTGAGAAAGTTGCAACAAAATGTTCTCAAAATGTGCCTTGAAGGTTCTGAACTGCACAACATGATACCAGCCCTTTGAGCAATCCAAAAGTTTCAACTTCCTCCCCCACCCCCCCCATATGATCAAAATGTGTACAGAAGTACAGATTTCTTTTAGAGAAAACAGATTAATATGAAATTGGGACAAAAATGAAATATGAATGAGTACATGGGACAAACTCATGTGCGTGAGGTCCATTGTTACTTTAAAACTTATGCAATTTGATGTAAGCAGGTGGAAGCATTAGCCTTTCACACTTGAAATAACATCATTTTTTCTAATGTTGAGTGGGCGTTCGCAATGTCACTTTTAAATACTTGAATGTCAAGCTGATCTTAAGATGCAGAAGAGGATTAAATGGCGACGCTATAGAAAAACATCTTATGTTTTGAATATGAATTAATTTTGTGTCACTATTCCCAGGGAAGAAAAATATTTGGGTCATGAGTACTGAGCTCATAGTATGATATTTTACTGTTTACTGTTATAATGATATGTTACCTCCAGGGAGAACTTTATTTAATTAAAAACAGAGTTTAAAAGAAATAGCTATAGATCTAAGAATATAGAAAATAGTTTAGATCAAAATGAAATTGGCCAGAACGGCAATTTTATAAATAATATTGTAAGGAGAAAAGTATTATAGTGGGAGGTGTGAAAAATAAAAAAGAATTAGATTTCAGAAAAGCAGCTTTTGCAATAATATGTTTATGTTAGTCCTTCTCACCAATATCAATTTCACACAAAAATGCAAGGCAACAGCAACAAAATTAATATTCCACTTAGGGCAAGGCAGAATAATGCAAAACGCAACTGTCTTTTGATCTTCCCAAGACAGGTCATTCCAGGCAATACATTTTTTACTGAAAGTACAACAGGAATACCTGATTCTAAATTCAGCCAATCAACAAACATCATATGTTAGACAGAACAAGAATCAATAATAGAATACAATTTCCTAACTGGTGGGTGCTGACTTGATGGATAAGAGGGTCTACTTCAGCGTTTCTCAAATTTGACAACTTTAAGATGTGTGTCCCAGAATTCCCCAGTCACTATGGAAGGCTAGGGAATTCTAGGAGTGTAAATCCACACAACTTAAATTTGCCAAGTTTGAGGCATCCCATTTCCTGTCCTTGATCACATTTTCTTTTTAACACCATTGTTCTTTTTCAAAAGGTTTGATGTTTCTGCTTTCTATGTGTGTTAAGAAGAAAATTCTTTTGGTCCATTTTCTGAGCCAGGTCACAAAAATAAACACTCTGGGCAATTTGCTTGAGGTGGAGGATGGTTTATTTGACAGTGTACAGCAGGGGTAGTCAACCTTTTTATATCTACCATCCACTTTTGTATCTCTGTTAGTAGTAAAATTTTCTAACTGCCCACCGGTTCCACAGTAATGCACCGTGTATCGTCGTCTGCACATGCCCCTCGCACATCGTGGATTGGGTTTGGGGGGAGGCACCAGCTACCAGCTCTGCTTGTCTGTTACAGCTGGGTGGTGTGGGGGGAGATGTGCGAACTATTCTGGGACGAGGCTTTTTTGTTTGCGGTCGCACTATAGCACCATTTAGTTTCACTTACGTAACGTGAACTAAACTTATGCACGGGTGATAGTATATTTTCAAAAATTTAAATTGTCACGGGAAATTTTATGAAAACCTAATGAAAATGTTTTTAAATAATGCTATGAAAATTTTTTAAAAAGTCAAATTAAAAAAAAAGGAAAGTGCTTCAGTATCAGACAAAACCCCTACCGCCCACCATGAAAGCTGGAACACCCACTAGTGGGCGGTAGGGACCAGGTTGACTATCACTGCTTATGATGACCTCACTGGACATTACAACCACAGCATGGGACTCATGTCCTCTATGGGACTGCATTTAATTAAGTCAGAGACGCTTTGTGATATGCACCTTGGTGAAAGTGGTGAAAAAGACTTGGCTGTTTTCAAAACAGTTATTTGGCATGTAAAGCTGTTCCACTGCCATATTTATTTGTTTGTTAGTTTGTTTATATCCCACTTATTTTTACAAATAACTCAGACATGTCCAGCACATCTCCCTCCTCCTAAATGTCAATCGAGATTCTGAGTCATCTGGGTCATGGTTATCCCAAAGGTGCTTTTTCAAAGTCAACTGGACTTTCTTGTTTTTTTCTTGACGATGTTTTGCTTCTCATCCATGATGCTTCTTCAGTTCCATGGATCAGCTCTCTTCACATTTTCCAAATTTTCAGTTTATGCTGTAGCTCAGGAGTGTCAAACTGGTGGTCCACAGGCCAAATGCACCACTTGCAGGCCATGCCCACCACAGCTCAACGAATGGGAAAATGTCACAAAACATCACTTGACAGCAATGTGACGCAGTGAGTTTGACAACCGTGCTCTAGATGATGTCTAGCTACCATTTTTTATGGTCTTGTAAGCTACCTGTCCATACATAATAAAAATAATTTTCAAATACTTGCAATGATTTTTAACTATAATTGGATAATCCCACTCACCTAGCTATTTCAATAGGTGCTATCCCTCCATGCTTAGTGACATTTTGAACAACCCTTGCACATAAAACAGCTTTTGTGTCCCCTCCCTTTTTCCCCTCGTAGACAGGTGTTAAAAAGGTTGAAAGAAACTGTCAACAACTTTTTAAAAAATTCTATACATGGAAGCCAATTCCTTCCCATTGTGAGCTGCATTGCAGGTTACAAATAGATTTACTCTTAATACGGTCTCTAACTTTTTCCCATAATGAGTCAATAAATAATCATGGTAATGAGTGGTTTAATTGAAAAACCTGTCTCAATCGATTCTAATTCTGTAAGCAGTATCTAGTTTAAAGTGAGAGCAGAAATGAACTGTCAGTATTTCCTGTGGCTGCTTTATGATTTTGCTTTGCTTTGCTTTTCATTTCATTTTATTCTTTGATTTATTTTAGGAGCTCAATTTTACCAAAGCAAACTGTTATCAGCTAAACAAAACCATGGGGCCATCTAGGACAAAATATCCTCCATAACTTCAGAGTTCTTGGGTACAAAGAAAAGCCCTAAGAGCCTTTAAAAATAAAGATTTCTGTGAGTTAAGTTCCCACGATCCCACGGTGGACAGGGTAGTTGAAATATTTTTTTCTGCACTTACTGATGCTGGCAGGTAAACCGTAATGAATTTATGTAGGAAGCTCTTTTGAATTTTCTTTTTCTCAAGGCCTACCAAACCCATAGCTAGTCCAATTTTGCAAAATGAGGGAGTGAGCTACATTCATGTGTTCAAGATATAATTTTCTCTGTACGAATCCAGTTACAAGGTGCATTAAGGCTCTTTAGGAGTTCAGAAATAAATTCAGAAAAATAGGTTCAGAGGGTGCAGGGAAACAAATATATCATCTCTCTGCAATACTTTAAAGCAGGGGTCTCCAACCTTGGCAACTTGAAGAATTCTGGGAGTTGAAGTCCACAAATCTTCAAGTTGCCAAGGTTGGAGACCCCTGCTTTAAAACAGCTGTATCTATCCCTAGGATTGCCCAGCTGCCCTCTGTCTTTCTCGTCTAGGCATTTTTTCCCACTCTGGCTAACCAGATATCCTTAAGTGGACAATATTATAAGAGCTCCCTTCTGGTTTCCAGCAAATGGTACTAAGAGATGTTTTATCTCCAATGCTGGAGATACCAGGTACCATTAATGATTGGCTAGCTTTCCTGGATTGTGTAATCCCCATTCTGGGATTCCCAGGTTGGTTTGGTGCCCCCTTTTTCTCCTTGGTCCCTGGTGACTTGTCTTTGCAGTTTTCTTGGCAAGATTTTCAGAAGTGGCTTGCCACTGCCTTCTCCCTAAATCTGACTTGCACAAGTTCACTTTTCTGGCACTAAGACAGAACTAGAATTCAGAAATCCCACTTCTGTACCAGTGCTGTAAAACAGGCTGGCTTTCATCTTATTTATTTATTTTATTTATTTATTTATTTATTTATTTTTCGTATTTTTATACCGCCCTATCTCCCTAGGGACTCAGGGCGGTTCACAGCCAGATAAAAATATACATATAAATACAAATAAAACATCCATTAAAAAACTTATTACAAATGGCCGAATAATTAAAAATGACAATAAAAATAATAAAATCCCCATTAAAACCAATTCGAATTTAAAATCTAGTCCAGTCCTGCGCAAATAAATAGATGTGTCTTAAGCTCGCGGCGAAAGGTTCGAAGGTCGGGAAGTTGGCGAAGTCCTGGGGGAAGCTCGTTCCAGAGGGTGGGGGCCCCCACAGAGAAGGCCCTTCCCCTGGGTGTTGCCAGCCGGCACTGTCTGGCCGATGGCACCCTGAGGAGTCCCTCTCTGTGAGAGCGCACGGGTCGGTGAGAGGTATTCGGTAACAGTAGACGGTCCCGTAAGTATCCCGGCCCTATGCCATGGAGCGCTTTGAAGATAGTCACCAGAACCTTGAAGCGCACCCGGAAGGCCACAGGTAGCCAGTGCAGTCTGCGCAGGAAAGGTGTCACATGGGAGCCACGAGGGGCTCCCTCTATCACCCGCGCAGCCGCATTCTGAACTAACTGGAGCCTCCGGGTGCTCCTCAAGGGGAGCCCCATGTAGATGGCATTGCAGTAATCCAGACGAGACGTCACGAGAGCGTGAGTGACCGTGCATAGGGCATCCCGGTCTAGAAAGGGGCGCAACTGGCGAACCAGACGGACCTGGTAAAAAGCTCTCCTGGAGACGGCTGCCAAATGATCTTCAAAGGACAGCCATTCATCCAGGAGGACGCCCAAGTTGCGCACCCTCTCCATCGGGGCCAATGACTCGCCCCCAACAGTCAGCCGCGGCTGCGGCTGACTGTACTAGGGTGCCGGCATCCACAGCCACTCTGTCTTGGAGGGATTGAGCTTGAGCCTGTTTCTCCCCATCCAGACCCGTACGGCTTCCAGACACCGGGACAACACTTCGATAGCTTCATTGGGGTGGTCCGGTGTGGAAAAGTACAGCTGGGTGTCATCAGCGTACAGCTGGTACCTCACACCAAAACCACTGATGATCTCACCCAGCGGCTTCATATAGATGTTGAACAGAAGGGGCGAGAGGATTGACCCTTGTGGCACCCCACAAGTGAGGCATCTCGGGGCCGACCTCTGCCCCCCTGTCAACACTGTCTGCGTCCGATCGGAGAGATAGGAGGAGAACCACCGAAAAACGGTGCCTCCCACCCCCAATCCCTCCAACCGGTGCAGCAGGATACCATGGTCGATGGTATCAAAAGCCGCCGAGAGGTCTAATAGGACCAAGGCAGAGGAATAACCCCTATCCCTGGCCCTCCAGAGATCATCCACCAACGCGACCAAAGCCGTCTCAGTGCTGTATCCGGGCCGGAAGCCGGACTGGAATGGGTCTAGATAGACAGTTTCATCCAGGTACTGGGGTAATTGACATGCCACCACACTCTCTACAACCTTCGCCGCGAAGCGAAGGTTGGAGACCGGACGGTAATTACCTAAAACAGCCGGGTCCAGGGAAGGCTTTTTGAGGAGGGGCCTCACCACCGCCTCTTTCAAGGCGGCCGGAAAGACCCCCTCCACCAAAGAAGCATTCGTAATCTCCTGAAGCCAGCCTCGTGTCACCTCCTGAGTGGCCAGTACCAACCAGGAGGGGCACGGGTCCAGTAAACACGTGGTGGTGTTCAACCTACCCATCAACCTGTCCATGTCCTCAGGAGCCACAGGGTCAAACTCATCCCAAACAATCTCAACAAGACCGCCCTCCGATGTCTCACCTGGATCTACCCAATTTTGGTCCAGACCATCCCGAAGCTGAACGATTTTATCGTATAGATAACCACTAAACTCCTCAGCTCGTCCCTGCAACAGGTCATCCCGCTCCCCCTGTTGAAGGAGGGAACGAGTCACCCGAAACAGGGCGGCCGGGCGGTTATCTGCCAACGCAATGAGGGAGGAGACGTAGCAACGTCTCGCTTCCCTCAATGCCACTAGGTAGGTCCTATTATAGTGTCCGATCAGCCTCCGAACGACTGGACCTCCAAGAACTCTCTAGGCATCTTCTCCGGCGTTTCATCCCCCTCAGCTCCTCGGAAAACGAAGGAGCCGGTTGGGACCTGCGCCGGGTCAGAGGCCGCAAAGGCACGACACGGTCTAAAGCCCCAGCCGCAGCCCGTTCCCAGGCCGCGACTAGTTCCTCAGCCATGCCGTGAGCCAGACCCTCAGGAAACGGCCCAAGCTCCGTCCGGAACCTCTCCGGGTCCATCAGGCACCTGGGACGGAACCAACGTATTGGTTCCATCTCCCTGCGGTGTTGAGTGGCAGTCAGAAAGTCCAGGCGAAGGAGAGAGTGACAAAGGTTCAGTGACTAATTCCCTCAAGTCCAGATCCTTCAACCACTGACCAGAGATAAAAATCAAGTCCAGTGTGCCTCCCCCAATGTGAGTAGGGCCATCAACTACTTGAGTCAGGTCCAAGGCCGTCATGGAAGCCGTGAACTCCCGAGCTGCTGTCGATGATGTGCCGGATGATGGCAAGTTGAAGTCCCCCATGACTATAAGTCTGGGGATCTCCACCGCCACTCCAGCAAGCACCTCCAGGAGCTCGGGCAGGGCAGCTGTCACGTAGCAAGGAGCCAGGTACGCGACAAACAAGCCCATCTGACACCTATGACCCCACCTCACAAAGAGGGATTCACACCCGGCAATCTGAGGTACAGTGGTCTCCCTCGGCTCTAGACTTTCTCTAATAACAACCGCCACCCCCCCCCCTACCCTGAGCCCTCGGCTGATGAAATGCACGGAAACCCGGTGGGCACATTTCAACAAGGGGCATGCCCCTGTTGTGACCCAGGTTCCTGGACCTGGACTCCTGGACTCGGATGATTCAGAAAGTGAGGGAGAAGACCTGGCAAGCCCTGCTTCTCTTGAGCCCTTTCCCTCCCTGGCACCCACTCAAAGGGAGGAGGAGGGGCCGGCAAAGCCTGATTCCCTGGAGCCTTCTTCTGATTTGGCAATGCCCCAAGAACAGTTTTGGAGTGATGCAAGACTGCACAGGTGTGACCGGTGCGCGCAGCAGAGGAAGCGTTGGGACAAAGCCAAGTCATAATTGTCATGCAGTGACATCTGCAGAGACTATAAATAGGAGGCGGGACTTCCTGGTTTTTTTTGTCTTGGACAAAGCAATGAAATGCGTGGGCAAACTGTATCAATGGAGGGAAGAATATATTCATGAGTAATTCTGGCCTTATCTGTAATTTCCTTGTTATCTCCAGAAACTTGGCAGGCCCGTGGGTAGACGTGGCCAGGACATTTATATATATGTAAATAAATCAGAAAAGGAGGCCTCTGACTGACTCTTTGCTGGGAGTATTGGGGGAAGGGAAACAGAACAGCCCCCTTCAATGTCCAACCAGGTTTCCGTAACGCCTATAAGATCCGCGGCACCCTCCTGGATAAGATCGTGTATTAGGGGGGCCTTATTGACCATGGATCGTGCGTTGCACAGCATAAGCCGGAGGCCCAGGCTCTGAGGGTCTTGACCATCTGGGGAACGGGAGAAGTCAGAGGGACCGGGGCACGCAATCGCCTGCAAACATCGGGCGTGCGCCCCCACAAAACGATATGATCCCCCACTTCCGCCATATCTGCCCCTCCCACTTACCGTACAAATAGGACCACCCTCACCAGAAGGAACGCACTTCCCCCCCATAACCTCCGAACCTATTAAATAACCGTCGCGAGCACACGCAGGAACTGGCTCCCCTCCCGACGGGCTACCCCCAACACCTGCCCTAACCCTCCCACCCCTTAAAAACACCCTATCTAAAAAAACCCAAAGGCTCTTTTTCTTCGCATTCATCACTACATTACTGGTGGTGAAATCCATATTTCAGCCTTTGTTGTGTAAAAAAATCTTCCTTTAAGTCTGTCCTGAATTTCCCGTCACAGCTCCACAAATGGCCCTGAAACAATTTTTTCTTAACTAAAATGCTCCAAATATTAGTTTTCTTCAAAGGAAAATTATTCGGACTTCTTTATCATTTATTTTATTTATTTTTTTATTTTATTTATCACAACAGTATATATAAGCATAAGCATGAAATAACTATACAATATATAAGCATATATATAAGCATAAGCATAGTTTGTCATTTTCCTCCCCTTCTCTAGATCAATAAAATCTTGAGAATGTTTTTTTGAAAATGGTTTTTAAATTACCAGAAGTGTTCAAAACATTGCAACTTTAGTTGCATTGTGCATTTATCCTTTTCCTAAGTATATAATTATGGCTGTCTGCCCCATACCAGTTCAGGCCATTTATCTTCCTAGCTCAGAATTGTCTAGACATAGTCCTCACTTACCAACTGCCTGTGTAGCAATGCTTCAAAGTTACAACAGTTGAAAAAAATCAGTTTGGGGATCGATCTTCGCATTTACAAACATTACACTGTCCTACAGCCATGAGATTACCATTCACAAACTTCATAATCATCTTACAACAAGTAGAAATAGTAGCAGTCTGTGGTCACATAATGTGGTCACATAATGTCTCGCTCAACAACCAGGGTAATTCACTTAATGAATCATATCTCATTCAGCCTTGCTTTAGTTTCATAGATGTTTAAAAGAACCTTGGAACTGTGCAAGGGTGCAGGGATTATCAAAAAAGTTTGTTGTCTTTCTTTGTTTTTTCTCTAATATTGGGGCGTTGTGTCAGGTTAACATCAGAATGACAAATGTTGTGGAGACAGCAGAAATGAAGGGGGTGAATTCATCTGCTTAAGAAGCAAGACAAGTAGAGAGGAACCAGAAGCATCACAGCGATACTGACTGGAAAATAACGAAGCTCCGACAAGCTTTGCGAAATTCCAACCAGACAAACCACTGTCGGTGGGTCTTCGGACCGGAACCATCCTGGAAGGATGGGGAAGAAAGAGAGGTGCTTTGGAAGACAAGAGGAACAGGCAAGTTCCTCAAAGGGTCAGAGGCAGCTCTTTGATCAGGCAGTGGGAGTGGCGACCATTGAAACGACCACTACAAGCTGGGGCAACCGGACTAAGATTTGTGCAGGAGCAGTGATAGAATGGAGTATTGTTACCGGGTGAGTGATTGGCCAACTCACAGGTAAGCAGAAAAACTTTCTAAAGCTTAAAAGAGGTCCCAACCTGAAATAAGTGACTGATTGGCACTTGGAAATTCAAAGTGAAGAAGGAAAAAAAAAGAGGAACTTTAAAATTAAAACCCTAAAAGGAAAACTTTCCACCTGGATTTAGAATTGGAATTGAAAGGAATTAAGAATGATATAAGAAAAAGAAAACTGAGTCTCGGCTGACCAAGCCGTATGTACCTGCAGGTAGACATTTCTTAGCGGATGCGCTGTCGCGGATGCCACAATATAATAGTAGAAGGGAGGAGGTAATACAGGCCATGATACCGGCTAGTCAGTCAGTTGGTCAAATACAGCACACCCAGCCAGGAAATATGTGATATGAGAAAGTCCGACAAGTGCTAGCCACGTGGCTACATGTTGTGCCTCGCTCACTCCCCCGCTGCAACCGGGCCCCTCTTATCTCCTGCCGGATGCTGATAGTACAGAAGAATGTCCTGGCATGCCTCCAGCCCCCAGCCCTGGCACCATGCCTGGACAAACCGAACAAACAAACCTCCCTCCGATAGCATGTGCGCCTTAAACCAGCCACGAGCTGGGATTACCAACAGCTGGAGACGAAACGATGCAATGGATGGATCCACGCTTCCGGAGAATGGAGAGGCGACGTCAGCAAAAGGAAGGGAGGGGCAGGCCTGGATAAGTGCTGAGTCATGGAGCCACACCCCATGGCCTATATAAAGGATCTGCTTTCTGGCATTCTCTGAGTCAGGCAAAGTCTAATCTGGATTGCTGAAGTCACACCTTGGATTCCTGCCTGCCCTGAGGACTCTGATAGGACTTTGGCAGAACTGCAGAGGCACGCTTGATACGGACTTCCCCGACCCGGCCGTCAGAGGTGGAGTGGGACACAACACTACAGGATAATAAAGCCCTAGTATCATTTAAAGATGGTCTTGCCTGGAAAGGGGATAAACTATATATCCCGAAGGATGTACGTCTTGCCGTTTTACAGAGATGTCATGATGTTAAATCGGCAGGCCATTTTGGCTTTCTTAAAACATTACATCTGGCAAGACTAAAAGTGGAGGGAGTTTCAGCATAACAGTCACAGGGTTGATAATTTTGAGTATCGTAAATGGTCCTAGATATTTAAGCCCTAATTTCTGGCATGGCAGCCTTAGTTTGATATATTTGGTGGACAAATATACACTATCTCCTACTCGGAAAGGCTTGGGTTCTCTTCTTATCCGCTTGCATTGTGTATCTTCTTAACTTCATAGTGAGCCTTCCCTTGGACTATCAAAGGAGGGGGTGGAGCAGCTGTAAGGGCCTTGTTAGACCCTTGTGCTGGTTTCAATAAGCTACTGTGAAACACTGGATGCACTTTCCCTACTATTCAAGGGAGGCTAAGTTGGACAGTCACTGGGTTAATCACTTTCACTATAGGAAAGGGACCTATGAACTTGGGTCCAAACTTCCTGCTAGGTAACTTCAATCTTAGGTATTTGGTTGACAAATACACCTAATCTCCTATTCGAAGAGGTGCTCGGGATGCTCAACACTTAGGAAAAGCATTCTTTGACAACAAAAGGAATTAATTGAAGAAGAGAAAGTATTGTCTTTGTGGATTTACAATTGATATTTTGTTGCCTGGAGATTTGTGAATTGGAGAGAGACATCTGCTGGTGGAAAAAAACATTGCAATAAGTGTTTTAAAGACTGAAAAAAAAAGGATCAGACCATCATGGGAAGTTTTTTAAGGAGTATTTGTTTAAACAGCTGGTGCACGATTTCAAAAAGAAGTGGAAAGAATAAAGTCTTAAACTGGAATGGTCTAAATGAATATTTGAATTGGATAGTACTTGGAAATGAAAAATGAAAAAGAGACATTATATGGACTTGAATTTGAACTATACATAAGTTAAAATAACAATAAATTTAAAAATATTTTCTCCTTAAACTGACAACATGGAAAATTGGGAATATGAGTATGAAGAACTAAGGGAGATGTTTCAAAAGGTATGAGAAGCTTTAAGGGAAATAAAGAAGCGGAGGACTGGTTAGAATACAAAAAAAGGAAAAAGGAAATACAAGTTAGAAGCAAGAGCACAATGTGGGAAAGAAAATAACTGAAGATAAAAAAATAGATGATTACACAAAATAAAAATGGAGAGGGGGGAATATTTCTCAAAAAAGAAGAGATAAGTAGGAATTGGAAAAAATATTGAGGGGGAGAAGTAAGAGGGTAACAATTTTAAAAACTAGAGAAAGGATGCAGGAGAGAAGATATAATAAATATAAAAAGAAAAAGAAGGAAATAAGAGAGTGAGAGAAAGGGAGGAAAATATTAAGAAATGGAATTCTGGAGAGACCAAAAGAAAATGGGTAAAAGGGAAGAATAATGGATAGTAGAAAGGGAATTAAAGCATTAATATGTTGATTTAAGAGAATGGGATTAATAGTAGAAATTATATGTAAGAAGTAAAATAGAAGAAATATACAGATTACTGTAAAATGCAATGATTGATTGAAATTAAGATATAAAACTGAAATGTTAGTAAAGGATGTAAGTAAGGATGAAATGAAATGTATGTAAGAAGCAAAAAAGAAGAAGTATATTGTTTAATGTAGCAGATCAGCAGATGCAATGTGAAAGATAGAATGGTTTATATATGAAAATAATTGAAATTGAGATATAAATTTGAAATGCTAGTAAAAGGGGAAAAAATCATTGATGTGGGAATATGAAAATAACTGAAAAAAATAAAAGGTGGAGGGTTTAACTAAGCTAAAAGATTTTAAGGTAAAAATGGAATAAATTGAAATACATTGTTAATAATAAAGAATGTGATGGGAATTCCGAGAAATATATTCAATAAATGAAGGAAAAATCAGGATTGCCTGGACACCATAGTGGAAAAAACTGAATTGAAAATGAATACAGCAATAGAGAGTGGAAGAGCAGGGAGATGGAAGGAAGGGAAAAGAGAGGAAGGAGAGAGAGGAATAGAAGAAAGGGAAGAGGAGAGGAAGAAAGGGAGGGGAAATAAGTGTAGGAGAGAAGATTAGATAGGGAGGAAGAAAGGAGGAGGGGAGAAAGGAAGGGGAAGTAAAGAAGGAGTAGGAGAGGAAGAAAAAAGAAAGTAGGAAGGACAAAAGAAGGGAGGGAGAGGAACGAGAGGACAGAGAGAAGAAAGATTGCTGTAAAACAAAAAGATGAAATGGAAGAAAGGCAACCCCAAACATGTTTAAATCTATCAGGATAAAGAATGAATCACTATGAAAGTTAAGAGAATATATATGATTAAAAAAGGAGAAATTAGAATTTGAGGGCGGAAGAAGATAATAAGCATAGAAATATTAAGATATGATTAAAAAGTATGGAAAAAGAATATTTTGGCAGAGATTGTAACTATGTAAAATGTATTTGGATATGACAAGTTGTATAAGATATGATATGGTCAATTCTCTGTTCATAAAATATGTGGGTGTGTGTGGAAGAAAATAAATAAATAAAACGTGATTCAAAAAAGAAGAAGAAGACAAGTACAGGTTAAGCCAACTGTTCTACCAAAGTTGTAGTACACAGATGTCAAACTCGATCACATCACGTGATGTATTGTGACATATCATGATGTTATTTTGTCTTTTTGGAGCCGGGTTGGGCGTGGCCTGGGTGTGACGCATCCACACCATGGGCCACCAGTTTGATACCCCTGTTGTAGTAGAAATATTCTTCAAATGTTTCCATTGGAAGGGCTTGCTTTACACCAGGGGTCTCCAAGGAAAGCTGGCTGAGGAATTCTGGGAGCTGAAGTCCACAAGTCTTAAAGTTGCCAAGGTTGGAGACTCCTGCTTTACACACATCCTCATGGTTCTTCAACACCAAGGAAATACTTATTTCTCTTATTCATCTTGGCAATTGGTACTTCATGATCATGTATCTCCATTGTTCATGGCCATTGTTTGGTATGCTTTATGCATCTTGATTTCAATAATGTAAAAGTAGTTTAATTTCATAGTGAGAGAAAAATGGCATTAAATAAAGTTATTTAAAAAACAGAATATAAACTCAGTTACAGAGAAGCCAGAGAGCTTAGTTGAATCCTTTTTTGGTTTTGCTGGAGCATCCTGATGCTTCCTGTCAGTTTATCTTTATGTTAATTAGTGGAGAAGAACTAGGATCTTTTGATGTTCTCCCTGAGGCATCACAATGTCTTCAACCAGCCCTGCCAAGCTACATAAACATCTCACTTAAAATAGTTGAACAATCATGTTTTCAGCTTTCTTTGACATTTGGCTTCATGATGTGCTGCATAAATCTTTAGGGCAAATGGTGGTAAGATGTAATGAAACAAAATCTTCCATAGAGTGAATAGCTTCTGGTTGAAGACCTTTTAGCTGTTACTAAGGTTGTGATCTTTGTCCAATTAATGATGTTCCAATTTAGGTTCTAGACTGCCAATCTCCTCATCATGAACTGTTTCCATGATTTTTCTAGGAGTTGATAGATAAGTACATAATTTTACATATGTTGTATGAAACAGTGTGGAACAGTGTGTTCTCCTATTTTGTGATTCACAATGGCATCTGTTCAAATAAACACAAATTAAGACCAGCCTGAAGATGCTATGAATCTTATCTCACTATCAACTGCCTCTGAGATATATACATGTATGCAGTCAAATTTATGACAAGGGACTATTTGTCTGTTATGCACTTTGCTTATGTGAAGATAACCAATCCAGGAGTTGCTAACTTCATTTATTGGTTGACGGTGGTGCTTTGTAATTTTTTAATCTATAAGGCAGCCAATAGATAAAGTGATAGAAAAGGAACCAAAGAGAGGCAAAATTTAATTTCTCCTTTCTATAACAATAGCACTTTGTGTGTGTGTGTGTGTGTGTGTGTGTGTGTTTGTGTGTGTGTGTGTGTGTGTGTGTGTGTGTGTGTGTGTAATACATAGACTGTATTCTCTGATGCATTCTACCTGCTGCATTGAGTCTGCTAAGAGTGATAAGCACTGAGTTTTCTATTGTTTTCCTGGCAGAAATAACTGTAGTCAACTGGCCAATCTGTACAAGCTCTCACTTTTCTGTGAACTGTCCAGAGTGCTGAAGATTTCTAATATCTGAATATCTCTAATCATTCTTGAGTTTCTGTATTGAATCCTAACTTGACACACTGTTAGTAATCTTTCTACTTCATTATAGACCACTACCGGGCTTCTTTTTTTGCGTAGTTACCTTTTGTGATCTTCTGATAAGCAAAGTCAATGGGAAAGCCAGATTCACATAACAACCATGTTGCTAACTTAACAACTGCAGTGATTCATTTAACAATTGTGGCAAGAAAATGGGAGGAAACTCACTTAACACATGTCTTCATGTTTCTCACTCACTTTGGACTCAATTATGGTCATAAGTTGACTACCTATATGTGAAGGGCCAGGCATATCCAACCACTGATGCAGGACTACTGAATAGAAAAAGGTCAGAATGACCTTCGGAGATATCAATGGAAGGAAATCCTTCATCTTAGTTGTTGCCAATATGAAGAGGCCCCATCATTCTTTTGGGAGAATAAATCAGACTACACCATTGTTAATTTATTAGCTATTTAAAATGCAGTTTCTGTGTAGGATTTAGTGCAGACTTTTCTGACTTTTTAATAAATAAATTAATGTAAAATTGTTATACCAATATAATGAGCAGGCTGAAGTAGGAAGACAACGAATTCCAGAAATGGAACAAATGAAAGCAAAAATAGACTTATCTTTTCATTTATCTTCATAGTTTTGCCAATTTGTAAGAGCTCTTCAAATGGATAACTAAAAGAAAATCAGACAAGATTATCCAGCAAGTATTCTATCATGATGATCTGCTGTGTTCTTTTTTACCAGACCGGTCACAAGATCCATTCACTTTCTTTTCAGTTTAACCAAAACCCAAATGTGATTGGCATAGCATTTCTACCCAAGTATTTAATCTGAGACATTTGCATTTTTATCATACTTACCATACCTGTCACTATGGTTATGTACACTGGGCTTGTTGCCACTATCAAGTTAATAGCCAAAAGAAAAGAGTCACTTTGCTTATTAATAGCTGCCCTGGAGTTTTGGAGGACGACAGTTCAGGAATTGGAGATGTACAATATTGAACAGCAATAATTCTATCTGTCTCCTCGTTCTCTGGATTTATGGTGTTTTCTAGAAGTTAAATCTTCTGGACAAGAGGTGATTCATAGTGTTCTAGTGGGGCTAGCCTATGTGGGAACAATCTTAAGCATTCTAAAAGATCCTAGGACAGTGATGAACCTTTTACCCACTGAGTGCTGAACAGGTCCATGTTTTGTGCGCTTTGCGCACACATGTGCCATCCGTGCTAAAGCATGGCTCCTCCCCATGCACTGTGCGTGCAACTGCGCCATCTACAGATGTGCACAGCTTTCGCGTGTGCCCCCACGTGCACTGTGTGCGCAACCACACCATCCGCACATGTGCACAGATTTCATGGGTGCACCCCACCGTGCGCTGTGCCATGCGCTGCACTGTGCACAGATGGTATGATTGCACATGCAGCACATGGTGGGGCACACGCACAATCATACCATCTGTCGTGTCCCATTCCTCCGCTGATGGCCGGGTAAGGGAAATCCGAATCAGGCGTGCCTCTGCAGCTCTGCCAAAGTCCTAGCAAAGTCCTCAAGGCAGGCAGGAGACCAGAAAGTGACTTCAGCAAGATATGTTCGACTTTGCCTGACTCAGAGAATGCCAGAAAGCAGATCCTTTATATAGGCCATGGGGTGTGGCTCCATGACTCAGCACTTATCCAGGCCTGCCCCTCCCTTCCTTCTGACGCCGCCGCCTATCAATTCTTCTGAAGCGAGGGTCACTCCAGTCGGCAGCTGTTGGTAATTGACCTCCCTCAGGCTCACATGCTGTGGGGGAGGGGGAGGGGTCCAGTTGCTCCGTTTGCCTGGGCATGGAGCCAGGGCTGGGGCCGGGAGGTGCTTCCTCCTCCTCAGCCTGTCTGGGCATGGAGCCAGGGCTGGGGCCGGGAGGTGCTTCCTCCTCCTCAGCCTGTCTGGACATGGAGCCAGGGCTGGGGCCGGGAGGCATACTAGGACATTCCTCAGCGTTCGGAAGCAGATAAGAAGGCCCCGGCTGCGTTGAGAGCGGGCAAGACACAACACCATCTGTGCATGTGTGTGCTGCTCACCAATACTCTCGTGTGCATGTGCAAACGTGCACACATGCACAGGAGAGCTTCAAAGACCAGCTGGGTCCACTGAATTGTGCGCATGCACTCCAGAGGCCCAAACACCAACTGGGGCGCATGTGCAGCTGCAGGTGAGTTGGGCGACAGGTTGCATGCCTGAAAAAATGGCTCTCCATGCCACTTCGGGCACACGTGCCATAGGTTCGCCATCACAGTCCTAGGACAACATTATTAGAACATCCTTTCTGTAAGCCTGACTTTCAGCACCTAAATGCCTTATGTATTTCAAAACTGCTTGCGTTTTTTCCCCCATAAATAATCTTCAGAGAAGTTGTCTTTCCATGTTAATAAATATATCTCCCTGTAATAGAGGTGAGAACTATTTTGCTATCAAAGATCACATCTGAACTTTGGATAGTATGTTGATGTTTTGCCAAGGGTCAGGACAGTGATCACGTGCCCAGGCAATTGATTATTTTGGAACAGAGACAATAAGCACACTAGTGTATAAAGGGAATGTTAAACTTTATTATTAACTCAAGGAACATAAAAACATAACATAAGCATGCATACTAAACAAGGCTATACCCAGATCTCTTACAAGCTGCCAAGAGTCCTTAATAACAACAGAGTTATTCCAAGGTGGCCAGTTTCCACAGTACCCAGTACTAGGTACTGTACACTGTGCAGAAACTCCCAGCAAATATCAATCACTCTAAGGTTTTTATCAAAACTTGGCACCATAATTTCATGGTCCTGCTATGGTCAGGAGACTGCAAAACTTGACCTTGACTGCTTGGCACATCACTCTATCTCACTCTGGAGGTGAAAATTGAAAGTCTAAGAATTTCACAGTGAGAAAAGCTTTGAAGCTACGTGAAAACACACACACACACACACACACACACACACACACACACACACACACAGCTTCCTTATTCACTAAACAAGAATTTAAAAAACTAAGCAGGCTAGGTCAGAATAAGGTCTAAACGTCCTAGATTTTTCTCAATATGAAGGAGAAATCAAAATATGTCACTAAATTCCTTGAAATATCTATGATCTTCTTCATTGCCACTACAAGCTTCTTTTCAGGTTCATGTAGAAACCTGAAAAAAGCTAGGCTGAAACATGAATAGCAAGGAGTTGTGCTCATTTAAGATTAAAAGCACATCTGTGACACTCAGCAATTTTGGATAGAGCGGTGTAGAAATAGTAGTAAGTAAATAAATAGACATCATAGTGTTCTGTCTATTTTTTTTTTTATTATTATAAAAAAAAATAAATAGTGTTCTGTCTATATCTGTATAGCTATCTTGGCATCAATATGGCAGCAGCTTGCCAGTGCCTTCTTCCAGAATATAAGAAAGAGGAGAGGAGAGAGGAAGAGAGAGAGGGAGAGAGAAATTTTAACTTTCAAAATACAGCCATGGGATTTCACTAGGCACTATACCTAGTGGGTCCTGTTTCCCCCTCTCTCATATTTTGCTTCCAAGAAACATCTTGGTTCCCTATGGATGGCCTTTGGATCAAAGCAATGTAGTGGCGATTAATGTTTGCTTTAGGCTGCATCAGTGCATGTCCACAAACATGTCACTGAACAATCTGACTGAGTCCAAATAGAAAGCTGACTCTAGCAGGCAGAAGAAAGAAACGGGAATCAAAAATGACAAGTATAACCTTTCCAAAATGATTAGCCTGACCTGCCATCACAGAAGGAGAGAAATGTGGGGCATCTGAATCAGTGGATGCTGTGCAAGGAGAAAAGGAAAATGAGAAAAAGAAGTCTATCTCATCTTCCAGTTCTTTCCATCCTGCTGGCTGCTGACAGAATTAGAAGTTGTAATATTGGGGTCATTGCTATTTTACTCATAAATGCCTGGTTGTATATACAAAACCAGTATATTGGAAATCTATGGATAGCATCACTGTGGTTTGAAAGAAAAGACTGGACAATACAACAACAATATTTGAAACTAGAAGATATAAACCATGCTTTTTCTTAATTATGATTGCCTAATCATGGTTTGTTAAATAAGCTATAGTTCAATGGGTTTGCATAGCCCCCAAACCATGAGATTATTTAGCTTGCCAAATCACAGTTTAAAAGCAATCTGAAATAATGGTGTGTCTCATTTCCCCAAAACCCCAAAACCCAATCTTGAACTGCCCACTGTGATAGATGGCACGGCTCCTGATTTTGACAGGTAGTTTTACAATAATACTTTAACATTCCAGCATAAAGAGAAAAATAATTTTAAACAGTGAGAAAGCATAAGGCAGATGGGAGCCTGCCACTATCTCATACACAAATGTGCATTCATTTATCCACATTTACGTCCTTCTTTGATTTCAGCCTGAAAGGTAAGATTTATTTAACAGCAGGTGCAGCAAAAAAAAAAGGTATATTCCACAGAACAATGAAGGGTTGATTTAAAGATTTTCTTTTATAAGCAATCCATCCTGCTGTAAATCACATGGTACACTAGAGGTATTAGATTGTGACAACACTCTCACAAAGACGAGCCATTTAGATGAGCTATTTAGCAGAAGGAGAGTTGGAAGGAACAGATTGTTATTGGTAAATGTCAGTTCAGTACAGACATCCTCTGATTATTATTTCTTTAATAAATTCAAGGAACAGTTAAGCTGACAAAGATCACAAAGAAAAAAATAAGATACACTGTGTTGTGGATTCAAACAGTGTATAATATTAACATAACACATTAGGTTTATCATAATGATAAATAACAAGCTAGGAAAGAGGAAACCTCTTCAACAGCTATTGTCCATTGAGAAGAGCAGTTGTTGGGAAAGGTCAGCCAATTAACATAGGTCCCTGGGCAAGGCATCCTTTCTATTTAAGTGGCGGGGAGACACTATCTTAGAATGAGAAGCAAATGCAGGAAAGCCTACACATTTTTTTTATCTGCAATAATAAATTATAGATTTCCAATCTATAATACAAATGAAAGATGTACAACCCAAGCTCATATGGTCTACCAAATCCTCTTGGTGCAGACCTTGCAGCCTTCCTCTGGCCATGATTTATAAAAAGCTGACAGCATGGGATCCTGCCATTTTAAAATTTAAAACAGATGGCAACATGCCAACAGTAAAATAACAATAGGTACAGTATGTCAAACTCACAAAACTCTCCTGCAAACAAGGTGCCATTATATAGAATGTGGCTTTATCCATCCCCAAAACATTAAATTGGTTCCAAAAGCTTGTCCCCTCTCATCTTTGCAAATAGAGGAGAGGAAAAGGAAAGATGACAAATTAGATAAAGGAGCGGATAATAAAGACTATGCACTGCAGCCATCTTAGGTAGGTTTTAAGCAAAGCTTCCTCAGCTTTCTTGCTTGATTTCTGAAACTTTGAATCAGACCCTGTGTAATCAGACCCTATATAGCTCAATCTCATAAAAGAGATGATGTAAAAATCTCCATCTAATTGTCATTTGAGTCACTTAGTAGTTTAAAAAGCAATTAGATGGCGGTGAACTTAATAAATCCTATCAGATGCACCCACTTGCATTAACCAATTGCCCTCTGCAGGCAACCTTAATGTAGAAAGCAAGAAAAGAAAAATGGAATGTTCTCAGCTGTATTGAAGTGTTTCTCATTAGAAATAATTTAATTTTGAGATACTCAAATAATGTAAAGTAAATCTGTAGTAATTTCTTGTGGTAAGAGCCATATGATAAATAAAAGTAAAATCTCCTTCAAGTCAGGAGTGATTCTTAGTGATACCTAAGAAATAGGTATTTCCATGTAAGGTTTCTATGTGTGTTAAGAGGAAAATTCTTTTGGTCCATTTTCTGAGCCAGGTCACAAAAATAAATACTCTGGGCAATTTGCTTGAGGTGACAGTGTAGAGGATTGTACAGCTCTCAAAGGTGGCCATGAATTGAACAGGAGAGACAGAATTTCTATTGATACAGAAATTTGTCTTTTATTAGTTATGCGGACATGCTTGTGGATGTGTCACTGGCAGATAGAATTACAGCTCTTTCACCTTGCAAAACATGCTAATTCTTCATTCTTTCTGTGTTGAGGTGTTACAATTTTGGTTGACAGGTTCCAGCTCTGGGGTTGGTCTTTAAAGCATTTTCCTGTCTTGTGGGGCTTCTTTATTTATGATTGAGTTAAACTGGGGTTTACTGATTGCTTAATGGGAAATGCTTTGTAATGTTCAGCTCATGTTTTAATATAGCCACTAGGGCAGGGCTATCAAATTGCCGGCCCAAGGGCCGGATGTATCACACTCTGGCCACGCCGATACCCAGTTAGCGAAGAGGGAAAAAGTCCTGATACATCCTGTGACGCCGCCATGACAACGTGAGTTTGACACCTTGGCACTAGGGCTTAAGTGGTTTTTGTTTGGTCATCTGGACTCCTTAATGGGTCAGGGGAAGCCTGATTTTGAAAGTGGAGTCGGCTGTCATGGAGTTTTAATGGGGTAAAAGATGGGTGGGATTTGATTTTCATTCCACATTTGAAAACAGTATGGGATAGGTTTGTGATGGCCTTCTCCCTGTATTTTTTAAGCTTCCAAGTTGAGCCTTTACCATTGGTGTTTACTAGGGCTCTCCCATCCAAGTACAAATCAAGCCCAAACCTGCAAAAATCATTGATAATTGTATACAACAGGCTGGTCACAGCAATGTAGTAGTTAAAGGGAAAAGGGAAATTGTATGTTTGAGACCTACCTTACCCCAGAAGCCAGCTCCCAGTTACCTTGAGCCAGTCATTCTCCGAACTGCACAACATTTCCGCTACCGGTTCTCCAGAATCAATCCCTAGTGCCGCGTAACGGGGTGAGCTCCTGTTGCTTGTCCCAGCTTCTGCCAACCTAACGGGTCATAAGCACGTAAAAAATGCATGTAAAAAATAGGGACCACCTTTGGTGAGAAGGTTTTTTTTTTAAATTTACATTTATATCCCGCCCTTCTCCGAAGACTCAGGGCGGCTTACAGTGTATAAGGCAATAGTCTCATTCTATTTGTATATTTACAAAGTCAACTTATTGCCCCCCCAACAATCTGGCTCCTCATTTTACCTACCTTATAAAGGATGGAAGGCTGAGTCAACCTTGGGCCGGGCTTGAACCTGCAGTAATTGCAGGCTGCTGTGTTTTAATAACAGGCTTCTTACAGCCTGAGCTACCATGGCCCAAGGTAACAGCGTTCCGTGCGCCTTTGGCGTTTATCAGTCAGAATCTGATGGATTTCATCCCTGGTTCAATCTGTAGAGCATATCAGGGAATACAGATGGGCTATGATCTCCCCCATTCTGCCCCCAATAGACTCCTGAAACATTTCCTTTTTGAAGTTACTACCATGACAGCATTTGCTGTGGAACAAGGACAGTAGAAGTTTCTGCATTTTTACAGTGAGGTTATATAATTTATTTAATATATCCTTTTTCAAATGAATGTATAAAAGGCTTGTTGAAATGTAGGACACGTTATATTAAAAAATAGCCTGTATGTTTAGTTAGGGGTTAATGAAAAGAAATGGGGCCAAGCAGCAAGGAAATTCAAGAAAAAATGCAGCTTTAACAGTACATTTACTAATGTGATATGACTTGAGATACCTCTGGACAGAAAAGACATAGTAGCTAGGAAGTAGGATAAAACATAATCAGGGACCTAATATTGCTAAATGAATTTCAGTGAGTGGCTACAAAAAGAAGTTCTCAGCCATTATGTAATTAAAATTATGATTAGATTTCCTTGTGCTACTGATTAATATATGTTGCAGAGGTGAAATCCAGCAGGTTCTGACATGTTCTGGAGAACCGGCAGCGGAAATTTTGAGCAGTTCAGAGAACCGGTAGCGGAAATTTTGAGCAGTTCAGAGAATCAATAGCGGAAATTTTGAGTAGTTCGGAGAACCGGCAAATACCATCTCTGGCTGGCCCCAGAGCAGGGTGGGAAGGGGGATTTTGCAATATTCTTCCCCTGGAGTGGGGTGGGAATGGAGATTTTGCAGTATTCTTCCCTTGCCACGCCCACCAAGCCACGCTCACTAAGCCACACCATGCCCACCAAGCCACGCCCACAGAACCGGTAGTAAAAATATTTGGATTTCACCACCAATTATTTTCCTAGTTGTAATGTTTCAGCTAAATTTGAATCCTACTGAACAAGCTTCAGCTATTGTATAGATATTTTGTACCTGTCAATAGAATAATACCATCCAAGATATGTGTAGATCTACTATTGCATAACTGTGTGATCTCTTTTCTGTCATAATCTGTTTCCTTCTACTTTTAATTTGGTAAATAATTATTGTTTTGAATGAAGCATTCTTGCATATAAGATGGCATTAATTTCTCAAAAAAGTATGCATTTTGAAGAAAAAAACCCCTAAAATGACCTTTAGGTTTAAATTTTTAGGTTTAAAACTTTCAGTTCATATAGTTTTTGCTTGTTTGATTTTTCTGTCTTCTGCAAAATTGATTACTCTCCCACGGTGAGAGAAGGAATCCTGTAGCCAAAGGTCTCTAAGATACAAGGCCAGGAAATTCCACTACAATATACCAAATGCTTCCTTTTAAAACTGTTTTAACCTTCCAGACACCAGAAAATAGCCTAGAGCACGAGAGCCTTATTTCTCTCACGCACCATGGTTGGAGGAAGATGGCTGCTGAGGCATCCCCAGAAGACAAGTAGTGGTTTGGGGAGCCACTAAATTACTATCCTATAGCAGAACAAAAGCCAGGATGGGATTAGCCAAGGAGCCTTTGCTTTAATACATATAGCCTTCTACCCTATGGGCTCAGCAAGCTGAGGTTTGTTTTTGTTTTTGTTGCCTTTGAGTCAATCTTGACTCCCGATGATGGCCTAGTAAGTATCCGGAGTTTTCTTGATAAGATTTCAGAAGTGCTTTACCATTGCCTGTAAACTAGGGCTGACAGAGAACTGGCAAATGCCACCTCTGGCTGGCCCCAAAATGGGGTGGGAATGGAGATTTTGCAGTATCTTTCCCCTGCCATGCCCACCAAGCCACGCCCACAGAACCGGTAATAAAAAAATTGGATTTCACCATTGGATTGAACATATTTATTTTTCTCCACTGGGAGTTGAAAATCAAAAGCGTACCACAAAAATCTTTTGTCTTGCTGGATTTGGAACACTCATGGAGAAGGAAGTGCCAAATCATAAGTCTTTATGGGAAGGAAATTCTAACTTTTGCACCAGTGTTTCAAATACTTTTTCTTCCTCTCCTTCTTTCGCCTTCTCTCTCTCTTGTTGATATTGATTTTATTTAGTTTTTAACCAGATGGTGGTGTCACTTGGAGTAGAGATTCCAAATATGGCCTCAAATGAAGATGAAATAATGGACAAATGCATTAAAAAAGAAAATCACAGTTCACACAGAAAATTTCCCGGAACATTGGAGTCAAATCCCACAGGGTAATATTAAACTTTGACAAATGTCAATCTCTGCATCTGGATAGAAGAAGTCAGATTTGCAGACACCGAACTGAGAACATTGCCTTCATTTGGAAACCGTGCATTTGAGAAGGATTTCGGAGTATTAATCAATATAAGTAGTAGGTACAGCATTGCAACAGCTAAGAAGCAATATCTAATGATCATAGGAGAAAACAATTCCATTAGACCACACTGAAATATACTGCTCAATTGTAGGCACCATGCTTGAAGAGGGACATGGAGAAGTTGAAGTGAATTTAGAGAGAGCACTGATGATAAGGACTCTGGAAGTCAAGTCTTATGAGGAGAACTGATAAGGAATAAGATTTATTTTGCTAGTAAAAAGGAAGAATAACAAAAGTTATACTAGCAGTCCACATATTGACAAAGTTGCCACATGTGAGCAAATCTGTCCTATGTTGAAACTGAGAGCAGGGCAAGGAACTGTGACTGAAATTATAAGAAAGGAGATTCAAGCTAACCGTTAGGAGGAATCATCTGTAGAAATTCCTATCAATCAGTACAGCAATCTGCTCCAGTGAGTAGACACATACGCACACCCGAGAGGTGTTTTAGACGGGAGCTAGATGGTTACTATATAGAGTGGTTAATTCATTGAACAGGACTTGAATTAGACATGGAATGCTCTTTTCTTACACATAAATTTTCTTACACATAAATGTTTTTATGATCTGGGCAGACTGGTATGGGGCACGGGTATTTCTTCAGTTACCTGAAACTTCAGGTGCAAAGGACCAGAGGAGGAAGTTCACAGGACTGAAAAGATAATAATAAATAGACTGAATTTGTCTCTGAATTAAATCAAAAGCCACTTAATTTATTTCTATATTAGAGAACTTTGTCCCATCTAATGAAGGCTAGTTTCAGCAATAAATACTTCTGACACCAGAACTTTCTTTAAAATACTCCCTTCTGCCCTTTTGTTTCAATAGATATTGGGCAAAATGAAAGGTGACAATAATGCACCTTGGCATCATCTGCAAGTTTACTTTTACTGCAATCTTCATGTGAGGAACGGCTGATAAATAACAGTGGAAGAAAAGATTTAATTGCCTCCTCAGATCAGCTCTGATCTCATTAAGCAGATGTGTTCCTGCAGGTGATGCATTTTGCATTTAAAACAATCTGCATGCTTGAATGCCTGCTGAGTTCCACTCTTTTGGAATTTATCATGGTAGCAGTAGAATAAGTAAGGGCACAGAACCTTAATAATCATTTTGCATAGCTCTGCTTGATTAATATTCAGGATTTTGTCAAAAAAGCGTGAAATATTTAAATACTCACCATTCATATATGCAATGTTTCTAATGAGTTTCCAACCATAAGAAAGTATCTTCTGAGAATGATGTTCAGTTGATCAAATATAAGTTGGTCCAATGTTTTATTCAAAACTAGATAATTGTCCCTGATAAAACCATTATGTATGATTTAGGAACAAAGCGTATGCTAATCCTTGCTGACTTGAGAGCTCTTTAGGAAGAAATGCAGAATATACATTGAAATAATAATATATAAAGATTAAGGGCAAATTGCTATTTAACTTTATTAATGACTGGAAACCCCAAAGTTAAGTTGATTTCAGCATTTAGTGGCTTGTTCTTTGATAATAATATAGAAGTAGATTGCCCTTGTCAACTTTAGGATTTTTCCCAAATTACTTTATAGCCAATATTTTTCTGAAATGGTATAGGGTTTCCTGCCTGAGCAGGGGGTTGGGCTAGAAGACCTCCATGGTCCCTTCCCATTCTATTATTCTATTGTATTTCTATATTTCTATTCCTATTCCTATTTTCTGACCATTTTCTATCCAAGTACCATTCAAGCCTAACTATGTTTAGTTGTTTTCAAAAACAGTTAAGGCTAATTAGATGTTGCTTCCTGCTACGGATGAAATAATAATGAAAGCAATTGCAATTTGATGATTTAGTGTGTCTGTCTGTCTGTCTGCTTTCCAATCCAGGTTAGAGCACAATTAGTACACTAAATGAATCTGTCTGAAGCCTTCATGGCTACAGCTGCCACTTGCGCTTGAGTAGAAGTTGTAAGTCCAAAAAGAATATCAAATTGCTCATTTGTCCCAAAAGTAAGAATGTAATACTAGCCAGGATTTAAATGGATCGTCTCCAGAATTTAGTGCCCAAATGTCCACACCCATTTGGTCTTGTTAGAGCTGAGCTTGAATGTGTTCCTCCTCATAACCATTTGGATAACCATTTGTCTGAAGTGGTGTAAGGTTTCCTGCCTGGGCAGGGGGTTGGACTAGAAGACCTCCAAGGTCCCTTCCCTGTTGTTGTTGTTGTTGTTGTTGTTGTTGTTGTTGTTGTTATCTAGACACTATATAGACTCCAACACATAGGAAAAAGACTTTAAAACCTGGTCAAGTCACGGCCAAAACATAAATACTGATCTGAAACCAATAGATGACCTCATCCAGAAGCCTCATGTGGATATTAAACAGGAGCGGCAAGACCATTGAGCTCTGTGGGATCCATAGAGCAGGGGTGTCAAACTCACAGCCCACAGGCCTGTGAAGGAGGGGGCTCCTTCCCCACCTGGTTTAGCGAAGGGGAAAAGGTCCCGATACGTTACCTGACGATGTCGTGATGATGTAAGTTTGACACGCCTGCTATAGAGGGATCACTGGCCACTTTCTTCTCACCCACCCAACAGACTGGATCTGACTCTGATATTGGAGAATAATCATTGCAACAGTCTGTCACCGTTTCCTAATTTCCATAGGCAGTCCAGAAGGATACCATGATCAATAGTGTAACAAGGCAATGAGGAATCAAAGAAAACCTGTATTCTTCAGATATGTTCAATATGCAGCCAATGCTGCCTCAATATTATGCCCTGTCTGGTATGAGATCTGTTTGGAAGAGGCCTACATAATCCATTTCCTACTGAGACCTCAAAAACTTCACTACTATCACCTGACCCAAAGATGAGAAGATGCAGACAAGACAAAAATTGTCCCCAAGCGATTGGATCCAGCTATGACAATGATCTATTTGTTTACTAACCATCCAAACACACCTTACATCCAATGTAGGATTTTTCATCTTTCAATTGATTGTACTATGTACAGCTGCTCCCCATGTTACTGCATTCTGAAAACCCAAGATGGGAACTGGCAGAGAGCTTCTCCAATATCAAAGTAAAAGACTAGAGAAATGTGCTTACAAAGACTTTCCTTTTCTTATCCAGATGTTACCAATATATAAGACTTGGCTTCAGCAAGGTTGGCATTTGAATCCATCACTTACTATATAGGATCTCTCTGAGAGTCTGAGAACCACCAACCAGTATGTATTTATTGATTTGATTTGATTTCTATAGCTGCCCATCTCTGCAAACAACTGAGTGGCTCCGTATTCAAAACATGTATTACAATTAAGATATTAAAAACATTTTAAAACAATATCTTATGCTTTAAAAGCTCCTAAGTTTCTATTGATTTGAAACTGTGAAGGATTTCTGAATCACATATCTGGAAATAGGGCAGATTTGGGGGGGAAGATACAGAAACATAAAATTCATTTTGTTATGTTTACATTTACAGGCTTTATTTAAACAAGTGTTTAGTTACAGGTCTGAAAAATATTATTCCAATTATTTTACAGATTTAAGAACAAAACAGAATGATAAGCATATCTATACAAGTAAAATGAGGTGTTGACTAGTATCAGCTTTTGAGATATGTTGACATTAACTAGCCTGGCAACATATGAGAAAGTCTTCCAAATAAAAATTCAGACAATTGCTTATTAGTTTTGAAGATAGATGCTAAAGGCATTTACTGTAACATTTCCAATTTAGTCTCAAGGTTTAAGAGCCAGCAGCCTAATAAGCTCTTGGGAGAAAAATGAATCATTTGACCCAATTTTATCAATTTCCAACAGGATCATCTGTGCAAGCCGATTAAATGAGTCCTATCAAAAAAATTAAGTGCTAAAACTGAAACCCTGCCACTTCATCATTGTCAATGAACACATTCTAGAAAGATCAGTGCAAACATACTCAGAATGCATTTGATATCCTATTCTGTTAGAGCTGAGCAAATTGAATCCAATGAGGGTTTAAAAGAAAAAGAAAAATTACTATTAATATAATCCTACATGTGTTACTTGGAAATACATTCTATGATGTTTAATAGAGCTTACTATATTACAGGTAAGTGCGTGTAGAAAGGAGCTGGATCTGAGTGAACTGTTCAGACTATTTAAGGTTACCAGGATGCTATGAAATCTGTCATGTCTATTACTTTGTAAGTTGACAATGTGTGAAGCGAATTCAACCACTACACTAATAAAAAAAAAGGTTGGAGTCGGAGTGCTGAATATTGGGAAAAGGAGCTCTATGCAGATCTCGCTAATAATCCCTTCAAGAGTTTCCCTTTAAGATAATTAGGATAGGTTTCCTCCAGTCAGGCATACCTAATATACCTTAATTAGTCTAATGTGAATCCTTAGCCTTCTCTCTTCAGCCTAGCTCTATCCTTAGTCTTCTGTCTTCAGCCTAGCTCTAGAAAGAATACAAATTTTAATAAAAACGTGTGAACATCGCAAAAAAAAGAGAGAAACTATGCAGCCACATTGTCTTCTACATGCAGAAGGTTTTAATAAGAAATTTCCTTTTAAAACCAATAAAGCTAAATATTTAGATATAAAAAAGCAACTCACTTGTTGTCCTGGGCCCGCAAGTTGCTCACCTTTGCTTTCTGGTAACCATTTTAATTTTTTGTTGGAAGGAGATGTCATGGCATTCCACCTGCCTCCCTCATGAGCTCCTAATCAGTAAAACAAGAAAGCTGACAAGGAAAGAGTTGAATGATATAGTAAGAGCTACCACAAGTTTCATTTCAGCAGGAAATGGGGGGGGAGGGGATATAAGTCCAGTGTCTAGTTGGGTGAGGCATAATTCTATTATTGTTACTAACCGGTAACTTAGAATCTTTAAAGTGATTTTCTGTATTTTCTTAAATGAACTTTATAGAAGATGGATAAGATAGGATAGGATAGGATAGGATAGGATAGGATAGGATAGGATAGGATAGGATAGGATAGGATAGGATAGGATAGGATAGGATAAGATAGGATAGGATAGGAGTGGAGCTGAAAAGGACCTTGGAGGTCTTCTAGTTCAAACAGGAGAACCTATACAATTTCAGACAAGTGACTATCCAGTCTCTTCTTAAAAAACCTCCATTGATGGTGCACCCATAATTTCTGAAGGCAAGCTGTTCCACTGGTTGATTGCCCTCACTGTTAGCAAGTTTCTGAGCCATGGTGGTGCAGTGGTTAAAGTGCAGTACTGCAGGCTACTTCTGCTGACTGTCGGCTGCCTGCAATTTGGCAGTTCAAATCTCACCAGGATCAAAGTTGACTCAGCCTTCCATCCTTCTGAGATGGGTAAAATGAGGACCCATATTGTTGTGGGCAATATGCTGACTCTGGAAACAGTTTAGAGAGGGCTGTAAAGCACTGTAAAGTGGTATACAAGTCTAAGTGCTATTGCTATTCTCCTTAATTCCAGGTTGCTTTTCTTTTTAATTAGTTTCCAACCATTGTTTTTTGTCCTGCCCTCTGGTGCTTTGGAGAATAATTTGAGTCCCTCTGGATAAAGTGTGGTAGAATGCAAATCAAAAGTCTTTTTATTTAGGGAATAAAAAATATGGTTTGGCTGTTTCTCTGTTTCCTTTTCATTCTAGCTCAAGGACATGGCAAGCTGTGCTGATGGCCTTACACCACCACCGGCATTAAGACGCCACTAAAAATTCTCAGACCAGCTGTTGCTTTTTTTCCCTCCAGACCACCCACAACAGACACCAAACTGGCTCCAAAAGTGGACATTTTTTTCAGACTGTAATAATTCATTTGAATGGTAGGATTTGAGGGAGTATTCACGTTCCATTACAGGACAGCTGGTAGGAGTTTTATGTTCTTCTTGGATCCTTGCTATTAAGCATTATGGGCAAGGAATATTTCAATACTTATTAGTGTCAGCAACAAACAAGCCAAAATGTATTGCCAGGAATTGGGGCAATGTCAGTGTGTTGGCTGCAATCAATTGCAAGGTACTAAATATTGACTGTTAAAGATGGGACACTGCAATAATGGAAAAGTATGAACATCGTGAAGCTGTGATTTCCAGAATTAATGCAACACTTCTTTGGAAAAATATTCTTTTTTACTGTTTTGGAAGGGTCATGGTCATGTATATATCCATAACTGCATAGGGATCTCAAAACAAGAAGAAATTAACAAAAATGGCCACCATGTAATTAAAAGCAAAAAGATGTGCAACTGGATAGGGAGTTAATCTATTTAATCTCATCTATCCTTAGTAAAGGTATGAGGTATGATATGTAGAGATAAAACACTTCCTCTTCCTGTTTCAGCCTCAAGCCGTGAAACAACACAGTATATCACTATAGCCGCCTCACCCTGGGAGAAAGAAAAAAAGTATGTATTTTGTAATTGGAGAACAGCCTTGTCAAATATTGGTTTTGAAGTATAACTGGTTAAGACTTGTGTGAACTGGGCTATCTAGTAAGCTATAATATGGTTTATTGATTTGCTTGGCTGTATAACACAGGCAGTCCTTGATTTACTACCATAAATTGCTAAGCGAGACAGATGTTCCTAAGTGAGGCAGATGTTAAGTGAGTTTTGCTCCATTTTACTATTCTTTCTTGCCACAGTTGTTAAGTGAATCACTGTAGTTGTTAAGTTAGAAACACAGTTGTTAAGTGAATCTGGCTTCCCCATTGACTTTGCTTGTCAGAAGGTCACAAAAGGTGATCATATGACTCTGGGACACTGCAACCATCATAGCGAGTGAGTTGCTAAGCATCTGAATTTTAATCATGTGACCATGGAGATGTTGCAATGGCCGTAAGTGTGAAAAATGGTCATAGGTCAGTTTTTTCAATCCCGCTGTAACTTTGACTGATCACTAAATGAACTGCTGTAGGTTGAGACTACCTGTATTATGTATATGAAGAAATAAAAGTATTCCTTTCATCTGGATTTAGGATTTAACAAGCCACCACACAGCCACGCTTTCTCGATCTAATCTGCCTCACAAAGTTATTGCTAAAGATCATATGGAATAACTGATGTGATTTGAATTCTGAGGAAAAAAAGAAGGATGTGTTAAATTAATCAGATGTGACAAATAAATTCTGGAACTTGAAACATTATATGCCGGTGGGGTCACAATTACATATCTAATATATTGTATCTGTGTTTTCATGGATTTAACCTGGGTCACATTTGCAACTACTATAACCTGATTGTGTTAATGACTGTTTCAAATTGAGAGAAGATGCATGTTGATACCAAGATCATTCATCAATAAGCATTCACTAAAACTGGTTTTGATTAGTTCAACTTTGAACACATCTACCCACAGCCAGCTTTTTCGGAACACATCCTAAGGAGGAGGATGTATTTCGACAGCACTGGTGACATTATCAAATCATCTTTGCCCTCTGAAAGTTCTCTTAAGGTCTTTCAGACAGGCTGCAAGAAGGAGAAATGACATTCTATTGCCATCCTTTAGCCCAAAAGCAATTAGTGACAGGAACTCTATTTTATCCATCTTTAGTGATTCTGACATGATAAAAGTCAGTTAAGGCCAAAACCAAGCTCTGAGTAATTAACTGTGTCTTCAGGATGATTTATTTTATTGATCTCTATATTTTCTCCCCCTCTTTCTCTGCTGCCCCAGAGGGATTCGTGATCAACAATCCCAAACAATAAAGGGGAAGACAGTTCTTGGAAATAATGTTCTACCCCATAGGCAGATTTCATATCATTCTTCTGCCAAAACCACATTCTTACTGTATGCTATTTTATTTTCTCTTGTTTGCAATGATATTACTTGTAATATTTCAAGTTGCTGGAGCTGGAAAGGATCAACAGTGTGACATAGTCCATGAACTTGACCGAAAACACTGTAAAAATAAAATGCATTCTTTAAACAAATGTAACAACAATTCAGAGGTTAAAGGCCTGGCAAGCCAGTATTGTGCTTCTTGATTTTTTTAAAAAAATGCTACAAGTAAGCAAAATGCAGTTCAGAGATTTCTGTATAAAATATGCCCAACTTGAAACAAGACACGGGAAGTATATTCTATGAAAGCTCCACCATAGTTCTTGCTGATATAAGAAATTTTTTTTAATCCTATGGACAATTTAATCCTGTGGATAAATCACAGCTAATGCACTTCATCTTCTTTAATATAATATAATATAACAACAGAGTTGGAAGGGACCTTGGAGGCCTTCTAGTCCAACCCCCTGCCCCCTGCCCTTTCTTATTGTATTCCAGGATATATCTTAAAAATCTTAGTCTTTCATTCATTTTTTAAATGTAACTGTTATTTCACATGTTCACATTTCAAATGTTAATTATCTATTTTATTGTTTTATTAATAAAATGGCCTTAAAATATATGAGTAGAAAGTCAAACATTTAAATAAATGAATGAATGAATATGGCAATATTACTTTCCCTCATCACCCATTCTCCAGGGTATAGATATTTTAAAGAAATTCCTGCTCTCTCTGAGAAAGCTAAATTCATATGATTTAGCTTGGAATGAGCTATTCAAGATGCTAGAGAAAGCAACTTTAGAATTTAGGAGAAAGCCAGGTACTGATCAAATTAATCTGTGATTATTTGGCTTGACTTTAAGATTGATTTATTTGGGGTATTTTCAACAAATTGTAATTGAACTATGGGTTAGTGCAGAGAGCAATAATTTTTCTGCAGTTGACACTTGTAATACTATTTTCTAGCCAAGAGTCTAGCTGAGAGTAACAGAGGTTTCTTCCCTCCATTTTGTCCCCATGTTTAGTCATACCAGCCACATGACCACGGAGATGTCTTCGGACAGCACTGGGTCTTCAGCTTTGAAACAGAGATGAGCACCACCCCTAGAGTCAGGAATAACTAGCACATACGTGCAAGGGGAACCTTTACTTTTTTATCTTAAGGAAACAGCCAAAGTGTCATTTTTTCCAAATGGAGTAAATCCAAAATGTAAGTTGCTGAGATATTTTTAGCAGTCCTAGAGAACAGCTTTAACTCTTCTCAGCAAGAGTTAAAATTGTAGAATTTTCTTTCTGTGGGAAGCAAGCAAAAACATTCAGCACAGACATAGCCAAACTCATATGACTGTCATTTTCATAATCCATGTGATTATTTAACGATTTCCTCTGAAATATGAATTGAAGAGACATAGTGTTCTTTGTTTGATGAAATTATGTGATCTGACACTCTCCAAATGAGTTGGCATTCTTCTTCTACCAGTGCCCATCATAGTACCTGGTACACAAAACTCAGCACATGATGTAGACCACTTTTTCTCAAAATTGATATCCTTCAAATATATGGGAACTACAAACCCCAGAACCCCACTGTTAATATGACCATTGGCCTTGCTAGTTATGAACTTCAGCGTACAGAGAACTAATTTTTTGTAATTATACAAAAAGGTAAAGGTAAAGGTTCCCTTTGCACATATGTGCTAGTCATTCCTGACTCTAGGGGGCGGTGCTCATCTCTGTTTCAAAGCTGAAGAGCCAGCACTGTCCGAAGACGTCTCTGTGGTCATGTGGCTGGCATGATTAAAATGCCAAAGGTGCACGGAACGCTGTTACCTTCCCACCAAGGGTTGTCCCTATTTTTCTACTTGCATTTTTTATGTGCTTTCGAACTGCTAGGTTAGCAGAAGTTGTAATCATACAGAGATCCCAAAAGGCACTGCAGCAGAAGCAATTTTCACATCAACAAGCCCTGTAGTGCTGGAAACATGTAAATACTCTTAGTAACTTTTTTAAAAACGTAATTCACACCTTCCCTCAATCAGCTCGCAAAAAATACAAACTTTTTTTAAGGGGAAAATTGACTCTAAAGCAGATTGTAAAACAGAATACACTTTAATGAATACCTATCCCTACTTTTTATAGAGTTAAGGAGGAACATCTGATTTTCAAAAGCTGCTAACTCCCAGAAACTCCCAACACCTCCATTTTATGAACAATTATGAAAAATACCAGGAGTTGCAATTCAGAAATATTTGGAAACAGCAGACAATATAAACTTGACCTTACTAAAATAAGGTCATATTGGCAAAGTTGATAGCTGCCTTATTATTATTTTTCCCATTTTTCCCAACAATACCATTGTGGTATTGTTTAAAGAAAACCTAAGTAGATAAACACTTTATATCTGTACCCTTCACAAATGCAAGATTTGTTCATATCTCAGAAATCATAAAGTAACATATTCTGGCTTTGTAAACACCATCTGTTATAGCCTGTTATACTTTTTTATGAAAAGATCTTTATTTCCTTCAAGGAAAATAGAATTTTGTGTATTTATTTGAATATGTACTGTAGTAGACTTGGAAGAATCATTAGATTTTTCTGAAATTTGTACTTCACCATATGTAGTGAAGCAAGTTCATTTGTCAGAAAAAAAAATCTGTGTCATTTCATTGTTGACTCTTTTTACTTGGCAGTGCTGTTATGTCAGATATAGAAGTAGGAAATTTATTATATTATGCCCTCCCATTTATTCAGAAGATAAACTGATCCTAAATTAAACTTCACTTAGCAGTAGGACTGCATGAACAGATACTGTAGGTAGGATATATGTAAGATGCTTCTTTGTAATGAGGTGCAGCAAAAAAAATCCTTCTCTATTCACATCACGTAAAAATATAAAATGACTATTGACTTGCCATAAGGGATTCCTGGAGTTTATTTTCTCAACTTTTCTTTAAAAGATACTGGTTAGATTATTTAGTACTCTATTTCTTTCTCATCCTTTTTATTTTAATAATAAACTGCCTCTTCACATTCTTCTTCTAAATATTATGGCAGAAAGAAACCGGGCAGTTAATATCCTTTCATTATTATGTATTTTCTCATCTTCCTTTAAGTATAATACTGCTGTTATATATGAAGTGAATGTGCCATACGATAAATAATACTGCTGTCCTTCTAGAATACAGTACAATGTATAAGGAGGAAAGGTTTTTATTATTATTTGTATATTTCCTGCTTCTATAAGACATTCACAATCGCAATTTATTCTAGGTATATGTTGCCCTGTATAGACATGACTGCTTCGTTTGCTTTTGTCCATTATTTCTTTCCCTTTTTTACAAACACATTTTCAATGAAGGCATCACCACCACCACCATCACCACCGATAGCCAGTTCTGGTCTAAAATTCATTTTCTCCCTGTTGAATTTCTTCCTTTGGGGGGAGGGGGTGCTAAAAAATGGATGATTTCTATGACTCCATCAGATGGAAGATGCACTTTTATTACCTCATGAAAAGCTCAAAGATAATGGCTGCTCCACGGTTGCTTTTAGACCAAATTCACCCTCACATTTTTGAAATCTTTGACTCCTCCATCTTTACTTTGATTTTAAGAAGCAGCATATCTTTCATCTCATTCCCAGCTTATTACAGTATAATATTAGGCTTTTGTAACTCAGTCACCATAGCCTTTCTTTATCAAGGACTTCTCTTAATTTACTAAACTGCAGTTTCAGTGTACTGATGATTTCAGTGGTGAAGCAACCAGATATGGTAGCAAGGCTTGGCAAGCAAGTGGTTATGGGCATTTAATTAATTCTACTGAACAGACAGGATTGGGACTCTTCAATAAGCTTTTGTTTAGTTTTTAGCTTTGATCTCATTACTCCTTTTAATTTCAAATTGACCTGAGTACCAGAAATCCACTGTTTCTGAATTTTGCAATTTCTTGTCCTTTATTCTCTTTTTCTTCAGATGTAGAAACATTTTCTTAATTCTCTTCATCACTGTCATTCTCTTCTGATCTGTCTGTTCATCTTCTTCCTATCCTCCTTTCTCAATTTATCAGCCTTTCCCCCCATTTTTATTTCATGTGATTGTTTGGCATTCCCTGAAAAGTTAATCTGAAGCCAAACCTAATACTTTGAAGTCAGGAATCCTTAAATTCTTTTCATTCAGTTCAACAACTGTTCTTCTGTAAGTCTCCATTTTCTCAACAACAGTTCTGGCTTCCTGTTCTATGTTCTTTGCCTCTCAGCCTCAATAGATAGGCCATACCAGGAAATCAACTCCACAGGAAAGCTAAAACCATGTATATTGAAATTGGCTATAATAAGAGAATCTTGCTATTCTCATTGTTCTGTATCTCCTCCTTTCTCTTGTCCCTCAGTGAATTAGGGGGTGATGGCCTGAGCCATTTCAAATGTTATCTTGTTGTGGACTTTAAAAATGCTTCAGGCCCTTAGTAATGGTTTTTGCATATTTCCATCAAGGTCATCTTTATCTCTACATTTATTGTAATTCTCCTTTCTCAGTAATAATTGGGTTTCGTCTAGTATCCTAGATGAAGCTTTTACTCATATCTCTGTTACTGAATGTTCTAATTGTTCTACTGATGTATCTGCATGCTTTTCAGTACTCCAATTTACATGCTTTTGTGTCTCCAATTCCATTTTCTCTGGTTTTGTCATATTTTTTTCCATGTGGCTTCTTTGTTAGCCATTTGTTTTTCTATAGTTATCTTCCTTAATTGCTTCTACACTATTCTGTTATTAGATCTAATTCCTCAGCTTCCCTATCCACAATCATTAGTTTCTTCATAACAATATTGTCCTCAGCTTCTTCTATGATCATTGCATTTTTTTTCTTGAGCTGCCTTTTCCCTATAGTACACTTTTTCTCCAGCTGTAACTCTTATTTTTGAATGAACATCAGTAATTAATGGTACTTTCTTAAACTGATTTGTTGTTGTCTGTCTTCTGATAAGGAGGGAATATGATCTGTGATTTTCCTTCCTATACAAGTTAATATCAAACTTTATTCCATCCCCTCCATAGACAATCTTGCAATTGGTAATTTAAAAGGATCTTTCCTTCTTAATCTTTCTATCATGATTACTCAATTAATCAGTTCTGTAAGCATAACAGAAAGTTATATATCTGTTTGCCATTTCCAATGCAATTTTGGACATCACGAATTATATATTCTTTTCACTTGTCATTTACCAATTAGCAATAAGAAATCCAAATTAGTGCCCATACATTTTAATTTTGGCAGAGTTACCTCTTTTTGTGTGGTTCTAATTTTCTATCCGCTTCTGTTCTCCGGAAATATCTATTTTTCCAATTATCACCATATCGCTTTTCTTCCCAAAGATCTGTAGATTTACCCACTTTTCAAAGCAAAACATTTTGCTACTTTGTACATAAATCTGTCAGTGGATTTGTTATTTTCTTCAGATGTGCCTAATCTGATAGATGGCTTATCTCTGTTCATTTCTAAATCATTCATTCTGAGCTGCTTTCATTACTTTATTTGATCCTTATATTTTATTTTTATCTTTAATTCATACATAATTGAGCTGAACATATTTACCATCTTCTCTAGTATAACTATCTTAAAATCATCTGATCATTTAGTTAATAATTGTGCTTACTATGTGCAATTTCACACAACATGTTCCTGTTTCAGAATGCAAACTTTATTTCTGGGGGGGACGGAGATGCCATTTTAAATTCTTTGCATATACTCTTTTTAAAGACAGTTCAGGAAGCAGCTTATTATTCAGAAAGATAATTTTAAATCCCTGCCACATCTCATTTAATCAAATTTGGAAAGAACATTATGAAGTTCTATTCTGTTAGATTCCATCTACTATCATCTAGTACCTATCCCAAGTATCACCATGCTACTATTTTTCACAATCCTCACTGTGAAAGGAAAAAAAATCATGTTTTACATTGCACAAATATGGAACCATGAAGTGAGCTTGGAGTTACACATGCTGGCTGTATTAGCATCAGGATGTTCCATCTGTTATAATCCTGTTTCATTTAATATAAAAGTACAGATTTTCCCTGTCCAAAAAAAATTATACATACAGAGTATCACTGCAACATTGCAGCAGAAATTATATTGGTAACAGCACGGAAGAAAGGAGCAGAAAGTTTAACGTTTTCTTTGCTGAAGAAGAAAAAAAAAGACTTTCTCCCACTGAAAACTTTTTTTGGAGAATTTTTTTATTTTTTATACACAAACAACAAAATACAATGTATCTTTTCTGAACAAAATATCGGCCGCTGAAAACGCTTTGATGGCATGTAAAAAAAGCAGAAAAATATTTTGTGTAGAAAAATATTTGTTCATTTGATGAATTAAAGGAATTTGCTTATTATAGTTTTTGTCATCAAGATTCTTTTGCACAAATACAGCCTCTTTATTTTATATTTAAGGAAGACATTTCATACCATTCCTCTGACTTTATGTCCCTAGCACCATGCTTATGACCAGAATGACTAGAATAAAAAGTCCAAAACAACTTATCTATTTCTAAATGGCAAAATCAGCCTGGTTACATTTTTTGGGGGATAACCATTTTTCTGCAATGACAGTTCAGGTATAATGAACATGTGTGGTCCTTTTCACAGTACAAAAAAAAGAGGTTTCTGATGCAAAGAAGTCAGAATCAATTCAATACAATTAACAACAAAGAAATAAAAAAAGAAACTGAATAGATATGAGAAAAATCATTTAGAATCTTCATCACAGAACTGGAAAAAATTTTTTGGTGATTTGTCATGCATGACACTGCTACATTATTAACTAGGGCCGGGATAGCTCAGGCAGTAGAGAAGCCTGTTATTAGAACACAGAGCCTGCAATTACTGCAGGTTCGAGCCCGGCCCAAGGTTGACTCAGCCTTCCACCCTTTATAAGGTAGGTAAAATGAGGACCCAGATTGTTGGGGGGGCAATAAGTTGTCTTTGTAAAAAAATATACAAATAGAATGAGACTATTGCCTTATACATTGTAAGCCGCCCTGAGTCTTCGGAGAAGGGCGGGGTATAAATGTAAACAACAACAACAAAAAAACAAACTACAGGTGACTGCCTGGCAAATGAAAAGCCCTCTCTCTTTTCCAAGGAAATCTGTTTTATTGCCAGTTTTGAAGAGATTTCCCTTAATATTTAGATGACATCTGCTTGCCAATAATTTCCAGCAGTCTTGCTTTTTCATACATCAAAAAGCTCTGTTCTATCTTGTACCTGACTGCTTTTTATGTATTTGAAGAAAGGTGTCAAACCTCTTTTGAACCTTTTTTATTACATTCTAAATCACTTGGCTGTTTCATCTGCTTATCAGACCACTTAGTTTTCAGTCCCCTCACAGCCTGATATCTCTGGGATGCAGTCTAATTTGTCAAAATCTTTAAAATGTGATGTCTAAAATCCAATAGACTATTCTAAATGTAGAGTAATGAGAATACAGGAGAACTATTACGGTACTTTCTGAACATAATGTTTTTGTAATATGGTCTAAGATTGCATTTATTCTAAATGCCACTTTGCACTATTGACTTTTTCTAGCAAGACAAATTCCTTTCCGTGCTCTTTCCCCAAGCCAATTCTCTTCCAACTTGTTGTGTCTTTCTCTTTGATACTTTGCGTTCAAATGTAAGATTTTTCCATATATCTCAAGCAAAGAAGAAGCAACTTAGATAAGCAGCGAAATGTTTCAAACCTGTAAGAAAAGAAGTCTAGCTGTTGTGCTTCAACTTCCAGAAAAATCTACCTGAATGACTGAGAATCTACATCAAGATATAGATGAGATAGATGACATATAGATATACAGTAGATATATAGATATACATTATATATACATGTTGACAAGCACAGGACCTTATGCTAATTCACTTGAGTCCATCCAGTTAAATAGATCCATTAATATATTATTGTATTAATATATTAAGTATAACTATTTTAAATAGCAGATTGACTCAACCAGCAATGTAACATCTAGCCTACACATCGGTGTGTTACTAGAAATGATAAATGCTTGAAATCTTTATTGAATTTTAGATTCTTATTTTGACGGGGCTATTATTCTCATGATCTACCAGGATAAGTATTAAATAGAAACAATTGCATAATTTTTTGACAAATCCATAGCAGTCTTTTATAATCAATTAATTATTGACTATGGTCACTGCCTGATTGTTTAATAGTCCTTTTTTTTGAAAAATTAGCCAGTAAAATAAAATCTAATCTAACACACCAATTGGGTAAAAGAGGTTTCTATTAAATCCCAATTTACAGTATTGATATGAAATGTGCAATATTAGCGTTAACTTAAACCATCTGTATATTATACATTAGGCAAATTAGATAAATGATATCAGTTGTCTGGACTGCTTCAGAAACAGCATATTTCCTGCTGAATTTGCAGGGAAAGGCGCTGAGATGCTCTTGCATATCTGTAATCCTGTTAAGAGGTATTGCAGTCCATGAGAATCCTAGATCATCTTTTCTTATCTGCATCTTGCACATATTGGGCATGAAAGACAGCCTCTAAAACCCTCATGCATGGTGTGAACAACATATGCTATTTTAATAGGAGTCTTTTCAAGTTCCAGTAGGATACAGGACACAGTGAATAATGTGTACCAATGAATCAGAACACCATGGCAGGATAGAGATCTGAACATAGTGAGTGGAATGTGAATCAGCACTTCTGTGGTACTTCTGTGAGACAGGCAGAAACACCTTCAAGCAGCTACATATCTTTCCTGGGATTGTTTCACTATGTCCCCATTGATGAAGTTAGACTATCTTTAGTTATATCTCTTGAGGCTAACAGGCAGGGGAGGGGAGGGTGGCTCTTGGGACAGAAGAGGTTCTCTCCAAAATTGCCTCCTAGGACCTTTTATAAATTTGGACACTTTAGCAGCCCCACCCTGCAGGAAATTAAGAAATCCACTGATTGCAGGGCTGGGTAGTTCCATAGCTCTTCTTCCCAGCTTCTTCCTGACTTTGCCTAGCCTCTTCTATTTCCCAGAATTCCATCTTTTTCTAGTTTAGTGTGTTCCTTCATTTGATTGCCAGCATTTATTCTGGGGTTCACTGCTACATTCTCTCTTACTCTGCAGCTATTTTCTTTCTTTGCTACCACCGTTACTCTTTTATTTTCCCCACTCCTCTCCTCTGCCCCTTAACTTCCATTTACATTAGGCTACCATACCTAGGGTACAAAATCCTGACAGCTATGGTAGTAACAACTCTAATGCTAGAGTTCTCATATTCTGCTGGCCATTTGGATTTTTGCAGCCCAGATCTGGTAGCCCTAATCCATATTCCCATGAGCTTCTTAAAGTGGAACAGGAACTCTAATTGGAAGTGGTGTTTTCATTTATTTCTAAATTCAGATGAACAATGAGTAAAGGTGGATTTGGCTTACATGTCACTTTGGCAGTACCTTGCAAACTACAATATATAACTTAGTGTAAGATTAATGGCAACAAATCATAATCTGAATGGATAACTTTGAACATGGCTTATGTATTCCTATTTGTATGAAAGCATCAGAAGCAGAGTTAAGAGAAGACACATAAATCCATGGGGAAACAAAAAAGCCTTATCATAACTTGGTTAATTGTAAAGTGAATTGCCTTAATAGTGTACATTAATTGCATGCAGCTTTTTTTAACGGGCTGATCAATTATTCTCTAGGCTATCCCACCCCTCCTCTGGATGAAAAGTAATTTCTTGTGGGTATCTTTCCTGAAATATTTTGAATAATGTCTGCTATCCTCAAAACCTAAAGCACTTAGTTTCATTACTATGTAATGCTAACACCATTTATACTTATCAGCAGTTTGCAGCATCCCTGTGAAAATTTCTCAGCTGACGACTGAAAAACCTATTCATCTCTCCTGTTTAGAGAACAGAACATTACAACTCTACTTTCCGGCCCTAGACTGCCCTTGACCTTTTGGTGACATGCTAGGGGCCAGATTCAAAAATCGGCCCAAGACAAAAATGAAATTTGATTGAACATCTTAATTGCAGTTATTACATTTCCCTTTGTGTCATATTAAAACTGTAATGATGATGAGGTCTAGAGATTACACTAAAGGCTTTAAGAGCTACGTGCAATTTTAATCTCCTCTTTGTTTCCTTTCTTATAGTTGTTTCATTGTTTGTGAAAAAGATATTGTGCAGAAAATTCCTAAAATCATGAATGCGGAATTGTTGATCTTCGAGGTATTAAATGCTCCAGAAGACAGGAAGAATGCCCCTTTGTGGATCCTGCTGGTGGAAGGTTTTGCAAGAGGCTTGTCTAAAGTACCGTACTTTTCGGAGTATACTTTCCATCCACCAAAAAAGTGGATGGAAATGTCTGTGCATCTTATACAGTGAATGTTGTTGAAGCCCTGCCACCTGTTGGTCCCCACCCTTTGGCCTCTGCCTCCCAGCAATGTACCTCCTTGCAGAAAACAGCAAACAGCATGGTCAGCTTCAGCACAGCCTGATTTAGCATGAGCAACTCACTGGTGGTTGAATCAGCCTCCTGGAATACCACGTATCAGCTGTTCCAGGCTGCAGGGATCGCCGCAGCCCATCAGCACCATCTCTGCCCATCACTGCTATCACCTATTGCCGCCTTCACATGCCCCATTTTTGGCCTCTGTGCATCCTGTTTTTGGCCTCCATTAGCCCCATTTTTGAGCTCCACACGTCCCATTTTCGGCCCGTTCCAGGCGGCAGAGATAGGCGGTGGCAATCCCCGCCACCTGGAACAGCTGATAGGAGGTATTCCAGGAAGCAGATCCAACCGCCAATCAACTGCTCATGCTAAATCAGACTCTGCTGAAGCTGACCATGCTGTTTGCTGTTCGTTGCAAGGAGGGAAATTGCTGGGAGGCAGATTTTTTTTTCTTGTTTTCCTCCCCAAAAGCTAGGTGCATCTTATACTTTGGAGTGTCCAAAAATACAGTAAATTCCATCAATATCTGAAGGGGCACCTTCTGGAAAATCTCACAGGGAGTCAGCTCTTCACATTCAGGGCAGATTTTTGTATTACTTCTTTTTCTCAACTAATTTTACAGGGTTTGTTTTGTTTTGTTTTCATGTGGCAAAAAGAAAATGAATCAGGATTGCCTATTTAAAAATGTGGGACTCGCTAAAGACTTTATGTCAATCCCCCTAATAATATACAAGAAGCTAGATTCTCACATGGTCTTGTTAGCCAGGTTTGTTGCACAGAAAAGAGAGGTTACATAATCTTGAAACTGGATGTGTATGTATTTTAGATTCCTTTTTATCAGTAAATATGTTAAGGCAAGTCCTTCATGATGCCAATAATCTTCTTTCTAACTTTCTTAAGTTAAGGGAAAGCTGGATACCTGTTTAAGATATATGTTATTTGCATCTCTTATCTCTTAACTCTTATTTATATCTGTAATATTTTACAAAACTTCAGTCTCATTCTGAGGATCAGAAAATTCCATTATGCTTTATTTTACTTGTCCATAAACAATCTCAAAGAAACAAGCAGTAAGATAGCTAAATTTGCTGATGAGATTTAATCGCATTAGATTGGTTGAATAAAAAAGAACGTTGAAAAATTCCAGGCAAATCTATCCAGTCTGAGTCAATGGAAGTTCAAACGGTAAATCATGTTCCATATAAACAACTGTAAAATATGGAATAATATATAAAGACAAGCTGATGAAAGAGACAAGCAAAACTGTTAATTTCTGTTTTATTTCCTTTTCCATTTCTTCAGCATTGCTTTTCTTTCAGGCTATTCTTGCATTAGTTTTTAAAATGTGCAGACATTATTGTAACATATCCCCGATGATAACTGGAAGTGCAGATTTGTCACTTTTTACAGACACAGTTTGTATGCCACATGAAGGCATAGAAAAAGATATTCCAGACAAGATGAAGCTAAGAGTTATTGTATTGTTCCTTGTTCAACGTGGAGTAAATAGAAGTCTGCCTGAGACATCTTCTATGAAGGTAATAGATACATTCCATACAAAATGAACACGGAGTCCTTGGGAAAAAATTAAGAGCAGCCAAAAATGAACTACTCTTTTGGAGATTTCAGCCAGAGGAACTGCAGATCTGATGTTCATGATGGGAGAAAGGGAAGAATTTTGAGTTGAGGGGGAAAGAGGGAGGAGAAGACTTTTATTTGAGATCATGGCAACTTTATAGATTCAGTTAGCAGAGTTTAATCTTGAAGATGCTCCAGATCTATGGCTTTGATCAACATGCTACAGCCTGGTGTTAGACTTCAATTGGCAGAACAGGACTGGAACCAATTAGGCATATTCACAAGAATGCAAGAACTCCTGAATAACTGCAACCTTTCATATGCTGATCAATATTAGCAACTATTGTATTCCTCCCTTTGGTAACATGAATGTTTGGAAGTAACAAGTGCCTTTAACACAAATATTTTTTTACTGAAGAAAAAGCTACAGTCACCATGGTAATGCATGAGCAAAATATTTCAAATTTATTTAAAGGGAACAAAAGGCTATTCTTACATGTTGGTATATTTATTAGAGCAGCAATGTAGCATTTATTTATTTATTTATTTGCATTATAGACCCTTAGGGGTCAACTAGTCTAGGCCACAATTTATTATTATGTCAACGTCTATGCCACTCCATTCCCCAGGAACTCATGAGGGTGGGATTTATAACAAACTTTATAGGGCAATTCTTTGATATATGGTATTTTCACATATCAAAATAAAGCTCCATAGGACATATTAGGATGTTATAGTAATATAAACATTGTTTTACTCTTTGCTTCCTATTCTTCCACATTGTTATTTGCACACATATATCCATATAACACTAATAGGATACAGGAATAAGGAGAGACATAGAACACAGTCAAATACCATAATTCAAAAACTATCAGTCCAAATCACTGAAACAGCCAACTTCATTCAGTCAAAAGCACTTTGCCAATCATCCTATTTTTAATTGCTTCTGAGGTACCAGAAGGGTTACCAATACAGTACAATAGAAGGAAGTCTCGCCCAACAAAGGACTGCAACTCATAATGTATTTAAATTATACTGACATGGGTTTTTCCATCCTTCAATGTTTTCTTCTGTAATTTCCTTCCATTTGTCATACTTTTTATATAAGTTTACAAATACATAGAAGATAAAAATATTTAAAATATATCCTATCATTCATTCCAACTGCAATAAAACAGAAATTGTCATTTTGTAATTATTTTGTAGATGCTCTTTTACTTGTTTAGGGCAGCCACACTGAATAAATTAAAAAGTCAAAGAACTTGTTTTTCTCTTCTTGTAATTGTTTTAATTATGTACTATTTATTACTCTTATTTTAGTGTCTGTAAAACTCCATACTTTTAGCATCCATTTCCATCTAACACAAAGAACACAGTGATGTCATAGATAACTGAGGTCCCTGTTTCTCATATCAGGGCCAAATGCACAATTGCTTTTAGAGAAACTTTCAGATAGCATATTCAAATCTACAGGCTTTATGACATCCCTATGTCAGTAAGATAGGCAACAAAGAAATTTAATTTTAAATTTAATTTCTAAACTTTCCGGAAATTGAAGAATCTCTCAAGTTTTTCTGTATTATTCTAGCATTGAAACAGTCTCAGAATTTTTCCATCTGCTATGACTAGCCACATATTGATAACATGTTCTGCAGTTTCAAAGAATCACAGCTTTAAATGATGTCATTAATCAGTGACTGCTGAATTTCCAGTATTGTATTTCTAGAGCAGGGATGTCAAACTCAATTTCATTTGAGGGCTGCATCAGGGTTGTGTTTGACCTCAGGGGCCAGGGTGGGCAGATGCCTGTGGTGGCTTGAGTGCTCTGCCAGAGAAAACAGGCTCCTAAGCTTCGTTTTTGGCTGCGATGTCCTCCTGCAACCCTCTGCCAGTGAAAATGGAGCTCAGGAGGGCCGCAAGCAGCCCTCCTGAGCTCCATTTTTGCTAGCAGAGGCACTGCAGGCAAGTCCATAGCTGTTTCCAGGGTGATCCCACAGGCCAGATCTAAGCATCCCACGGGCCGGATCCGGGCCCCGGCCTTTTTTATTTATTTATTTATTTATTTCATTTTGTCACAGCAGTATACACAAACATCGACATAAAAAAAACAACACATCATAAAAGAAATATATATATACATAAGTAAAAGTATGCAACAGCTATGTTAATTTGATATAACGAAGGGACGAAGGGAACGATAGGACAGGAATGGTAGGCACTTTTGTGCTCTTATGCACACCCCTTATAATCCTTTTAGGAATGGGATGAGGTCAATAGTAGACAGTTTTTGGTTGAAGATTTTGGGATTTTGAGTAGAGACTATGGAGTCAGGTAATGAGTTGCAAGCGTTAACAACTCTGTTACAGAAGTCATATTTTCTGCAATCAAGTTTGAAGCGGTTGACATTAAGTTTGAATCTATTGTTTGCTCTTGTATTATTGCGATTGAAGCTTGAGTTTAACACCCCTGTTCTACAGCACACTTGCTTTATACCAGTAAATTGTAGTATGATCGTAGAACAGCCATCCCAAATAGTTAAAATCTTTACTGTGTACAGAAGTTTAACATTATAATAGGGATGAATTTGTAAGACAGATATATCATTCTTCCTAGCTTTTCTGTATTGCCATTGAAATTTCACCTCCCTCCCATCCCAGAATCCAAATCAATGATTTAAGAAAGGAATTAGAATTAGCAGCTAAGCCTACTTAAACAGTCAATTATATTTCAATAGATTTGATTACAAGTAGGCAGATTTTATTGTGTGAATATTAACACCATTCATCCAAGTATTGAGATTTTCTTTCTTTCTTCAATATACTATGTAACTATGGAAACATGCAAACCATTTATTTCAAATTATACAATACACATATGCAGATCACAAATCTCTAAGGAGATATGCTTCTCAGCAAGTTTTGTAAACCTACAAAACTGTTTTCTATTGAATATATATATTTAAGAAATTGGACTGCTTTTCAAGTTATTATTTCAAAAGAGGGACCTACAAAAAATGCTTATAATGTTCTTGTTTAGAATCCCCACTTAGATTATAGTAGAATGCAATAACCCCAGATTATATATTTTTCTTTTTACACTATTTATATGGTTTTTTGTTTTGTTTTTTTCATTATGTATAATATTGCGAGTCCTATTATAGTTATTCCAAAATGGCCATAGCTGAATTCACACTGCCTGCTAAAGCGTAATGTAATTTTGTTTGTTTTCGATTTAGCAGATTGGGCAAACCCAGTCATCTGTGGTTTATTCAATAAGCTATGGTTAATTGCAGTATACAAACCTAGTTTCAGTACATGTCCTTGATCCTATCAAAGGCTACCAGTATCAAGGAAATGTGCAATATGATTATATCAAAACATGACAGAACTGTTTCTGCATATTATACTGGAGAAGAATTTGGTACATCAATATTATTGGTAAAGATAACTGTGTGATTTATAATACATTCTCGGTTCAATTGCTTAAAAGTAAATGTTTGTTAGCATCCATCAACTGGTACTCTCATTTGATGAATTAGGACTGGGATACATCTATTTCTTAGTGTTGGCACAATCTTAATTTCCATGGAAACAATCTACCCAGCAAGCTTCCTTCCGTAAAGACACAGCCTACTCTGCATAAACGTCATAGAAAGGAACAGCAGATAACCTTGACTTTCATTTTTCTTATTACAATTAATGTTAATAAAAACTAGCCAGCTGCTGTACAGATAGAAAAGGCCTCAAAGGATAGAACTGTGAAGAATAACAAATCAAGTACATGTATTAAGTCTTCCTTCTTATAAAAGTGCACACTAATGTATTAGATTAAAGGTCATAGTGGATTGAGTGCTCTGAAAAATGTGTGGGATTACTCCTACATGCCAACTGATATTTCATTTAAAATGATATAAATTGATACTGATTCAAAAGTAATAGATAGAAGTGTAATTCAAGTGCAATTTAGTGGCACTTAATGTTGAATAAATAAGCAGAGGATCCATTTTTGCATTTACATTGTAAATAGCACTTAGCGAGGCAGCTTCTTTTTCTAAGCTAGCACAATTATATTTTTCTTCAGTTACACAGCTATTGTTACAAGTTCCAGACTATTTTCTGGACTACCCCAAGGCTACCCCAAGTCTGAAATGGTGTAGGATTTCCTGCCTGGGTCGGGGGTTGGACTAGAAGACCTCCAAGGTCCCTTCCAATTCTGTTATTATTATTATTATTATAAAATGAATGCCAGAATATAAACAAGGAAAGTAAGTAAGCTAAGAGCTTTTACAACAACAGATATGGCTGCTATACTTCATAAATCATTCCAGCTAACATTCTACAAACAAGATTTCCTTGGGACTGGTAAGAAATGAAGGCATCCTTCTCCATTTTCATATAGCCTTCCTCCATTCCTTTAAAGAGAAACAGTAATTGGCAAAATTAATGAAGTATGAAGCCATCAGTGACTGTTAAATATGATGGCTATACAGAACTATCTAATTCAAAGTTTGCTGGAACCTATAGTGGAGGGGGAAGGTCAGGGGTAAAAATTTTCCCTACCGGTTCTGTGGGTGTGGCTTAATTGGTGGGTGTGACTTGGTGGTCAGATGGTTGGGTGGGTGTGGCCAATAACAATAAATAATAGAAATAATAAATAAAGTATAAAAAACAATAAGAGGTACCAAAATCCAACTTTCACACTTTACACACACACACAACACAACACAACACAACTGACTCACACACAATGTAAAAGCAGCTGCACTTCACACTTCACACAGCCACAAAAAGCTCAAAAACCAACTTTCACACTTTACATACACACAACACAACACAACACAAATGACTCACACACAATGTAAAAGCAGCTGCACTTCACACTTCACATAGCCACAAAAAGCTCAAAAACCAACTTTCACACTTTACACACAAACACCACACCACAACACAACACAACTGACTCACACACAATGTAAAAGCAGCTGCACTTCACACTTCACACAGCTACAAAAAGCTCAAAAACCAACTTTCACACTTTACATACACACAACACAACACAACACAACACAAATGACTCACACACAATGTAAAAGCAGCTGCACTACACACTTCACATAGCCACAAAAAGCTCAAAAACCAACTTTCACACTTTACATACACACAACACAACTGACACACACACACACACACAAAATACCACATAGAGCTTTCTGAGATTTTGTGTTTGTGTAGTTAGAGTGAAACACTACAGAAACACACCAAATCTCAGAAAGCTGCACAAATATTTTATTTTATTTTATTTTATTTTATTTTATTTTATTATTTTATTTTATTTTATTTTGGACTTCAATTCCCAGAGTTCCTCAGCCAGAAATTAGATTAGTTCTGTCTGGTGCTAAAAGCGAAACTGGAGCTTTCCAGCTGGGAAAAAAGCCATGAGGTCATCAGTAATCAGGTAAGTGCCTTAGAATCTCTTAAAAGGAGGTTTTCTACATGTTTTTACAGAAAACATGTTTTTTAAGGTTCTGCTGATGAGGAACTCAGGTGACATCCCCAGAGTAGCCTTTAATTATTATTATTTTTTAAGTTTAAAGGCTCTGCCAATCTCAGCTGAGGGGCAGGATCCTCAGAGGCTTTTTTTTACTTTTAAAGGCATGTTTCGGCTGAAGCAAAACCTTCTTTTAAAAGTAAAAAAAAACCTCTGCTGATGGTGGGGCTCAGCAGAGGCAGGGGGCAGGGCCAGGGATTTTTGCTACCGGTCCTCCGAACCAGCAGCTGCCATCACTACTGGATCAAGCGAGCCAGTCCGAATCGGGAGCATTTCACATCGGGAGCATTTCATGACATTGATACAGTTTGGCCAGTGCTTAACAATCCAGCAAATTTCTGCCTTCAGAGAAATCAGCAGGTAAATAAACTAGCATTATAATAATAAACTATACATATGAATCAGCAGAGGAGCTGAATGAACAGACTAATTGCTGCAACTTTCTGTCTTCAAGCACAGCATTTAAAAAAAGCAACATAATTTTCGATTATTTACAAGAGCTGAAGCAAATGACTGTAGCATTATTAAAATGATTCCACAATGTCCCTAATTTAAATAATTCTATAATTCACAGTGGGATGCCAAGGTAAATTTAGTTCAACTCCAAGTACATTGGAGTGTTTGCTTGAGCTTCATCTTATTCTGTGCCTTGAAAGGAAAATATATTTGAAAGGGGAAAAAAATCCTTTGAAAGGAAAAAAATAGTAAAATATATTTTTCTGCTTCTGGGTGTGGAGAAGTAGGGAGATTCTCAAAGTTGCACTGCCCCCACTCAATAGTTCTTTTGCAGCTGCCACCATGATTACTCCATCGACTTTGTCTGTTCTTTGCCAAGGCTTTTTCTGTTTCTGTTTTTTTACCCAACTGTTTGGGCCCTGAGCAATCAGAATAGGAGAGCCCACCACGAGAGCCCTTGAAAACCTGCACTTTGGAGCAGGGGTCACCAACCTTTCCGACCTCAGGGACCGCTACATTCATAATTTTAAATCCTGCGGACCACTAATATGATCTGCCTAATGACCGGCTGGATGGGTGTGGCTAGGTGGTCATGTGACTGGTTGCGCATGGTCAATTCGATGTCACTCATGTCAAAGGATGCCTTGCCGTCCCTCCCCTCCCAGCCACTCCTCGCCTGCCTGCCTGGGCTCCTTAGGGCCCCAACAGGAAGCAGTTGTTGGAGCTAAGCAGCCACCATTAGAAAAGTTGGCAAAACAGCTGGCTCAGTTCAAACTGGATCTGGCCGATCCAATTGGATCTGGCCAAGAAGGAGGGTCACCTCACTGAGGACTATGAGCATAGGCTTTCCAAGCAGAGGGAAGACCTGTGGGAGTGCAAGGCCAGGTACTGCCAGGCTGCCAGGTACCAGGAGGGTGAGGCAGATCCCGAGTCAAAATTTCTGTCCAGCTCCGACCCACACAAAAAGACTCTGAGGGGGAGACTCTGTATCAATACAAATGTTCATGGGCCATAGTTTGAGGACCCCTGATTTAGTGCAATATAAAAAATGCAAATAATTTTTCTGAGGACCACCAGTTGGTGACCACTGCTTTGGAGAACTGTCAGAATTTCTGCACCCATAGCAGCTTCCCTGTGCAATGAATCGCTGAACTAAATAGAAGAACTTCTCAGCAAAGACTCTTTGAATCTCACCACCACGGCTGGCATACATGGTTATATTTATTTATTTCCCTATGCCCCCTGCCCCACTCTCTCACCATAATGACTCTAGGCAGCTACATACAAGTCAAAATCCAACATAATATAAATTACAGTGATGTATATATGTATTCATCACTGTAATTTATATTATGTTGGATTTTGCCAAACATTCTGTCTGCCAAACATTCTGTCCACCATATTGGGTGACAGTCACATCTTCAAGACTATAAAAAAGCCAACAAGATCAGGAGGATGGTTGAAAGAGCAGGAAATACTACGAAAAAAGTCTCTCTTCCAAGGTCCTGCCAGATGGCACTCTTTAATAGACAAAATCTTCTTTAATTCCTCTCCTGCAGGCAATCTCTCAAATAAATAGTTTAAGCAACCTTCAAAACAGGTTTGTTTGTTTTTAAAGGATGCTGTTCTAACAAAAAAACAGCTCCGGGCTAAGATTCATCATCCAGATTCGATCATGGTTTTAAAAAATACTTTCAGATTGTTAGCCCATGAGTTTGGTATCTCTTTCAATATAGTGTATAGTGGAGTTAATGACTTCTTAATAACTCAAACTCAAGTGATTTCTTTTCATTAGCAACCAAACAGTGGTGGCCTCTATTATTGCTTCTACTGTGAATCTCTAAAGTGAATCTCTGTGTAACAGAAATTCACTTTAAACTTCCTGAAGCAGATGCAGTACATGGGAAAAGCAAAAAGAAATAAGAGGCTTAAATACCTTGGCTTCAGTGGTGGGATTCCGCCAGTTCGCACCACTTTGGGAGAACAGTTGTTAACTTTCTGAGCAGTTTGGCAAACTGGTTGTTGGAAGAAATCATTAGGGCAGAGAACCGGTTGTTAAATTACTTGAATCCCACCCCTGCTTGGCTTCCATTACATATATTAAGCAATAACTCTGAGGACAAATAAACAAATGTGAGCTTTCAAGTATAGAAAAAACAGTAACTTTGGCCAGAAAGAAGAAAATTAAGTTTTTAGAACAGCAGCCAAAGAAGCACTTCTATTTATGAGTTCAGTGTATAAATATTATTAAGTATGTTATTTAGCATTAGATTAACCCCACATTTCACCATTTTTCTTATATTCTATTTAATTAGCTAAAGAGGTATACAATGTATACACAGATTCTTCTTGCTGAAACAAGAAATTATACAAATTTTAAATTGCCAACATACCTCAAGTTTTGAAATCTGTAATGGGCCTGTGATGAATAAGTTTTTGTTAAACAGCTTGGATTGTCTCTGCAGAAGAACAAATCTCAAAGTCCCCTAGGAAGAAAAGCCTTTTGAATCAGTTTAGCTGATTATACCCCTGAATGCAAATACTTCTCAATACATGTTGAAGAAATGCTCCTTAATTTACCAATCTCATTACAACAAAAAGAAATTTACTGATGCTTTCAACCTCTCTTCCCCACCTTCCCTTCCAATTGTGGATTGATTCACACAATTGTTAAGTCCGGACATGAACAGAAAGGCAGGACAATCGTAGTGAGGTAAAACAACCATTTATTTCAGGCAACGGGAACAACAAAAATAACTACGAACTGAGAGCTGCCCAAGGCTGCAGCTCCTTTTACCGGGAACTGTCCAGCCTGTCAGCCACTGATGCTTGTTCATTTTCCCTCTGGGGAAAATGAACCAATGAGTGAAGGCTGATGTAAGACTCACTCCTACTTGCATACTCAACAACGATTTTGGCTAAGGAGGAAAATACACTGCATGCTGATCATCACTGTACTATTGTATAAAACAATGAAATAAATATAACCCATTAGAAAAGAGGAGGGATTGAAATAAATGTTGTATTTACATTACAAAAATTCATGCAGTGTAGTTCTCCAGGAGGAATTTCTATAACAGCCACTTTTCAGCAAGGGACATTAGTGACGGAAGCTATCATTTTCTCCTCCAGCATCTCATTTTGTGCAATTTCTCAAAGCTTTCAAGAACTGAGTTTTGTTGATAGTCATTTTAGAGCCTCTTTACTGGAAAGAGGTACTACTCAAATGTTTTTGCTCTACAAATTGGCTGGTTGCTTTGTTTCTAAAAACATATAACTTTTCAGAATCATGCACGATGATTTTTTTGACATTTAATGAACTGTCACAATAGGCCGATGCTGAAGGTGATTGTTTTCTCCTCTTGATTGCATTGCTCTGAAGGCATCAGTGAACCTCTGAAAGGCTGGGTGTGGGATACATTTGGAACTACTTATTTACAGAAAAGTGCTTTGAACAAAACTGATCTTAGACTCGGAGAGGCAGCAGCTACATCCCTGTGCTGATTAGAAGTCTTCTAGTGTGTGACTCAGAGCAAAATAAAGAGGATCCATATGACAGCATAATTGCTTAACCTCAGGAGAATATCTGAGATCTGGAAATTATAACCTCCAGATATTGCTCTATAACTGCCCTGAAACTTCAGCCAACAGCCCTGAAACTTCAGCCAACAGTCATATTTCAATAACATCTGGGGATTACAGGCATCTTTCCTCTGCAATATTTGATTGCCTCATGTTTCTATAATGACTACAGCAATGGTCTCTACTTTTCCATGTTTGAATTATTTATATTTTTTAAAAACAGTTTTTGTTGCCATTTCACTGCTTTCAAGTTACAGACAAGGCTCTATGGGAGAGTCAAAATGGATGCAGGGCTTCCACTGCATGAGTTGGCCACCATCTAGACCAGGGGTCTCCAACCTTGGCAATGTTAAGCCTGGTGGACTTCAACTCCCAGAATTCTGGGAGTTGAAGTCCTCCAGGCTTAAAGTTGCCAAGGTTGGAGACCCCTGATCTAGACTTGTTTCACTCCCTGCATACATCCCAATTTGAAAAGATAGTAGTTGCTTATTTTGTTTCTCTGAGATTTGGTATCTAATGATATGCTTCCTCTGAAGATGGAAAATCATTTTTTTAACTATTATTGGTAATAGTCACCTGGGCCATACAACGAATGAACTAATAGCAGATCATGGGATTAGGCCTAAAATAAAGCCAGTTCGGAAAGCCAGTTGATTGGAATAAGAGTTCTACAGTTTTGCAATAAGATGGCCCCCTAGAATAGAACAGCAATTCTCAAAGTGTGGTCTGGAGACCCCTTGGGCATTCCACTGGAAGTCAGAAGTCACTCCTAATTCCACTGCTTTTTTTTGCTCACCTTGTGATCATTCTGTTTCTCTGTTTAGGTTTAAGTAAGGAAATATCTCTGAAATAATGATCCAGGGGGCACAGGTTGTCTAATACATAACAAAAACAGTTGACTCTCTCAGCCACAGGTACAGAAAAATCATTGGTGATTGGGTTTGTGCTAGTAGATGATACTAGGTGGGAATCCAGCAATGACTGGCTGGACTGCATTCTGTGAGGGCAGCAACACTACTGACCAGCCTTGTTGCAATAACACAGAAAAAGTAAGCAGTGCTTTCAGTATTGACAACATCCTCTTGAGTAAAGAGGAAGATACAATAATAATCGCTGTGAGGAAGGGCCCTTCAAATGAGTTCAAGTGAGTTGCATTTGGTAGTATTTCTCTCAATGTAATAACAGTCACAGAACATTTTGCTTCCCTTATAACTTCAAGCTTTGTATGTTCCTCCCTCTTCTCTTGCAATAGCATCCTTCTTCCCTGTCCTTCCTTTCCCTTCCAATTTCAGAATGGATTTCAGGTCAGGGGTGTGTGAACTTTGCACAGAAATTTCATGCTTGAATGCTGCCTGTGAAAGGCAAGGATGTTGTGTTTAATCAACAAAAACCCCATTCAGGCTGATACAGCAGCCTGGGGCTTTTGCATTCAGTGTCCTTGTGCATCAAACTGGTAAACATGTGTGGAAAGAGTTTGCAAGGAAAGCGTTGTGTAACCCACACTTTGGGAAATGCTGCAGAAGGAATAGGAAAAATCAGAGATGCTCAGAATGGAAAAAAAGAGGGGGGGATCTGAAAGCCAAAGTTAGCATTAATGAAGTCATTAAATAAAAATCTTCTTATTCATTAATCAGGTCATGCCATTTTTAAATGATACATTTGCTGAACAGGTTCTCACTTAATTTTCTAATTTCCTATGTGCTGGGTAAATTTTAAGCTGAGCAAAGGTGGTTAAAAAAAGTATGTTGTGGATTTTATTTCTTTTTTCAAAACACTATATGGAGGAAAAAAATATCTTGTTCTCTGCCAGAAGCATTGATCTCCCCTGTTATTTATTATCATCTAAATGCCAGCAACTCACAAAAGAAAGAAAAGTGATACATCGAAGCTAAAATCAAAAGGCAGAAATAAACTAGAAAAGCGACAATAGGGATGAACCTAGCATAAAAATCATGGTAGCAAGAATATTTTTACCTGCCACTTAAGGTGTGGGTACTTCTACTGAAAAGCCATCTCATTAGAACCTCCCCAGATTTGTCTATTAATATAGGTTGCTATGCAAAATAAATGAATGAATGAATGAATGGGAAACATACATAGTACAAAACAATTCCCCAATCTCTAAGATTATCTTGATTTATGAAAATGCCACACATTGTTGTTAATTGTTTTGTTAATGTTAAAATAGCCTAGTATTTTATTTAAAGCAGGGGTGTCAAACTCAAGGCCCGCAGGCGAGATGTGGCCTGCAGGATGCTTAGATCTGACCCATGGGGCCACCCTGGAAACAGCGAAGGACTGGCCCATGGTGCCTCTGCCAGCGAAAACTGAGCTCAGCCCGAGCTTGGTTTTCGCTGGCAGAGTGCTCGGGCCACCACAGGCACCCCCTGATACAAATGACATTGAGCTGGCCATGCCCACCCCGGCCATGCCCACCCTATCCCCCCAAGGTCAAACACAAGTCTGATGTGGCCCTCAATGAAATCGAGTTTGACACCCCTGATTTAAAGTGTGTCCACCTATCCCCCTCTCTCCCAAAATATCATGATGAACATAGATATTAGAAAAGATCTGGAAAGAAAAGACAGGTTTGGAGAAACCGTTTGTCACCTGGTGACTAATTTGTAGCTATTTTGTTTTCACCAGTGCTTCTTTCTCTAGGGAAGGAATTAACTAATGCTGGAATAGTCTATGGTCATTTAAGCACAATATCTGAGAAGTACAGAGCTGCCTTACATACTGTCATTTCGCTGCTCCATAATAGCATAGATTGGCTGGAGAATTTTCATCAACTTGGATAACAAAACCTGGGATTCCAATAAGTTACTCCATCCTTAGCCGAGACGAATTTTCTAGTTTGCAGAAATCATAGGCATCACATCCTGTATTCAGGGTTTCCTTGCCTTTAATCTGTGTGCAATTTACATAACACACAAAACTGGGAAATTATGACTTCTGTTCTAGCCTTATTACTGCTGCTTGATTCTCTAACTGCTTTAATCATGTAAAATACCACGTGCAAGCCATGACTGATTTCTTTAATCTTTGTCAGGGAAAGCCTCTCAGATGTACTATACTTCAACTTGAAATGGCTTTTACAGAAACAAAAATGAGAGATGAATAAATATTTTGCCATTTGTAGGAGAAAATAAGGATTGTTTCTTGCTTTTTTTTTTTAATTTACATGAGATGTTCTAAAGCAGAGGTGTCAAATTCAAGGTCCGGGGGCCGGATTTAGCCCTCAGGGTGTTTAGATCTAGCCTGCACCCTGGAAACAGTGAAGGTCTGGACCGCGGTACCTCTGCCAGTGAAAACGGAGCTCGGTAGGGTCGTGTGTGGCTTTCCCGAGCTCCATTTTCAGTGGCAGAGGGTTGCAGGAGGCTCTTGCAGGCGAAAACAGAGCTTGGGAGTCCATTTGGCAGAGGGCTCGGGCCACCACCTGCACCCCTGACATGAGTGATGTCAAGCTGGCCATGCCCACCTTGGCCATGCCCAGCCCGGCCCCCCAAAGTCAAATACAACCCTGATGTGGTCCTCAATAAAATCAAGTTTGACACCCCTGTTCTAAAGACTGCTTATATTAAAATTTGCTTTCCCTATTGGTTGTATTTCATAAGCTAAGAAAATTACCTCAATAGGAGGTAATGGTCAACTACAACTCCCAAATTTGGTAATGGTGGCAGGTAACTGATGTGAGTTGAAGTCCAAATATATGGAGGAAATGATGGTGACCCTTTAAATACACCAATCAGGTATCATCATTGTTGGACCTAAGAAGAATTTTGCTTTGTGCAGGACTCCTACATTATCCTACATTGTGCAGGACTCCTACATTATCCTAAGTTATCAGTTATAGCACTGATAACTTATGATAAGTTATCAGTGCTATAACTTGGACCAACTCAATGGAGCATGACCAAATAATGAAATGGCTCCTCCTATGCAGACTATTTTTGCCCGAAAGACTATAAAAGATTTCAGTATATAATGGTAAGCTTTTGTAAATTATATGACTTCCTTAGATTGACAAGTACATAGCAGGACTCTTATGCTACAGAGGAAATTTAATTGTATGATTATATAGGGTACAGAATTAACCTTTGTAACGTGATATGAACAGTGGGGAGGAGCAAGACATCCCAGTACAGAAAAAGTTATTGGCCCATTCTTAGATTGAAGAATGAAAGAAAATGGTGCCTGATGGATGAGTATCCAGGTACTTGTATCTCTTTATTTTGAATACATGGTTTAAGTGTAAACCATGGTGAGAGGGATCTTGGAGTCCTAGTGGACAACCATTTAGATATGAGCCAGCAGTGTGCAGCAGCTGCCAAAAAAGCCAACACAGTTCTGGGCTGCATAAACAGAGGGATAGAATCAAGATCACATGAAGTGTTAATACCACTTTATAATGCCTTGGTAAGGCCACACTTGGAATATTGCATTCAGTTTTGGTCGCCACGATGTGAAAAGGATGTTGAGACTCTAGAAAGAGTGCAGAAAAGAGCAACAAAGATGATTAGGGGACTGGAGGCTAAAATATATGAAGAACAGTTGCAGGAACTCGGTATGCCTAGTTTAATGAAAAGAAGGACTAGGGGAGACATGATAGCAGTGTTCCAATATCTCAGGGGTTGCCACAAAGAAGAGGGAGTCAAACTATTCTCCAAAGCACCTGAGGGTAGAACAAGAAGCAATGGGTGGAAACTAATCAAGGAGAGAAGCAACCTAGAACTAAGGAGAAATTTCCTGACAGTTAGAACAATTAATCAGTGGAACAACTTGCCTGCAGAAGTTGTAAATGCTCCAACACTGGAAATTTTTAAGAAAATGTTGGATAGCCATTTGTCTGAAATGGTGTAGGGTTTCCTGCCTGGGCAGGGGGTTGGACTAGAAGACCTCCAAGGTCCCTTCCAACTCTGATATTATTATTATTATTATTATTAAGTATGTTTATTCATATGATGCATATGTATCTGTTTCATTTTTTATGTGAGTGTTTTGAGCATGTGCTTTAAGCATAAGTCTATTCATAGGTGTACATAGGAGAAAATAAACATTATGTTAATACTGACTTGATGAGAGACCAAAAAGGGTCTGCTAAAATTAGGTGCGGATATAAGAATAATGAGAGATTTTGAATATGGAACAGGCTAGTTTTTATTCTGTCAACAATGTTTCTTCATAAAAATAAAATAGCTATGGATGAAAAGGATAGTGAAAAAATGAGAATGAAGTCAAAGCTATTACAGGAAGAGAAAGTATGAGTTCTGCATGAAAAAAAAATAGATAAATTTCCCAGTAGAATGAATGATAAGTGGGCTGTGGAAAATGCTTCATGCAGCAAGAAAAAAAAAATATTCCAGAGCTCCACAGAAGCACATGGAGCAATGCTAATGGGAATTATAAATGGCAGAAAGAAACTTACTGTATTTTGTAAATCTAATTAAACTGCATGATAAAGTAAATAGTCTTGAATTATGGAAGCTGTGCCCAAATCTGAAGCTGATGGTTGTTTCTGAATGCGGTAAGTTATATATTGATGGAAGCAGTGCATGCATGATAATGCAAATTAGTGGTACAACAATGAGTTGGGAGTTAAGACGAAGAAATGTAATGTTTCATTGATAGTTCAATTGCTTTATGGTAAAGTATAGAAGGAATGCTTGTGATGATATTAAAGATATATCAATTGGGAACATGAATGCACATGTGCTGTTCAGCAACTGTTAGATTATATGATGCAATGAAAAGTATGGATCTGAAAATGAATACAAAAACCAGGATTTGGTAATATTTGACAAGAAAAACAATACCATTTGTACATAAATGGCATTTGGAACAAATAAATGAATACGGTACGTTGGAAAAATCTGTTAACATGGGGAACCAGTTGGTTAACACCCGGTTGGATAATTTCCGACATGTCTCCAAACTTTCCTTTTTGGGGAAGGTTATTGAGAAGGTGGTTGCGTGGCAGCCCCAGAGGTTTCTGGATGAAATGGATTATATCGACCCCTACCAGTCAAGATTCAGGCCTGGATTTGGGACAGAGACTGCATTGGTCGCACTTTTGGATGATCTCTGGCGGGAGTGGGATGGAGTAGTGCATCCATCCCTGCTCTACTTGACCTCTTGATAGCTTTCGATACCATCGAGCAGGGTATTCTCTTGGAGTGGCTTCAAGGGATGGGAGTGGGAGGCCTTCCTTCCTCTGCAGCTGCTCTAAGTCATGGTTGACTGAGGGGAGAGATCTAGCCTTTGCCCACTGCTTTGCGGGGTTCTGCAGGGCTCAGTACTCTCTCCGCTCCTGTTCAACATTTATATGAAGTCACTGAGTGAGATCATCCATCACCACGGACTGAGGTATCATCAATATAGTTGAACCCCTAAGCATAATCTTTAATAAAGCCTTCACAACTAGTTCCCTTCCAAAACTTTGGTCTCTAGCCACAGTCATCCCTATCTTTAAAAAAGGAGATCCCAGCCTTGTTGAAAATTACAGACCTATCTCTCTATGTTGTGTCTCATGCAAAGTAATGGAATCTATCATAAACCAATCCATTACACTCCACCTTGAAACAAACAACCTTCTCTCTAATAAACAATTTGGTTTCAGAAAAAAATTGTCTTGTAACTTACAACTTCTCCACTGCAAAAACATATGGACTACCAACCTTGATCAAGGAAAAGCAATAGATGCAATCTACATAGACTTCTGCAAAGCTTTTGAACTCAGTAGTACATGATAAACTTCTCCTCAAACTAAAATCCTACGGCATTTCGGGAACTCTTCACAATTGGATAAATGCCTTCCTTTCAAACAGACAACAAGTGGTCAAAATTGGCAACGCTATATCAAACCCTGTTCCTGTCAAAAGTGGTGTTCCCCAAGGTAGTGTTCTTGGACCAACATTCTTCATACTATACAAAATGATCTCTGTGACCTTATCTCAAGTCATTGTGTTCTCTTCGCTGACGATGTCAAACTATTTAATATCACTAATAATACTTCTACCCTTCAAAATAGTTCGACTTTGTTTCCGATTGGTTTAAAACTTGGCAACTTCAAATCTCAACCAGCAAATGCTCAGTCTTACATATTGGAAAAAAGAATCCTATCAACAAGTACAAACTTGATGGTCATTACCTTACTGACGACCCCCACCCTTTCAAAGATCTTGGAGTTTTCATATCAAATGACCTAAATGCCAAAGCCCACTGCAACTACATAGCAAAAAAGGCTCTAAGAGTTGTAAACCTAATTTTACGCAGCTTCTTTTCCAAAAATTCTACACTACTAACTAGAGCATACAAAACATTTGCCAGACCTATTCTTGAATACAGCTCATCCGTCTGGAACCCATACCACATCTCTGACATTAATACAATTGAATGCGTCCAGAAATATTTTACTAGAAGAGTTCTTCGCTCCTCCGAAAACAACAAAATATCTTATACCACCAGACTTGAAATCCTGGGATTAGAAAACTTAGAACTCCGTCGATTTCGACATGACTTGTGTTTGACACAAAAATCATCTATTGCAACATCTTTCCTGTAAAAGACTACTTCAGCTTCAATCGCAATAATACAAGAGCAAACAATAGATTCAAACTTAATGTCAACCGCTTCAAACTTGATTGCAGAAAATATGACTTCTGTAACAGAGTTGTTAACACTTGAAACTCATTACCTGACTCCATAGTCTCTACTCAAAATCCCAAAATCTTCAACCAAAAACTGTCTACTATTGACCTCACCCCATTCCTAAGAGGACTATAAGGGCACAAGGCCATAAGAGCACAAAAGTGCCTACCGTTCCTGTCCTATTGTTCCCTTCATTATTTCAAATTATCATAGCTGTTGCATACTTTTACTTATATATATATATATATTTCATTCATGATGTGTGTTTTTTTATCTATGATCTGTGTATACTGTTGTGACAAAATAAATTTTAAAAAAATATGCTGATGATACTCAGCTGTATGTCTCAGCCTGTGTTGAGTTAAATTATATCATGTCCTCCCTCTTGCAGTGCCTGGAGGCTGTTGGAGATGGATGGTTATCTGAGGGACCCTCTCTTGCCAGTCACATCTACAAGGAGTCAGGGAATGCTGCGGGTCCCATCCCCGAGGAAGATACACCAGGTGGGACCCAGAAGGGCCTTCTGCATGGTGGTTCCCTCTCTCTGGAACATCATTCACCGAGAGATTAGAAGGGCCCCCACTTTAATACTCTTCCGGAAGGTGCTGAAGACCTGGTTCTGCCAGCAGGCCTGGGGAACTCAAAGGAGGATGGAGCCCATTAAATGGCTTGTGTGATCTGCTATCGCCGGGGCAGAGGATAGGGGGTTGATTTTATTATATTATATTTAGTTTTATTGTTTTAAATGTGGTTTTATATTCTGTAAGACGCCTTGAGTCACCGTGGGCAAATAGCCGGCAATATTAAATAAATAAATAAAATAAATAAATAAATAAAATTAAATAAAATTAAAAATAAGACAAGCAGTTCTGAAATTTTGCCCAGAAAACTGCATGGAGTGGTCCTGGCAGCCACCAAAAGTCAAGTGGCTTTTAAAGGCTTTTTTTTTTTAAACGGGCAGAAAGATTTTTTATATATATATTTGTCGCTTATTCCGCAGCTGCACTGCAAAACCATGGAGGAATATTCTTTATTTTATTTATTTATTTATTTGTCACAACAGCATATATAAGCATAAGCATGAAATAACTATACGATATATAAGCATAAATATAATCATATGTAGGAAGTTAGCGCCTACCCCCTCCTAGAAGAATGAAATATTTTAGAAAATATTTAAAAGGCAGAATATATTTCCCTGGATGAGAAATGGAGAAACATGTTTTAAAGACAAAGCAGCTCCCTGCAACTTCCTGCCACCCCCCCCCCACCTTTGTCAATGGGCCATTAAAGCCTCAGCCAAGTTCACTCATTTCCCCCCACCTTTGTCAATGGGTCAGAGGTAGAAACTCATTCTCCCCACCTTTGTCAATGGACCATCATCTGCAACACAATAGGACCCCCCTAGCAACAGAAACTCACCAAATGACACTGGGAAGATTACATCAGCCAGCAAGGTTAGCTAAGACCCCCACCCCATGGGAGTCTGACAACCAATCAGGCTACTCTTCCTGTGCCCCAGAAAGTTCAAAGCTCAGAAAAAGCATAAAGCCAGGGAGTCCACAGGATCTCATCCCTTTTCTGTTCAGGATCTCAAGCCATGTGATCCTGGCCACCATTAAACCATCTTTCCAAGCAGCCTCCATGTTTCCAGTGTCTTTGTCCCCACTTGGAACTGAACCCAGATGGATATTTCTTCCAACAAATAAGTATGTAATAACTATAGGAAATTGGATACAATCAAAGGGAACATCAGGACAGGAACAGCAGGCACGTTGGTGCTCTTATGCACGCCCCTTACAGACCTCTTAGGAATGGGGTGAGGTCAATAGTAGATAGTTTTTGGTTAAAGCTTTGTGGATTTGGGGAAGAGACAACAGAGTTGAGGGGCGTGCATAAGAGCACCAGTGTGCCTACCATTCCTGTCCTATTGTTTCCTTTCGTTATATCCAATTAATATAGTTATTACATACTCATACTTATATATATGCTTATATAATGTATAATTATTTCATGCTTATGCTTATATATACTGTGTGACAAAATAAATAAAATAAATAAATAGAGTCTGATAGTGCATTCCAGGCATTAACAATTCTGTTACTGAAGTCACATTTTCTGCAATTAAGATTGGAGCGGTTCACATTAAGCTTAAATCTATTGTGTGTTTGTGTATTATTGTGATTGAAGCTGAAGTAGTCTTCAACAGGAAGGAAAAAAAACAGCAAAGCTGGCTGGGGAATCCTGGGAGTTGAAGTCCACCAGGCTTAAAGTTGCCAAGGTTGGGGACCCCTGCTTTGTATGATCCCCAGCATAGAAGGAAGGAGGAAGAGGGGGGGGGTTAGATTAAGGCAGCCCAGGCATCTGCTTTTCCTCGCGTTGTTGAGCCTGTTAGAAGCATCCCATCGAAAAGCGGAGTGGGAGCTTATTAACCAGGCTCACTGGCGAAGGACGAGGTGCTACTTCCCGTATTGATAAAGGCAGCCGTGACGCTGAGCACTAATACAATACAAATAGTCATCGATTCATTATTTAATGCGTCCTTCCTTTTGGAGGCGTCAGTCATTTTTTTAGAACCCCGCACATGGAAGCAGATTTTTCGCCACTTCCCGAAAGGAACCAGGATGTGACGACAAACTCTTCTCGGACTAGAACTCTTTAAATCTGCAAGGGTAAACGGTGTTTCTCATGGCTGGCGGGGGAATTCTGGGAGTTGAAGTCCATACATCTTAAAGTGAGAAATGCTAGTTTATGGGACCAGGAGGCTGCGTCCTAATGATAACCCCTCCGAGAGAAGAAGCTCTCAGTGCCTGTCATTCTGATGAACTTCATCTGATTAACTGAAAAACCGAACTCATACTTTTACGCGCTCAAATTTGAGATCCGGAAGAAGGTGTCTGTCCGCAAGAACTACGGGAGCTGCTGGGGATCTTTAGAAACATGGCGGCCGCCGTAGTTGTTGCGGCCCAGAGAGTTTGCAATGCCGGGATCCTTAGGACCGCGTGCAGAGGTGAACCCTTTTCTTGCTTTCGCCTGGGCTGAGATTTCCATGCAAGGGCGTGGGGGGGGGGGGCCTTCCACGCGTTAGCCTTTCTTCTTCTGGGTCCTTCCAGCCTCTGCCCTTGTATATGATCGTTTGTATTTGATTGCGGCCATCAGAGCCGCTGCAGCTTCGGTTGCTTTTTTTACGAGTAGCAAATCTGCTATTAAAAAAATGAGAAGAGGGGCTCTGAAATTTAGTATTTCCTCACAGGAAGTTTATCCACGGTTGAAAGTCAAGGCAAAGTTACTTAAGTGGGGATAAATCCAGCTGAACATAGGGAAGTCAGCTTCTGAATAAATAAACGTATCCTGTTCACCCCTGATTAACTTAACCATTCCTAAGCCTTTGCGTGGCACACCAAACCATAAAATAACTACATAAACTGGCTTGCATAATCCATGATTGGCTATCATGAAAAACAGTGGAATTACATTGTAAGCTTGCAGATTTACATATTAGGAATAAAACAAAATAACTAGAATTGTTGCATAACTTTGTATTTTACTGTGCAATTTTTGCCTGCATTGCAAAGAGCATGCTAAATTGGAATATAGGCCATAGGCTCCCGTTAAGACAGATTGGTTCAAGAGTTTATTGTGGATATAGTTTAACCAATAGTGCTTAGAATAATCATTTCAAATCGATTGCAAATCAATTTACTACTAATAAATAAATGTTAAAAATATTTCAAATGCAGAGTGTTTAGTCCTTTCTTGTTTCTTTGTTCTTTTCTGAAATTGTGAGTCCATTTGGTACCAACATTCTATGGCCCCCTCTCATACTTCCCAATAAATACTGCAGCATTCATTTGTCTCACAGTCATTGCTTTCCATGACAAAAATGCCATGAAGCAAAGTGGTAAGTGGGTAAAACACAACAATGATAATCTCTAATAAACCTTTGTTGGGCAGGTGTGTTTTTGTATGAATTATACCCATTTCTGAACCTCCCAACTTTGAGGAGTAAGAGTTGATAATACTGAGAATGGGCTCCAACTGTTATTCATAGGTAAGAATTTTTGTTCATGGACCCTGAAATCAACCACAGTTGCATCCTTCAGGTTTCCTGAAGAATTGTGATAGGCCATTGTCGAAAAACAGAGGCTGGATTCTAAAAAGTTTCTTGCTGGCATTATAACAGATGATCTGAAAAAGAATAAAAAATGAAAGGGGTTAAACACACACCCAAACTAAAGTGGACATGCAATGCGGTTCAATGGATCTTTTTTCTTTCCTCAGTAATAAATTGAGTGAAAGTATATAATACATTAACTGAAAAGTATATATTATTTTATTATAAATTAAGCGAAAGGATAATAAGAGAAGAAAGCTTGCCCGGAAGACTTTTCTTTTTCTGTTCAAAATCATCTCATCGTTTCTTTATCGTAGCGAAGAAAATGCAGAGTCCATTCTCTCAGTAACAGAGATGCTGAAGGAAATTATTTTGTCTACAGCAGAGGTGGACAACTATAGCAACTTTATGGCCTGTGGACATGCTGGCTCAGAAATTCTGGGGATTGAAGTCCATAATGTTGCCATATTTGCCCACCTCTGGTCTAGTCTAGAGCAATATTTCTCAACCTTGCCAAACTTATAATGGATAGCATGGCTGGGGAATTCTGAGAATTGAAGTCTACCCATCTTAAACTTGCCAACATTGAGAAACACTGGTCTAGAAACTGGGAAGGGGGGGGTATAATATTAAACAATTATTCTGTAAATTGGCTAGAGAGATGGAGACTCAATGTTGCTTTTCTGGGTTAATGCTTTATATTTAAATTGGGGTAATTTGCTTTAGGATAGAAATATTGATGAGTGAATTGATTAAGTTAATACATTTAAATTATTTTAATCAGTAAAAAGATATGTTTGATCAGTTAGCAAAAATACAAAGTTGTTACATTTGTAACAAGAATCTATAAAAATTATTGGTGACTGAATTATCTTAAAAACTCTGCATTTTTCTGCTGCCATAAAGAAGTGAAGGGATGATTTTGAAAAGAAAAAGAAAAACCTTCAGGGCAAGAAGCTTCCTTACCTCTTATTATCCTTTCACTTAATTTACTATAAAAAAATATATACTTTTTAATTGATGTATTACACTTTCACTCAATTTATTATTTTCTCTTATACGATGTATATAGGCATTATCCAAGAAATGTATCCAAATATACTAATATTTCTTGAGATATTTCTTATTCATAAGCTAATATTTTTTTCAACCTTTCAATAATTGGGATATTAACATGATTTTTTCTGCACAGGTTATGCTTTGATTTCAAATCATGGAATCAGTTGCCAGTATGCTGCCTTGGCATGGACATTTCAGACACATTGCAACATTTCTGCATCATATAATGTGACAGTGCAGCAGCGGAGGCAGAGAAGCTTTTTCAATAAATGTAAGTATTTGGAAGCTGCTAATCCCGTGATGGCGAACCTATGGCACTTATGCCACAGTTGGCACACGGAGCCATATCTGCGGGCACGCGAGCTGTTGCTCTAGCTCAACTCCAACACACATGCGCGCGCACTGCTGGGAGGGGTGGGGCAGCAAAATTTTCAGCTGGCTGTGCCCATGCAATCCCTCCTCTCCCAGGAGTCTCCACGTGGCCCATTTTGGATGCCAGGTAAGTACAGGGCTCGCGCGGAGGCTCTGAGAGGGCATTTTCGGCCTCCAGGGGTAGGTGGAGGAGGCCGTTTCAGCCCACTCCAGGAAAGCTAGAGCCTGGGGAGGGTGAAAAATAGGCCTACCTGGCCCACTGGAAGTTGGGAAATGAGCCGTTTCTCGTCCTCCGGAGGCATCAGGGAGGCCTGTAGGCCCAAAACGGCATGGGAGGTCGTGTGTGCATGTGCCTGGGAGCACCGGGGGGGGGGTCGCACATGCATGCGTGGGGGCAGAGCATGGGAGCATTGAATTATGGGTGTGGGCATGCGCAAACCCCCCCCCCGCGCGACACCCCCCCCTTGCTTTTGGCATGTGACGACAAAAAGGTTAGCCATCACTGTGATAATCAATCCTGTAGCCTATACTTTTATTCTTATATTAATTAGATTCACACCCCATCTTTCTACTTTTATAAACATTGAAGGCAGCTTACCACATTTAAAATCAAAGTATAAAGTGAAATTAAAATCTATTAATAATGAAAAACTTGGTGAAAACTTTTTATTCCATGGCCTTGAAGCTACACAAGAGGAGACCATTTCCTACATGTCAAATAAACAAGCTTCTGGTAGCAGAAGCATCTCCTGTTAATCTAAGTTATTAATCAGGCTTGTAGCAAGAGAGATATTTACAGTAGTTGGTCAGGCAACCAGCCCATAAATTGTTTAGGGCTATAAAATCAGCATTGTTGCCTTAAGTTTTAGATGATAGACAGGCAATTTGTGCAGAGTTTTAGTGCATTCTTCACTCATCTAACTGCAGCACTTTACTCCAGTTATATTTTTGGACACTTTCCAAGGATACATCAAGACAGCAGTTTGCTAAAGTGTGAATAACCTCCATTAAATCTGCTTGACTCAGAAAGTCTTATAGCTGGCACATTAGCCATATTGTGCAGTTGTGTCACTCACTATATTACCTGTAAATTTAGTGACAGCAGGGGATCGAGTAGCACTTCCTGGACTGGAGTGGACTGGAACTCTACTTGTATAAAGAGTGCAGCTTTTGTGGATACTTTCACCTTCTGTGGATACTTTCAGGGTGGGAAAGTGGGCCAGTTTTACAATCCTTAACTGCCATAGTGTAGGCTCATATTCTCTCATAGTAAATTACACTCCTCAAGAGTTTACATGATTCCTCAGTTGGTTAAATTAAAATAGTCCTGTGGATCCTTAAAGTTCTCACAATCAGAGCTGATCAGTGTTGATTAGTCCAATCTTACCAGAGGTGGACATTGAAGTCCTCCAGGTAATTATTCAACTTCAAACATCAGCAACTCTTGTTAAAATGGCAAATGGTGTTTGATCTGGAAACAATAGTTCGGTAATGTTTAAAGAATCAACTTCTTTGAGGATACTATGACTTTTTTTCCTAAGCTGTCATTGGGCTATGCTACATGATGTGAACTCTTGCAATGTTTTTTTTTCCTTAGCACTTATATTTCACTGTGACATATAGTAGGATAACTGATTGAGGGGTGGACATTAGAGGACCCATTAGTCTTGAGTTATACATATGTATGTATTTATAGATGCCAATCTCACAGAAGTAGCTCTGGGCAACTGACAAGGATTACAGACACAGCAAAATCCATAACATATAACCCCAAGTGTCCAAAGATGAACATTTCTCATCAGGAAAAAAGAAGCATATTGACAGTAATAGAGCCATCGAACCACCTGACCCAAATAGCCAGGTTTCCAATTCAGGGTTGGGGCCATCTAAATCTGTGAAGGATACTATTCCATTGGATAGGCGCACCATTGAGAAGACATGACTCTAGGGTCCAATGACACTGTTTGTTAGAAAGGATGTGGGCCTCTCTAGATCTGGTGGGATAAGGGAAATAATAGGAAAGAGGTGGTCCCACAATTAGCCTGGTCCTCTCCAATGTACAGTTTTGTAGCTGATAACCAGTACCTTGAATCACATCTAAAAGATTACTGGGACCAATGCAGCTTGCAGAGCTGCATTGTTTTATGGGCATAAGAAGAAATGCTAGCAACTATCTGTACAATATATTTTGCATCAGCTACAGCTTCTGAGTGCTCAGATTATTGTAATAATCCGAATGAGTCAATAATCCAAATGAGTAATTGCAATAATCCAAATGCAATAATCCAAATGAGTCACCATGTGTGACACTGTTCTGAGAATGGGAACAATTGATACTAAGTGAAATCTGTGCAAAAAAACCCTTCGAGCAGGAGCCACATGTCCAGGAGGAGCCACAAATTGTGAACCGACTCTTACTGCACCTCCATGCAGAATTAAAGATGGAAAATCCCCAGCACTAGGTGGCTTTAAAGTCCATGGCCATTCAGTTTTGCCAGGGTTTGATCTGAAGTTTGTTCTCTCCTATCCAGACTGGGTTCTCATAGCCTCCAGACAGTGGGAAAGGACCTTGGCAGCACTGCCTGGTCAGCCCAGGGATAGAGATGTACAACTGAGTATTATTAGCATATGAAGGATATTGCACCCCAGGCCAACAGATGACCTTGCCCAGTGACTTCATGCAGATGTTAAGAGCAGGGAAAGAAGAAAGCCCTGAGGCACTCCGCAAAGCAGAGAATCATGAGCTAGATCCCATTAATACTGACTGGAACTAGCCCTGGAACAAAAGGGGGAAAAATAATTTAGACTAGATTAGATCCTACATATAGCATCAATACTGGATGAATGAAAATATTAACATATTGAGTGTTTTCTTGCTTTTTCTTTTCTTTTTTTGAGTATGTTTAATAGTATATAAATTGTCGTTGAATTCTAAAGATACGATTGATGGTGGATAAATAGAAGACATAAAAGAATACAAATATTAAATGGGAATAAAAGGGTTTAATATAAACTGGAATAGATAAGGGGGGAGAAAAAGAGGAAAAATTTGATAAAAGATTAAAATTTGGGGTGAAGGGTAAAATTAGATTTATAAAGAGAAATGAAAGAAGGAAAATTAAAATAAGAGAAGTATATTGATGATATATGGTATATATGAAAGCATGTAAGATGTGTTGGAGGAAAACTAAATTTGGTTTTCTAAATATGTAACGTGGCCGATATTCTGTTCAGAAAAGATGCATTGTATGTTGTTGTTTGTGTGTAAAAAATAAAAAAACTTTACTAAAAAAAAAGAAAGAAAGAAAATATTAACTTACAAAAGATGAACTCCCTTTCATCTTCCTCTGAAGCAGAAATGAATTGTTGGAGTGTGTGTGTCTCAAGTAAGCTTGATTAGGGCTAAGCCAGTCCACATTTCTTAAAATCTTCTATATCTTTACTTGCTATATTAACCAAAGGGAATAAAAATGAATTATTAGTTTCCTGATGAACAATTGACAGTGTTTGTTATGCCTAGGACCAGTTAAGTGCTATAAGTTTCCATATTTTGAAAATTATTTGAAGTATTACTTTCTTTTACATTAGCCATGCACTGTCACCTTAGGAAAGACTGGAACATTTTAAGTAGCACTTAGCAGTATTGTCACCAGCATCTGTGAATTGATTCGCCTGTGCTCCATATTGACTGTGGAAGAAGAGTAGGGAATTGATTTTTTTAGTAGTGATGAGTCATGTGGCTGATGGGAAAAAAATAATGCAGAATGCCAGGAGAGAAGACAATAAAACCAGAATATTTGGGTAAATTGAAGATCAAAATGAAACAAGACTCTGAAATTATTCATAAATCTCTTTTGCTCTAGACTAATCTCAGTGTACTCATCCTCAGTAAACAAATAAACAGTACTTACTATAGTCACCATCTGTAATGTATTCTTTATGACCCTGAACAAGAAAACAAATCAGAATGGGTTCTAGCATGAACTTGGTTGGATCTTAATAATTTCGCCTTTTATCAGTTATAATCTTGATATTCTAATTTCATATTAAAGATCAGCATCTCTTGCAGTTTGTAAGTCAGACTAAAAATATTTCATTCTGAAGCCCAGATCTAATCCCACTGGCCCACTCATCCCAGCCATTAGGAATTTAGTCAGCTAATAGCAAAGTGAAGACTTATGAATATGAAAACTATGAAGTGTCTAACCATTTTTTCTTAATATGAAGAAATGCTGCTTTAAAAAAACCTTTTTAAAAATAATTTTAACTTGTGCATTATACCTGTTGCTATATTTATTTGTATATTATTTGAATAATGTTTATGCCAGAAAGTAAAATAAAATGTTGATAATCATATAAATAATTATATGATAAAAATCATACATATTCAAATCATTAATAA